>NC_060215.1:148676250-149000000 GCF_021130785.1 Homalodisca vitripennis
ATAACTATACTTAAAATCCATGTACTTACTGAACTCAGCTTACAGAATAAATACATTTTTTTTCATCTATATTTATTTTATAACATTTAAATGAGAAAATCAATAGTAGTTTTTATTTTGTCACAACTTTAAAACAACTTGATGTAAAACATATTTATCCTGTTATTCACAAGGAAACTGTAAAAAGTGGACAACAGTAGTGTTACGAGTAATACTTGGAGTCCCCAGTAACATATCTCCGACACAACTTCAGATTTCCATTAATTGCACCCCAAATCTGAAAAACAAAAATATTCATGGTTAAAATGTTTATCTGCAATCGCTATATATCAAAATCACATAATAAGTTTACAATTTTATTATTGTATCACAAATACAATTTAATGAATCTTATAAATAAAAATTAATCACAAAAATTGTTGCTGAACGCCAATCTCGAGAACAGCTACACGATTTCGGCTCATTCTTTTCGTAAAATATTCGTTGAAATCCGAGGAACGTTTATATGAAGAGAAAGATCTGAAAAGTTACATGGAATAGTTTTAATTCAGGAAAAATGATAATATTTATGTTTATTAATCACAATTTAACTGGCAATAAACAGAGCTGTAGACACTGTCAGTTGAAGTCCATCACAGCAACAGAAACAGTTGTTAACAACTTAAATTTTAGACCAGTGCTTAATTAGTCATGATGCAGATAACAAAGACAAAGTTAATATCTAACTTTTACTCCAGGCTACACAAATTATGAATTTAAAACATCTAATGGTTTGTAAATACTATTTAAACACTGTTGAAAAACCAACCTTAATGAACAAAGCTGAGAACAATTTTTTTCACTTAATGTACTCGAAACTGTTAGGCTTCCTTGAAATTTAATACTTTTTACAGTGACTTAAAGTAAAACAGATAAATGAACACCAACATGCCACAACGATACACTCTATTCCAGATTACAGTCCGAAAAACAAGACATCTATAACAACAAATCTTATAAACAATTATTTTGAAATGTTGCCTCAACTTAATAAGAATTCTCCTCTTGTACCGGAAATAGATAGGGTTATCCCCCTGAACGTAATAGGCTTCTTAGTTCTTCGTATGTGTACAGTATGTGTATATATATATTTTCTTCATCGGGACAAAGCAACTCAACTATGACACGAGAAATGTTGTAGACTTTTTACTAAATTACAATTTTTTTTACAATTTTTACTAAATTACTGCTAAATTACAAGAGCAGGAAGTACACACTGTTTGACCTTAGTAGATTTCAGAGACAGTTTTTCAATCTGGGCAATAACGCAAACTCAACTGTGGCATCGTAATTGAATTTAAATGGTCGGATGTAGACACCTTTTGATATATTTTTCCTTTATCAGGACAACAAAGCAAACCCTACTATGGCACTGAAAATATGTTTATGACCGGAGTAGGTTTCCGAGTGTTGTATATACATATTTTTCTCTATCAAAGTAATAAGACAAACTCTGCCATAGCTGATACAATACGTTAATCAATTTAAATAGCCTGAAGTAGACAACCTTTGACCAAGATACGCTATTTAGTGCTACATATTTATTTACATCTTCTGAACGCCCTTACATGCAATATTTGCCTCGGCAGCAGACTTGTCAAATGTGTGCTATAAAGTACAACTTTAACATGTGAAGAACAATACAAAGAAACATCTGCTAAAACCAAGGAATACAATTTTAATATTTACATAAAATACAAAGAGTCATGTGCATTAAAACTAGAAATACAAGTTTGCCGTATAAAATTGTAAAAATTCCAAAACGACATGCAAATGATAACAAAACAAAATTTAAAGTTTGAGACAGAGTTAAGCTTCCAGCTGAGGAAAATTTGTCAACACTTTTAATCAGACGTCCTGACTACGGTAACTGAGATACTCAGAGAGGCTGCTGAAGCAGTTCTGAAGAAGAAATTCAGCAGCAAGCTCCTTGAACCTTCTGAAACATGGCTCGTGTTTTATGTGGTCTGGGCAACCATTGCAAATTTTGAAGCAAATGTACGATAGAGATTTTTCAAAAATGTGGGTTCTGTGGATGGAGTATTGCAAGATGTTATGATATTTCTGGTTGAATAATCGTGATGGTGATTCCTCTCAAAAAAATCGATGGAAGGCTGATTTGACAAATACAAGACACTGGAGCATAAACAGTGAAGGAAGTGGAACGATTTGTTTTTTTTAAGTGTTGCTTACAGGTGTCCCTTGGCCCTAAACTACAAAGAAGTCTAATAACTCTCTTCTGCATTTAAAGACCTTCAGTGCATCCGTAGAATATATTTATATCTGTATGTATATTATATTTTCTTCATCGGGGCTAGAAGACAAACTCAACTACGGCACCAGAAATTTCTTAGGTCAGAAGTATATGACAATATGACAAGGGCTAGAAGTAAATCGAAGTAAATTTCTGAGACCTATGTATTTGTATTTACTTGATTGGAAAACAAGGCAAAATCAGCTATGGTGTCATAAATACTGTATAATTAATTTGAACCAGAAATGCTTCTACATGGGCAAAACACGATATAAGAGTCAAGTAATGTGTGCTTGATGTATGCGTACTTATATTTGGAACATTTCACAGGACTCCATTATATTATATGACAAGGGCATTGAATTTAAATATTGTGTGCACAGCCGTAGATAACAACTAGTAATTTATATAAAATAAACGGTACCACTTAACCCTTCGTGCGCTGTTGACAAATATAACCGCCAATTTTTACTTTGCTAAAAAACGCTGTTGACAAATATATTTGCTTTTAAACATTGAATTTATTTTTGGGAGTAAGTAGTTCCCAGTTTTTGCCGTTGGACTGCAGCAGCTGCTGGAGCATAAATTCCTCAATAGAAAAACACAGTAATAGTTGTCCCCGCCTCCCGGTTGTTCTTCAAGCTGCAAAATGGCGGCGCACTACCCATGCCACTGCCTGTTTTGCCAGACACTAGCGCTACTGACAAAATAACTCGCCGGTTTAGTTCTTTCACGGACTGCGAATGGAACTGTTGTGCCTACGTTGTCAAATTGGTTTTTTGTTATTATATTATATTTTTATGAATGTGCGTTTCATTTTTATAGTTTACGGTTTACGCAAGGAGACCATTTACGTGTGCGAGACATGCACGGCCCAGCCGAACCTGCACCCGGATACGTGTTTCAAGACGTACCACACGTTGAAGTTACCTTGAACGATTTGGCTAATTTTAGATCTTTTTATATCCATTAATGTTTTATTTTAACTATAATATACATACTATGCATATAATATACTATAATATTGTACATGATAGTAATATTTTGTTCAACATTTAGTTAAATTTTGTGTATTTATATTGTTTTATAAGTTAAATAAACGTATTAAAAAAATTATACTTTTTTTCGTCCCCATAGGTCTTTTTATATGGTAACAAACTCAAAAACAACATTAGCGTTGACTTTATGGAAAAAAAGATCTTGAGGTATATGTAGCGTTTGGGTATGGTGCGTCCCAAATTGCCGTAGCGCAGGAAGGGTTAAATAACACAATTTTCCTCATATTTGCCATGCCTTTCAAAACCTATATGTTGAGATGTTGAATTATTCCTGAAATATGACAAATTTGTAAGATTTATTATAATTTACTATTAATTACAATAATACAAAATAAACTGGTAATACACTTTACATGGTTAATGTTGCCTAGTGTGGTGTGGTATGCTGAATCTCCCTTTTCAGTGTGATTTTTTAACGTTTTTGTGTGTTTATGAGTACAGTTTTAATTTGTAATTTGAGATTCTTAAATTTCTACTTAGTTTATAGATTTGACTTGAATCTCAATAAAATAATTAACCATCAAAGATCAAATTTTTTACCAAGCAATTAACCTAAAAAGTCATTTGAGTAATTTGAATGGCAAGGTTAAACCAAGCTTTCTAATGCAAAAGTGTAACATTTCGATAATTTTAATTACTTAACTTAATAAAAATTGGTAACAGATTTTATTGTATCTTAATAGACCCTTTCCAAGTTTTGACAAAGGGACCTATTCAGTTGTATTGGCTGACAACTGATACAAGAGACTATTTGGTTAATTTTTATTCTTGAAGTCAGACCTGGTTTCATTAACATCAAGAAATTATTGTTAGTAAAACAACTATACATGTTTTTGAGAAAATAAAACATTAATCGTCGAGCTAGCTGTCCATATAGAGATCAATGTTTGAAGTGGTACCATCTTAACTGCACTTCACTTACTCTTAACCCTCCATCAGGCGCTTAAAATTAGAAACACCATCAGGCGCTCACGGAGGTTTCCCCCAGGTTAGCGAATAATGGATATCATAGTCGTTTAAACTGTTTTTATATGTTTAAATATTCATACTGATTTAATTACAATATAATATATTCATTTTTAGAAATTAAATAAAAATTACTCTCTTATGTAATGAATTTTCCAAATAAGAAATTCAAAATCTTAAAAAATGTTACTGTATAATAACAACATGATTTATTTTAAGGAATAATGTAATTAATTGTAAAATTGTTTAACCCACTGTAATAATATATGGAAATTAATTTAGTTTTTAACTTCTTACAAAAACAACTTACTTCAATTCTTGACATATTATACAATTGTAATGTCAATTATTACTCTAAAATAAAAATTTATTCTTTACTAAAAATTTTTTTAAACACTACACAAAGTTTGAAAACATTTTCCTTCTGGTTCTTATAACGACAATGTTTACTCCATAAACAGTACTGAAATGTTCCCTAGCACACGGGTACTGTATTGACAAGCCTCTCATTTTCATTCTCCATTTCACAAAATTAAAATAAAATATATTGTAAAACTTAAAAAGAAACCATCACAGGTCACACATTTAGGCGCACACGGATTATTACTCCATAAAAGCTAAACACTATAAGGCGCTCACTGAGATTTCGTCCAAGCACTACAAACACAACATCGGGCGCTCACGGAGGAATCGTCCAGTCTCGCACGGAAGTAGACCTCATACTGACAGATTTTGACAAAGATAAGCGGGAGGCTATTGTTTCGCTTCCCCGAAAGATGCTCGTGAAGTACACTGCGGGAAACGACTGCCAACATCAGAAAAGTATTACTATTTTTAATAATAAAAAATACACAGAGGAAAACTCCGTTTAGCGCCCGATGTAGGGTTAAGGAATAAAGAAACCACTAAACAGGAGATGAAAATGAACGAGTTCAAAAGCAAATTTGAGGAAAACTAATTTTTGGTTGAAAAGAGGAAAAATAAACGTTACTATTTACCAAATGTATCTAGTTAAAAACTGAATACTCAAGTAAGTTATTCAAAAACTGTTCAAACTAAACTCTACCCATCAGTAGTTAGTGAAGGAAGTAAATTAAATCATATAAACATCTCCCATACGACAAACAAAAATGAAGAAAATGGCAGTTTTCTTTCAGAAAATCGTTTTTATCTGTTGACAGTACCGGACAAAGATGCCCAATGTAGTTAAAACTCTGTGGCAGCTGAAGAATAATATGTTCCTTACAAAATAAATTTTAATTTATGCAGACAGTCATGGAGAGGATTTATCTTTGCATATTAGCAAATTCAAAAAACCCAACCTTTAAAAAGTATCAGCCTGTTGGTTCTGTTAAACCTGGAGGCCGTACCAAGCAGGTTTTAAATTTGAAGAATGTAAAACAAGAACTAACGGATAAAGAAGATATCATCCTGATTATTGTTTGTGGTTCCAATGATGTTGGCAGAAGCGAAGAAGTATCGGACGGCATAAAAAGTACCATTTAACTTTGTACTGACATAAAAGTGGTTTTAGTGGATTTACCTCAAAGATATGACTTACCGGTTAAGAAAACTAATCTGGAACTAAAAACTTTAAGTGACCATTATGATAATGTAAGGTTTGTAGAAGTGAGTACAGCTGGGAGATACATGCATACTGCACATGGTATGCATTTAAATTTAGTTGGAAAGACATGGTTGGCAATGAAGATACGGGGGAACCTAAGACACAAAGGAAAATCTTTATCACCTCGATCTGGGCCTACCAAACCCAATCAGACTAATGTGGACTCTATGTCAGCGGGAAACTTCACATCAACAGAAGACGTGTTGGATATATTTTTAAATAAATGAAAATATATAAGCCTTCCATCAATTTATATATACCAAACACTCACTATGATCAAGAAAAAACATAGAAAATTTCAATTCATTCTCAAATATACATAATTATTCCACCAGACACAATAGTACTCTTATTTATCCTTTACACAAAACACGAGCCTTTGAGAAATTGCCTGAATATGGAGGAATTCGTTTGTACAACAGTTTGCCCTATGATATCAAATTAGAGAATTGTTTCGAGAGTTTGAAGAATAAAGTGAAAGGCTATTTGCTGGAAAAGTGTTTCTACAGTGTGAATGAATTCTTGACTGAAAAGCAATAAGTTTTTAATAATTATTTAAATTGTCTGTCTTTGTTCAGGTTGTGTTGAGGATTTTTTCTGTTTCCTGTCTATTTTTATATTTAATGTTTAGTGTTTAATATTTTATCTTTAAATATTATTACTACATGTTATTTATACAAGTTATATTTGATTTATATTAATACCTTATGTTCAATGTTTTATGCTTAAATTTTATCCTTTATGCCTTATCTACACAATATTTATATTAATTTATTTACGTTTTAATTTAGGCTAGGCATTTTTAACAAATTGACATGTCATCTACCATAAGGTAATTAATTAATTACTGTACATCGTGTTATGTGACAACATAAAAAATATAAAAAAATAACATAATTTGCCTTAACGAACATTGGCTTGCTTGCTGCTCTGGAGGTGGATTTCTACTTGCCTTACTTACTCTTACTCTTACTCCTGTGGCCACTCGAAACCCAGATGGTTTTTGACCTCGCCAACAATGTCTCTCCAACTTCCTCTATCTTGAGCCACTTCCAGTGTAGCGCCAATCGTTCTTAAATCATTCTCCACCTGATCTCTCCATCGCATCCTAGGTCTGCCCAACGGCCTCACTCCCTCTGGTTCCCCTCGCCACACCTTCTTTATCATTTTATCTTCTCCCCTACGGGCAACATGGCCCATCCATCTCATTATTTTACTCCTGATCAGTGCAATCACATCAGGATCTTGGTATATTTATCTTAATTCTCTGTTCTTCCTGATCCGCCATATGTCTCCTTCTTGAACTGGTCCAAAAATTCTTCTTAGTATTTTGTTTTCAAAGGTTATTAACTTTTTTTGGGATCTCTTTGTGAGTGCCCATACTTCTGACCCGTACATCAAAACTGGCAAGATCATGGTTTTGTAAATTCTTAATTTAACTTTCCTCATTAATAGTTTGCTTTTGAGAAGTTTTGCAAGGCTCCAGTATGTTCTATCTGCTGCTGCTAATCTACATTGGACTTCAACTTCTTCTCTATTGTCATGTGTTATCGTCACTCCTAAATACTTTCTACTTGCCTAGTGGGTATAATTTGGCAGCCAATTATTGTAGGAAAAACTTAGGGCATGGGGGAATATTTGTTCGTAATAGTTTTGTTTATGATTATGTACCAATAAATGTAGAGCAATTCAGTGTTGAAAAGGTGTTTGAAGTAGCGTCAGTTGTTTTGCCTACTATAAAAATAATTGTTATCAACATTTTTAGAATGCCAGATTCGATTATGGAAGTGTTCAATGATGCTCTTAAATAATCTGATTATCTGTTTGAATATTTGAATAAATTTCAGAAATTTTAGAATTATAATCTGGTGACATTAATTTGGTTATTCGTTATACAGACAAAAAATAATTAATTTCCAGAATATTTCAAGATCTCTTAACTAAAAAAACTTCAAATTTCATAATTTATTCCCTATTTTGCGTTTTCATTCCTCTACCTAGATTTGAACTTGTCTTATTTTTTCACTCAGTAAACTATCTTCCGGACTTTTGAAAGTCACAGCTTTTGGTCTAAATGTACATAATATATCAAGGCCAACAAAAGGCACCAATTTAAGTGCTGTTTTGACACTTTATGAACTGGAAAACTTAGATGATACACAGATAATAACGATTTTGCAAACATAAGTGTGCGTTAATATAAGATACAAAACCTTACATACCTTATCATTTTTCATGAACTCCCCATGATGTGTTGGGGCGTGGACTTAGATCTGAAGTTTCTAGACCACCACCACTATCATCTGCAGCAAGTACCTCACTTTTACTTTTACTCCTTGCTTTAAGTTCCCTCGTACTGGGGGAGATAATGGATGAACCAGATAAACTCTTTCTATGCCTAGAAAAAAAAACATTCATTTTACTTATTGGCACTCAAGAAACTACTTTAAAAATTTGTTTATGCAGTACAATATTGAAGTAAACTATAAAACTAAACAGGAATCTAATTTTATTATTTTGTTTTATAATACAATTTTTCCCCTGTGGCGTGACGACCACACGTAATTTAATTTTAAATGTTCTCGGGTTCTAATTCGGACACGGTGATGGAAACTAGCCCAGGTTGCTGTAATAAAAATTCTCTCCTCGGTTGGCCAAATAAAACAATTTAGTTTATTGCGAAAACAATTTGAATTTTATTGCATAATTTAAAATCAGTTCAACAATTACAAATTTAGAACGGAGAGAGAGCGATTTCACGCGAGCTTGACGCGTTCAAAACCCCGGCACGACTGCCACTCAGAACAATGAACTCCAGGGAGCAGCGTTGTTCCAGACGCTACCTCAGCAAATTCCTGCCTGTTTAACACCCAGTAACTGCGCACCTGCTCTGGGTATGGAAAGTTACCAGGCTTACTGCTGACAGACTTGGACTTACAATTCATGTGCTGAATCAAACTATATATCTTCTCCACCTGCACTGCTTAACCTAATAAGTCTGACTGCATATATTCATTACTCGTTACTACAATTAGATGTTATGCTGAATAAAAATAAAATATATTACTGATAATTTAATACTTTAAATTGGCTGATTAAGACCGCATACAATGTTACCGGTCTGGTCTTAGAACTATATGCTGGGGTCGTCACACCCCTTTGAAATACATTTGGGGATGCCATTGGAAAATTGTGATCAGCCTATTTTGTTTAGAATCAATATTTTATGTTTGGTTTAAGTTATCAAATTACACATCACTAAAGTGACAAATTAAGGCCCAATGACACCAGAGAGGCATCACAGATGTAATACACAGCCGCTACTGCAAATCACTATCATTATATCTTACACAATATTACAAAACAGTTCATTTAGAACTCTAAAAATACCAAAATAACTTTGGTTTCCATAAATTTGTCGTTAAAGAATACTTTTTCATTGTTTCTGACTTGCGTTTAGGTTGCTATAAATCAGCTGACTTGGATTGCACAAGTTTCTTAGATGTTTCGACCAGCGGAAATTCTTAACGGGTTCTTGCAAAATATGTTCCTTACTACAAAGAAATTTTGTGGTTTAGTGAAGTGTCATTTTTATAACATTGTTATTGCTTATAAATTTCAGCAGCACCAATGTTAACAATAATGAACATTCTAAAACCATCTTTAAAATATTTCTATAAACTTTAATTAGTGCCATGAATTTTAATAACGTGGCATCTAATTAAAAGTATCAATGCATCTTCTAGTAACAGAAAGAATGGTTCTTTTAATGTTCTACAATGACCTCAACCCGACTTCTACAATATTTTGAAGTTTGCCAGTTACTACCTGAAGGACAACATAAAATCTATCTATCATAACTGCACTGGTAGATTTAGTAGAGCACATCGTAGGTAACATTGAAGATGGAAACACTGTCACCAGCACCTTTACAGATCTTAGCAAGGCATTTGACTGCCTCAACCACAACCGCCTTTTGTAGAAACTGGATAGCCTGGGAATCAGAAGTAAATTTCTTAGGTGGTTCAGGAGTTATTTGGAAGAAAGAAAGAAAGCAGATTGTTGAAATCAAGCCAGCAACATCTGCTCCATTGCATAAAAAGAGGAGTACCACATGGATCCATCCTAGGACCTGTTTTATTCATTCTCTTCATCTCAGATCTTACAAAATATCTTGAAGCTTATTGTCGACCAGTTACATACACTGATGAAACAGCTGAAAGCCTGGAGATCGCAACCCTAATTTCAGTTAGCATGGCTCAGGAATACTGTGTTAAAAATTATCTAGAAAACAAAACCAAGCAAATGACATTAGGACGACACAAGAATTTAGTTTCAGGACCACCTAACCTCACACTGACTGAATCAACAAAACATCTTCATATGACCATTGACAGCCTATCATGGAATGCTTATATTGACTCTCTCCGCCACAAATTGAGTACAGCAATTGTTTTTTAGAAAGAATCAAGGCCACCAGTACTGCTGAAGCTACCCTAACAGCCTACCGTGCTCTTATTGAAAGCGTATGGCATAATGTGTGGAGTGGTTCATCAAGTAATAATTCAAGAGAATCCTCATTGTACAGAAGCGCACCTTAAGAAAAATGACAGGACTCGAGATAGTCCTGGTTTTATTTACCTGAAGATAGTTCTAGACAAACTTACAAGTCTCAAAATCTTGACAGCACCAGCAGTATACATTTTAGAAACCGTTCTATATGCTTTAGGATAAAATTTAAACAGACTTGGTGATTTTCATAACAACCAAACAAGAAATCCACATGACTTTGCCTCTCCAGTGCACAAAATTTGCAAAGAAACCCTTATATGGTGGATGCAGACTAATCAATTTACTACTACCAGAACTCAAAAAAGAGACTCCAAGTAGCTGAAGACATGATTACAAAATTGCTACTTGCAGATCCAATCTACAGCCTGGATGAATTCAAGACACATACCCAGAGCTTACATATCACACTCTACATGGAATCCCGTGAACACAGCTCCAAGAGTTATATAAATTAAAATTTTGTATGCCTTATTATAACTAACTGACCTAACATTGTATTAACATATACGACACTATAGCATTTCTTCACGAAATTGCCAATAAAGAATTGACAATTTGAATTGAATTGTTGTTGATTATTGAGGATTGAAAGGATTTCTGACATTTGCCATAAGAATGTGAATTAAATTTTATCCTCACAAAAAAATTTTATTTTAATTTTATTATTTAATTTTTTTTTCTTTTAATTTTCTTTTCTTATTAAGAAAAATAAAGGTTGGTACAAAGGTTTTCATGGTTTTAATAGGTAAAATTTTCAAATGGTATAATATCAATAATACTAACCCGATTCAATTGAAACAAGTGCCAGCAGAATCAGCACATGTACCAAAGCGTTACATGTCGATCGATTCCGTCAGCTTAAAAATTTGGTGCTCGGGATTCTATGAAGGCGACGAAAGCCGTTTTTGCCTGATCCCGATTAGTGAAGGTTCTATCGGTGAAAAAGTTATTAAGGTTCTTCAAAAAAAGGTGGTAGTCTGTTGGTGAGAGGTCTGAGGAATGTGGTGGGTGAGACAGAACTTTGACGTTCAATTTGTTTAATTTTCGGATGGTGATTTGTGCAACGTGCAGACTGGCGTTGCCATGGAGCAGGATCACACATTTTATATTTACCAGTCCTGGCTGCTGCTGACAAAATTTGTGGTTAATTTTGTCCATTTCCTCACAATAGGACTCTGCTGTGATGGTTTGGCCAGAATAAAAAACAAATTGTAGAAGATCTCGCCGGCTGCAGACCACCATACAGTAACCATATTATGCATTTGGTGGTTTTTCGCCTTTGGAAAGTGCCTCGGAGGCCCATTGGCCACTGTTCCAAACATGTTCAGTTATCTTACAGGATTCACTATTCTTCACACATCAGGATTTGATCCAAAAAAGGGTCGTTTTAGTTTTGCAGAGGCGAAGAAGAACAGATCTCGAAACGTGACAATTTCTGTTGATCGATCAAGTCGTGGGGCACCCACTTTTCGACGTTTTTTACCTTTCCAATACATTTTAAGCCTTCTAAAACTGCATGGTGACTGAAGCCTAGTTCCTGCACAATCCCTCAAGCTGTTTACAATGGGTCAGCGTCCACCAGATCCTCAATTCGTCGTAAAACAATAGTAACACAAAACCATGAGAACTTTCTGGCAACCTAATAATAATGCACGTCTTGCGTTTTGCACCACCATCATCATAGTGATATATTGTACGAAACCCCCAGCATCAATAATAATTAAGTTACTTATTAGCGGATTTTCCAAAGGGCTGATGAAGTACATTTTTATCTTTCTGACTTCGTAAACAAACAGAACAGATTAAATACTGGGGGTCATCAATGAACTATAACTCATTCAGTGCGGCCGGCCCCACTAGGGGATGACCGACCTGCGCGTGCAGTACGGACGTCCCCAAATAGGGCCACCTTGTCGCTCTACACACAAAGCCTCAGTGTGATTCAGCCATTTGTTGTAGACTGTTGAATCTCTGCTGCATTTTAGGTTATGACCAACGCTTTATTGTGATCGGTTTCGTTCGCGTTTACCCGTTACGGTTCTTTTTCAATAGGAGCCCGTTGTAATCTTTGAGTGTTTAGTGTGTTGTTTTTGTGTATATCAACTGTGTAATTCTTTCTCTACATTATTTGTGTGTTATTTTTATAAAAATGGTTCCTGCAGTGCCAGGTACTAACTAAAACACGGTCAGACTAACTTTCACTCTAGAAATGAACAAAACTACGACAGTGATGGTTCTGTGAATTTCATACAAAGAGTTGTTGACAACTCTTCCTCAGACAATTCATCTGCTTGTTCTGAAAGTGACGACGATACTACTGTTATTGAGGTTCCATCTTGGAGTATTACAACAACATGTATGAGGCCTATTGAATTTGTCAGAACCGAATCTTTGTTAGTATCAGTCCCGGGGGTTGGTTCCCCAATAGATTTTTTCACACTCCTACTTGACGATGTTTTCCTAGAAAATATTTGCAAATTTACAAATGCTTATGCATTCAATTGTGTATACAGTAAACCAACCTTGATACCGAAATCAAGAATAAATGCGTGGAAAGACATCACTGTACCCGAGCTGAAGACATTTTTAGGCGTTTTATTGCACACACAGGCACAATACAAATGAATCGAATCCAACACTATTGAAAAACAGATTATTTATTTAATTTCAAGTGTTTTAGTAATTTTATGTCGAGGGACAGGTTCTTGTCCATTATGCGTTGTTTGCATTTTTGCAAAACAAATGACAATGCTCTTGACCCCGGTACTGCAAACTCCATAGAAAAAATTCAATTCGTTGTAGGTTACTTCAACGACAAAATGAGAAGTGTTTACTACCCTCAAAAAGAGTTATCTCTCGATGAGGTTATGGTACTGTGGAGAGGAAGATTATACTTCCGTCAGTACATCAATGGCAAAAGGCACAAGTTTGGTGTCAAATTGTACACTTTGACGAGCATCAGGGATTTATTCTTAGATTCCTCATGTACACGGGCAAATCAGATACTACCGTAGGTGGTGTAGGGCATACGGAGAAGGTTGTCCTACAACTTTTGAAGGATTACTTGGGGCAAGGCCATTCAGTGTATATGGACAATTTTTATAACAGCTAAGCCCTTGCTTCGAAATTATTAGCTGAAAAAATATATTGCACCCCAATAAGTAACCAATCAATCCCTGAAGCAGGGTGAGACAATTGCACGCTATGCAAATAGTGTAATGATTGGGAAATGGCAAGACAAAAGGTCAGTCTTATACATCTTGACTGAACACAAAAACGAAATGGTGGATTTTGTAGACAAAAGAGGTCTTACTAAGCCTAAACCTCTCCCAATTGTAAAATACAATGCTCATATGAGTGGTGTTGATCGTGCCGATCAGATGATGGCATACCACCCAGTTGAAAGAAAAACCATCAGGTAGTATAAAAAAATCTTTGTACATACAATACAAATGATTTTGATGAATGCACATCAACTGCATGACATGTACAACCAAAAAATGATGCTATATGATTTTCGATTGGAAGTGATCAAAGGACTTTTACCGCCTCCCTTAAATGTTGTTGAAACTCCAGGTCAAAAAAGAATGAGAAAAGAGGCTCACAAGCTAGACAAAATTGAACTCCAAGAGGCAAACATCAGCCGTAGCAAGTGAAAGAAGTGCAGGCAATGCACGAAAAATGGCAAACCATATGAGAAAACTGCTTTCCATTGTGTAACATGCCCTGAAAAGCCTGGCCTGTGCATGGGTCAGTGCTTTGAAGCTTACCATGACTCTTTGCAGTAAAAGACTGGATAGGTGGAGGTGGTGTATAAAGTGTATATAATAATTATAACTAATAAGAATAGTGATAAGGCTATAATATGCGGCAGGCCGAAATTGGGGCCGAGCTTGTAACGTCAATGGTCAAAGAAAAACAAACGGAAATATCATTTGGACAATCATCCTGGACTTTCAATGAAACAAGTAAGTGATATCAGCAGCAGAGCGCTGGTAACAACAACTTTCGACAGTACGGGACCAACACAATACCTGTATGCGGCCAGCCTCAGTAGGGGCCGAAACTTGTGACGTCACAGTTCCAGGAAACTCGGCCGGAAACGTCATTTAGACCTTCAATCCTGCCTTTCCATCATACAAGGTAAGTTTTTTCTACATACAAATTTTTCAGCATCCGGTAACCCTAATTATGATTTTTGCCACAGCGAATGTTTTAAAGAACTGCATCAAAAGCTGTTTTACTCTACTTAAGTGAAGTTTTGTGTGGATTTGTCCTTTCAATATTGTAGGCTCGTATTTATTTTGAAAATGACAATATAAAAACTACAACTATTAAATCATAAGGTTTTATGACTGTTGCAAGGGAATGTTAAATCCCAATTACAATGGTTTGACATTAATCCGATAGACGTTAATTTCCATCAGGATGTTCTGAGGCATAGCGTAACTGACTAACTTAATCAAGCCATTGTTGACGAAGTTAGGTTATCACTTTGTGAAAGTACATGTCAAATCCATTCAGGAGGATGTTCACCTGATTTAATTTTTTTGTAATAAGGTCATAAACTGTGGAGAATAAATCACACATTTGTAAGTATTTATAGCATTATTTTTACTTTTTCCTCCTTAATATTATTTACAACCACTTGAAATATGTCAATCAACTGCAGTGCCCAATGGAAGGACTAAATAAATTATGCATATTATATTCAGAAACCTCCACCCAAGATTTGGGAAATAGATGAACTTTAAAAACAATTATAATTACATAATTTTAAGGTAGTCTCTGTGCATAGACCTCCACATAGACTTAGCAAAAGTGAAAAAATCCCTCTGCACATTGCATCTAAATTCATGAATAAATTGCCTATGGAAATGAAAAAATTAAAAGACTGTTCTTTTAAATCAAAATTATATAATTTCTTGTTAAATAATGCATTTTATTCAATAAGTGAGTTTTTATTGAGTCAATGGACTGACAATGACTTCTTTAACTAGTGAAGTACAATTATAAATTATACTGACCTGCCTATGTATTTGTGTGAAATATCTTGTGGCCAATAAATTATTCTATTCTATTCCATATGCAATCTTGAAAAATTTCCTTTTCTAAGTAGAAGAAATACTTTCGTTCAAAGAATAAGAAAGGATTTTATGTCACTTATGTATGCCACTTATGTGAATCTCTAGCTTCTATTGAATTCCTCAGAAGATAAAACATTATTATTATAAACTTATCGAAAAATTGGAAAAAAGAATAATGGAAAAAGAGTAGAGTAGTGGACATTACTGTTGTCATAATAATACATAAGGATTTTTCCAAACATTTGCCATCGTTCAGTGAAACAAAAAAATCAGTAACACTACATTTCGAGATCTGCAATCTGATCTCTTCTTCAGGTAAATAACTAACCTAATACATAACTACAAACTAGGTTAAAATAAACAAATCATACCAAAGCGTTGTGACACGCCTATGTCAGGAATCACAACCACCACGTTGTGTGTCAACTTCACTAACTCTAAAACATGCACTTAATAAAAACTAAACACAACACTATTCATTAAAACTGAACTACAGAATACAGGTCACAATACATCTGCATTCTTCTACCAAGAACCTACGACTTACAGACGAATAGTGTTGTGTATAGTTTTTATTAAGTGCATGTTTTAGAGTTAGTGAAGTTGACACACAACATGGTGGTTGTGATTCCTGACATAGGCGTGCTACAACGCTTTGGTATGATTTGTTTATTTTAACCTATTTTGTAGTTATGTATTACTTTAGTTATTTACCTGAAGAAGAGATTGCAGATCTCGAAACGTAGTGTTAATGATTTTTTGTTTCACTGAACGATAGCAAATGTCCTGAAAAATCCTGTTTCCTTCACAATCTTTCCACCGTCAAAAATAAACTTCAAACAAAGAATACATAAGGGGTAGAACAATGATGAATAATAAAGCTTTAAAAGTAGGAACTTGGTTAATGATGATGACGCTGTTGTTTAGGATGTTTTTATCCTAGAATTGCCCCAGCATCTACGTCTACAAGAAAAAGTCATTTGGATTTTAGGAGAGTATTGATAAATAAAAAGAAATAAAGATAACAATTATTAACACTTTGAGTGCTAGTCCTGAAATATGTGGTTATCCATAGTGAAGGAAACAGGATTTTTCCGGATATTTGCCATCGTTCAGTGAAACAAAAAGTCAGTAACACTACTTTTCGAGATCTGCAATCTGAATCTCTTCTTCAGGTAAATAACTAACCTAATACATAACTACAAACTAGGTTAAAATAAACAAATCATACCAAAGCGTTGTGACACGCCTATGTCAGGAATCACAACCACCACGTTGTGTGTCAACTTCACTAACTCTAAAACATGCACTTAATAAAAACTAAAACCAACACTATTCATTAAAACTGAACTACAGAATACAGGTCACAATACATCTGCATTCTTCTACCAAGAACCTACGACTTACAGACGAATAGTGTTGTGCATGTTTTTAGAGTTTAGTGAAGTTGACACACAACATGGTGGTTGTGATTCCTGACATAGGCGTGCTACAACGCTTTGGTATGATTTGTTTATTTTAACCTATTTTGTAGTTATGTATTACTTTAGTTATTTACCTGAAGAAGAGATTGCAGATCTCGAAACGTAGTGTTAATGATTTTTTGTTTCACTGAACGATAGCAAATGTCCTGAAAAATCGTGTTTCCTTCACAATCTTTCCACCGTTTTATTACTCGGACTTGGAGGGGATGACTCAAGACGAGTAAACGCGTGTACGTGTCGGCTCCAATTTGTTTAGCAGTTTTTAGTTAATTTGAGAGTGATCAGTGGTTTACTGTGATACTATCGACTTTTGTTTTTTGTAGAGAACAGTGCTGCGCTGTTAGAACGATATCTCCTGATTATATTGGAACATAAATTAGAAATAAAGTTTCATGTACCGGTCGCCGCCATTCCTGCGTTCCGGTTCTAAGAGCGACCCAGTCCCGCTGTCCACTGATAACAGGAACAAAGTCCAGCGCTCCTTATCTGTACCGTCCGGCCCCAGCTCGACATCGACGATGCCAACTGATAAGAGCTTTGACCCTGTTTTTGTTGAGAGTTGCGTCAACAAATACTTATCCGGTGAAGAGGTGTTTAATCACTTAGTTGCGAAGCTGTCTGAAAGTGATGAAGACAGTTGTCGAGGCGGCGGTGCGTGCTGCTCTCCTCAGCTGTAAACCAGGAAATTAAGCAGCTGCGTGACGAGGTGACTACTCTAAGGGAGGAGTTGGCTGATAGAACGGACGAGCTGGAGCAATACCAGCGAAGAAACAATATTAGAATTTTTGGCGTCAAGGAGGTGGAGGGTGAGAGCACCGACAGCGAGGTGGTAAAGCTCTGCCGAGAAAACCTGGGGCATCGAGCTGCCAGCAGAAGCCATATGTCCGCTCCCATCGTGTCGGTAAGCAGCTGGAACCAGCAGCGGATGGACGAATACGACATCGGCCCATCATTGTCCGTTTCATCAGCTACAGATACCGGCGGTTGGTGTATGACGCAAAAAAGAAGTTGAAGAGCACAGGAGTCACCATTTCGCGAGGACTTAACATCTCGTCATCTGGAGCTGTACCGGAGGGCTGTGGCGCTGTATGGTGTTAGAAACACTTGGACTAGAGATGGCAGAGTGTTGTGGGTCGACGGAACTGGGGGGAGGGGTTCGGCGCGACTCGGCTGTCGGATCTACCGGCAACAAATCTGCGCACCTCCAATGCTAGTAAGTTTTAACATATGCAGTACATAATGTAGTCTGTATGTGTATATATGTATGTGTGTGTATGTATATATATATATATGTATGTATATGTATGTGTATATATGTATGTATAAATCGATATGTTTAGTTTATTTATTACATGTAATTTATTTTTTCATTTAATAATTAAGGGTATTATTAATTTATATAATAACGTATTAACTCCTTATTTAATCAGATTTTTTGTTTTATATTAATTGCATGTATATGTATGTATATTGTGTATATATTTTTTTTTTTATTTAAAAAATTAAGGGTATTATTAATTTATATAATAAAGTATTAACTCCTTATTTAATCAGTTTATTTAGTTTTATATTAAATATTGTTTATTTTGTTGTTTCTGGTTATATGTTGTAGAACTGAATATTTCATCGAATTTGAATTTTTATTTAATACTATTATTAGTTCATATTGGCTATTTATTTCCTTCTCAGAACATTTGCTTTTAATTTTTATCATTGAAAGACATCCTAAATTGATACTATTAACATTGTACTCATTAACTTTAAGGAGCCGAAATTGTCATGGCATGTGTTTGGTTAATGTATTAGGGCCTATTGCGTAGAATTAGAGTATTGTATGTGTGTGTGCGTGTGTGTGAGTCAGTCAGTGTCGCGGCTGCGGTCCGGAGCGGGCGTGTCACAGCGCCGTTGATTGTGGACCCGGGATAGTGGGTCCACACAGTCCCTCGCCACGCCGGTCCGCCTCCCCGCCTTCACCAACTCCTCCTCGCCTCCATCCGCAGCTGATGTCCTCCTCTCTTTCCTTATCTCCTTATCCTAGACATTTGAAAGCCGCTCATATCAATGCGCAATCGCTGAGGGGGCATGTTTATGAGCTTAGAGAAATTTTTGGCCTTCAACAGTTTGATTTAATTGGAATTTCAGAATCCTGGCTTAAGCCGAGTATTCAGTCAAGCGAAGTTTTTTCCTTCCCGGTTATGTTTTGCAACGGAACGATAGAACAGGAAAAAATGGCGGAGGTGTTGCAGTGTATATTAGGGAGGGCTTAAATTTTAAACCGCTTCTTTTTTTCGCCTTCTGAGTACTCGGCTGGGCCAGAATTTATGTTTATTGAAATTGGTTTGTCTGGTTCGGATGTACTTACTACTGGGAGTGTGTTATCGCCCACCCAGAGTTGGACATATGACAGATTTTGAAAATGCTCTCTTGCACCACATGCACAGATATAGTCGTATATTGATCATGGGCGATTTCAACACTGATTTGTTGAAAAACAATCAACACTATAACTACAGACAGCTGACTTCCATGTTTGACTCGTGTAATCTAACAATACTGCCACTGGAGCCAACTCATCACACTGCCGAGTCTGACACACTTCTTGACCTCATGGTGGTTTCGGAACCACAAGATATCGTCCTTCATGCGCAGCTTCCAGTCCCTGCCATATCAAAACATGACCTAATCTATTGTGTTTATTCAGTAAATATACCTAAGATTAAAACTAGGTTTATCAAGTATAGAGACTTTAAAAACATGAATGAGGCTGAATTTATGTCCGATATTTGTTGCTCCCATGGCATAACCTAGAGAATCTTGACTCTGTTGATGACATGGTGGATGGATTTTAATAAACAAATTTTATCTGTTTATGATAAACATGCTCCTTAATGTGACAAAAACGAATAAATAAGAGGCACCCAGTGCCATGGATGAGAAAGGATATTCTTAGCCTGATGGCCCATCGCGATAGCTTATATCGAAGAGCGAGGCGCTCTAATGACCAGATACTTATGGATCAGTACCGTTTAATTCGGAACAGGGTTAAACAACTTCTGCGTAATTCCAGGCTGAGATATACTCGAGGTCTTTTTGAGAATAGGAAACCAGTCCGTCAAGCGACTTATGGCGTAAGGTTAAAAGCCTTGAAATAGGAAAACAACGTATTTCACAGCCAGTTCTTATACCTCTGAATGAGTTGAACCAATTTTTTTACATCTTGTAGTCAAAGTTTTCAGTCAGGAAAAAGTGGAGGACTACTTAAAACATCTTCAAAACCTACCTCGCCGTAGTTGTGGTTATCCTGAGTTTACTTTTAAACCTGTGATACAAGGTGACGTGTTTGAAAGCTATAAACGCCGTATTCGCAGTAATGCTGTTGGGTACGATGGTATCCCAATACGCCTCATAAAGAATATTCTATTTGCTGTCCTTCCAATAGTCACATTTATTTTCAACACGTCTCTTAGGAGTGGTATTTTTCCCATCACAATGGAAGTCTGCTTTTGTCCGTCCTCTTAATAAGATTTCAGCACCAGTATCATGTTCAGATTATAGGCCGATAAATATTCTTTCCTGCATTATCTAAAAGGCCTAGAGAGAATTGTGCACTGCCAATTCACTGAATATCTATCTTACAACAACATATTTAGTGACTATCAATCTGGTTTTCGGACCAACCACAGTACAGAAACTGCACTTTTAAAAGTGACGGATGACATTAGGCTTGCTATGGATCACAGACAGGGCACAATTCTCACTCTTTTCGATTTCTCAAAAGCTTTCGACAGCGTAAACCACAAAGTATTGCTAGCTAAACTAAGGCTAATAGGGTTTTCAAGTCATGTATTAACTTGGCTGAGATCTTATCTGTCAGGGAGACGGCAGTGTGTAAAGGTGGATGACATGACTTCGGACTGGAAATTGTTACTTTGTGGGGTGCCACAGGGATCGATTCTTGGTCCTTTATTATTTGTACTGTACGTGAACGACATTCATGTCTGTACTTAAACATAGCTCATATCACATGTATGCTGAATGACCTGCAAATCTAGTCACACTTTAAAATTGACTCCATTAATGAATGTATCACCCAAAATCAATAGTGACATTACAAATATCGATATGTGGTCCAAAAATCATGGCCTGAGAACTAAACCATGCAAAAACGAAACCAATCATTATTTGTCACTCTCGTTTACGAAAACTCAATAAACTTCAATACTATTGAAATGTTAACTGTAAATGGTAACAGCCTGCCATACTACGACAAGGTGAAGGATCTTGGTTTGACTATAAACTCGACTTTGACTTGGACTGACGCTGTTGCGGAGATTTGTAAACGGGTTTTTCGTATCTATTCACTCACTGAAACGTTTACAACGATTTTTACCAGAACATATCAAGCTGCTCTTGACTAAATCACTCGTACTTCCACATTTCACATTACTGTAACTCCGTGATCAATGATATGACCATAGAGTGCTGAGTGAGAAGCTGCAAAGAACTCAAAACTACTGTATACGTTACGTTTACGATGTGAGACGGGAGCAGCACATCACACCGTACTATATTCAGTCAAATATTCTAAAATTAATAGATCAAAGATCCATCAAAATTTTAAAAACTAGTTCATTCAATATTAAAATTTGGTTTTCCAAGATATTTTTCTGAATATTTTTAAATCTGTGTCTCATGTAGGTGTAAGAAGCACTCGCTCTGGCTCATACATTTTGAGAATGCCTCAGCACAGGACTGCAGTGTTTGATAAGTCATTCCATGTAATGGCTTTGTAGGTTGTGGAATGCCCTTCCCCAAACAATTACTTCCATCGATAGCAGTATCCCGTTTTGTGGCGAAACTGAAAGATATGTACCTTGAGCGGTTTAGCTGGGGCAGTTCCGGTCTGAGATGCTGTGGGCGTGACACTGGCAGAGGGATGAATGTGAGATTGTGTGTGAAAAAGTTCATTTAGCAATAAATACTTTAATTTATTTGTATATTAAAAATATAAATTTATATTATGTTTTAAGATAGTAGAGATGGTTAATTTATTATTGTGTTAAATTTTAATTATTACACGTTAAAATATTGCATTAATTTCACCACTTTGAGTAAATGTAATTATTTCTTTATTTTATTATCTTTATTATGTTTTGTTTTTATTCTTAAATACTATTTATTTAATGTTTTAAATATTACATTGCCAACAGGTTAAGTGTAAGAAAGGGCCATGCGGCCCTAACTTTGCCTGTAAAAATAAAGAATTTTTCATTTCATTTTCATTTTCATTTCATTTCAACCGTCAAAAATAAACTTCAAACAAAGAATACATAAGGGGTAGAACAATGATGAATAATAAAGCTTTAAAAGTAGGAACTTGGTTAATGATGATGACGCTGTTGTTTTTAGGATGTTTTTATCCTAGAATTGCCCCAGCATCTACGTCTAACAAGAAAAAAGTCATTTGGATTTTAGGGAGAGTATTGATAAATAAAAAGAAATAAAGATAACAATTATTAACACTTTGAGTGCTAGCCCTGAAATATGTGGTTATCCATAGTGAAGGAAACAGGATTTTTCCGGATATTTGCCATCGTTCAGTGAAACAAAAAGTCAGTAACACTACGTTTCGAGATCTGCAATCTGATCTCTTCTTCAGGTAAATAACTAACCTAACACATAATTACAAACAAGGTTGTCACGAGTGCGTGTCTATTACGTATCTCGTTATTATTCTTCATTGCGTGGTAGTGTTGTGATTTAAAATATACTAATAATTAGTAGTTTATAAAACTTTTCAGTTTAATTACATTTTACAATAAAATTTTAATTTACTTTAAATAAACAGTTTTGTAAATAGTTCTTTTTAATTTTTATCAATGAATACGCTAATTTTAAGAAAAATGCCCTGTTTTATACTTTTTTTCTTTTACCTTTTATAATTTAGTTATAATAAAAATTAGCTTTGAACTTACTTTACTTGTCTTAGCATTATAGGAAAGTTAATGGATTTCTTAGTGGTGTGCGAAGGGTTAACATGTTTTGATGGGCTCCAGCCACACTGTCTGTCATAAAATAAAAAAAAAAAAAATAGTCTCAGTCCATGTCATAATAGTAGTTATGGCATGAATGTCAAATATTCTTTATTATTATAAGAATAGTGAGCAAAGAGAAACTCTAGAGTTCTTTTTTAACTTCTTAAGTGATTGTTAATTTTTAACTCCAACTGTAAAACGGTTATAGATGATGAGGAGCCAGCTGTAATAAGGAGATTTTTCATAGAAGCTAGTTTCTGCATTGGGTATTGGTGGTAGAGAAGAGTTTCTGGTAAAATAGGAATGCTCATGATTCGTGCTGTAAAATAGGCCCAAGTTACATCTCACAAAAATCACACAGCGCAAGATAAAAATACAAGGTAGTGGTAACATTTTCAAAGATTGAAAAATTTGCCTGCAAGGTTATCTGAATACGGCACCAACTAGAATCCTGACAGTATCAAATCAAGTTTTAAAAATTAAATTGTATAAATACCCTGATGAGTTGCATCTGCTGAAAAGATTCCGTCTTGGTGGAGTTTTTGATGAAAACCTTCTGTCATCTGGAGCCACCTGAAAAAACACAATTGATTTTGTATTTCAATATTCATTTACAATATATCTTGTCACTATAAAGAATGATGTTACGAAACTAAACAATAATCCAGAATCAATATCTTATTTCTTAATGTCATAACAACGATTATATACAAACAAAAAACTTCCTTAAACCTACATTGTTATATATTTGGCCACTACATACATGTTTTTTGTCATGCAAAAATCTCTTTATTTTATCCTCTCTTGCTACTAAAAATCTACCCTAACATATTAAAATAAATTTAGGAATTTTTGGGTGCCAGCCAGTGAGACAGCAATGGATGCCTGTTTGTGTACTGTGTTGAAAGTGTGCGTGCTTACACAATCACAGTTTCTCACTGGTTCAAAATTTCACACCTCATACGTATTAGTGCATCAAATTTTCAAATTGTGTCAATTTATTGGAAGATACTGCAAAACAAATAACATATTCAATTTAAAAATAAATTCATCAATAAGTTTTAATTTGATAATATTTTTAGTGCAAAGTGTAATTTCTTCTCTAAGATTACAACATTTTTAATGGATCTCTTAACTACGTGAACATTTTATTTATCTTAAATAACTGAAACTCATAACAAATTGCTCAGGTAACATTTACTGACAAAATCGGAAGACTGAAGTTAGATGACGTTTTAGAAAATAAGTATTTATGAGCACCTTAAATAGCCACAGTAATGAGTATTGAAGCCTACACTAATTAAAACTAAACCAAATCTTTAATAATGCATTTATACTGTAGGAAGTATGTTTGGGTGAAAAATTTGATTGTTATCATAATAAAATAATATAATTTTACAACTAAATATTGTACTACAAATAATATTTATAATTTTAAGTACATTTCATTGAAATGTGTCTATTGCAATCACAAGAACATTGAAAATGTTTTGACATATTGTTTGCATTCTCTCCGATCTTGGCCTCTAAACCCTATAACCACAATCATCCTAAAATTTATGTATATATGTATGAACGGGCTTATGCAATATAATGCAAGCTTGTGCATAGAGCAACTGCCATAATACTCTAGGGCGGGATATGGAATACACGGACCAGGAGTTAACATAGCAGTGCTCCTGGAAAACATGCCACGGTCTTCCAAGCGGAAGTCATGGCAATAGAATCTTGCGCCAGAAGACTCATACAAATGAGGACAAAAGGAGCAAAATACTTGATACTATCTGATAGCCAGGCTGCACTAAAGGCACTTGATACCTGTTCGTTTGACTTGAAAGCAGTCTGGGAATGTAAGAATGCTCTAGCTGAGCTGGCTACGAATAACAGAGTAACACTCGGTTGGGTGCCAGGCCATGAGGTCATGCATAGAAATGAACAAGCAGACATTCTCGCCAAAAAGGGAGCAGAGTCCATAATGGTGGGGCCTGGGCCTCTTGTAAAAAATTGGGAAAAGAGGATAAATATCATTAATTGGAGTAGAGCCTCAGGATTAAGACAATCTAAATGTTTATCTCTCCTTACACTAAAGGGTGGGCAGCTCTCCTAGATCAGAATAAGGAGGATATAAGACTGATATTAGGGATGTTGACAGGACATGGCCCCCTAAGGAAACATCTTATGAGGGGGTGGGCCTTAGCCAGACTGATGAATGCAAAATGCGGAGAAGAGGAGGAATTAGCGGAGCATATTTGGTTAAATTGTCCTGCCCTATCAAAAATTCGGAAAAGATTCCTGGGAGCATATCTCCTCAGCCCCAAGGATATCAGAGAACAGGAGCCCTCAAATATGATCGGCTTCTGTAAAAGTCTCAGATTCTGAGGACACAAATATAAGTAAGGGAGGCGCAAAGGTCCTTTTTAGGACTAAGCACGGGGACTAACCTTTTCCCTTCAGGATAAATAAAACAAAACTGCCATAATATTATATTCCAGACTAAACATTTTACAGAGACGTTATTAGCACATACCTTGAATGCGTTCGTTAACCAATAAAGCACTTGACAATTGAAGCATTTGTGCAAAAGTTGTAACTTTGATATTTCCAAATATCGGCCCAAAATAACAATTTTCAGAAAAATATGAAGTAATTATCAAAAATTTTTTTTCTCGTACTTTTTCAATACTTCTTACAGATTTAAGATGGCTGCCGATCAAGTTTCAAAAAAGAGTAAAACAAAGAATTCTCAGGTGACTTAAAATTATGTTTGTTCTTACGTGTTAATACCTCGTGAAAAGTATACAGCAGCATTGCGGAAATAATTGTAAACACTATAACTACCGAAATTTTAATAGACCTAAACTAAATTTTGTACAGACAATATTTACATGTAGCTTGGATGAAATCGTAAGCAGTAAAATGTTTTAACCTGTTGACGAGTGCAGCAAAACATACCCAAATGAGTGCGCACGGCATTTGCCGTTTGATCCCGTATGAGGAGGCACAGCATTTTCCGTTGCAGACTAATGACTGTCAATTCGTTCTCACTGACTTACTGTGACGTCTAGCGGAGATTTTTGGAACTTTTCAGTTGTTCCTAATAGTGTCTCTGTACAGTGTTGCTAGTCCTGTATCGTGGTGGCACCTGGTGATAACTTAAAAAACTATTTTACAGAGGCGGGACACAAGACCCGCTACGCCTCCAAGGTCGCCATTTTTATAAGGCCACTCCCCCCAGAATAACCCTAAGAAGCGAAAACTACTCAGGCAGTGCTATGTGTGCATGCAAACACACCACTTGAACTGGACAAAGAAGAAAAGAAACCAGCTATGAATGTTCAACATGTGAGGTCGCCCTTTGTATATATCCTTGTTTTGAGCAGTATCACACACTAGCAAAGTTTTTAAAAACGAGGATATTGCTTTTAACAATCTACAATGTACTTTTATATACATTTAAACTATAATAAACAAGTTTATTAACATTTAAAAGTTTTTTTGTTTTACTCTCTAACAGTCTGTCACCGGTCAATGAGTCACTCAGTATGGACCGTCATAGGGGCACTGCAAATGCCATGCGCACTCGTCAACAGGTTAAGACAGCAGCTATTCACATTTCTGCAAACATTTTAACTCGACTATTTTTCAGACTCAAAACAACATTTTTTAAACTATTAAATAATTTTTAAAAATTTGGATTTTTACACATTTTTTAATATCACAAGGCTTAAAGATGGAAGCTGTTCAAACCTAAAAAGAGGAATGGATATAGCTCAGTTATTATGGATTGCAGAGCTAAACAAAAAAGTGTTTTTTAATTTCCTGGTAATTTGCAATAATGTTTGTTTTTTGTTCTTACTTGGTATATGATATCTATAAAGGAATTTTACACTGCGGCCCCATAAGTTTTGAATAGTAGGCTATATAGTAACATTGCGGAATTAATGCTGTAGTTTCTAACTGTTTCAAACTAAACTTGGTACTAAGTACTAAGTTACTTATACATTGTTTGAATAAGTTCTTATGCTAGTCTCAACCAATAAAAGGTTTCAAGATGGCGGACATTCATATATTTGTGCAACATTTTTATATAAGGGTGTTGTTTCACAACATAAATAATAATTTAAACTTTTTATAAAATTGCCAAACAATTTCAAGCAAATTTTATTCTTACAAATATATCTACAACTCTAAGGTTTCAAGATGGCAGTTGTTCAAAGGTTTTAGAAGTAACCTTGGCATAAACCTATTGTATAAGAATACAATAAAATTGATTTGTTATAAGTGAATATATCTACACATAATACTTCAGATGGATTGTATTAAATCAAATGTATAGTTGTACATTCAAATTTTCATGCTCATCACAATTTTGTCCAATAATTTTTCTAAATATTTGAAAGTGTTCCAGTATATTAATATGGAAATCTTTCAGACATCGTACCATCAGTCTTGTGCAAATTAACAGTCTTAACTGATAAATTTCATCTATAATTTGAAATTTCAAGATGACAGCCACATGTGAAAACTACCTTACCTCCAACTAGCCGGAAGGGATATTTAAAAATAAAATCGGTTATATGGTTTGATAAGAATAGCATTTCAAGAAAAAATAAGTTATTTCATCAAGGGGACAGGCTTCCGGACTCCCTTCCCCACCCCTCCCCCTCAAAACATTGTAACATTCAAGACACAAGGATCTTTTATTGTAGTCCCACAAACAATGTATTGACAAAGTCTTAGTTGTATAAATATCACATAACAGGCTACCTAATGTACGCCTAAGCTAAAAAATTACATTCTATCAATTAGATTCAGTGAAAAGTAGAAGTCAAAACTCATAAAACTACATTAAAAATTAAAATAATAAATCGTCAGTACTGCTTGATAACATTTCTTCAACAAAGTAGAAGGAATTTTACTTCAGCCTTAAAATAACATTTTAGAACTTTTATTACTAACATTCCTACAACCTAATGGTAACGTGTTAAACAATTTTATACCAATATACAGACACACGTTGGTTGGGTTTTGGTTAGCCTACCCAATCCCAAATCCATGAGAACCCGGTAACTTGTGTCATAGCCATGAGCAGAGCTTCTCAATTGAAATTCGTCTAAATTTTCTTTAACAAACATTAAGCACTGTAAGATAAATATACATGGAAGAGTAAGTATACCATAAGTTTCTATAAGGTCTACATGGATCCCCAAAACTAACATTAAAAACAGTGCACAAAGCTTTCTTTTGACATATGAAGACAACCTTAGCACCATTAGAATTTCTCCAGAGCAGGGTGCCACACATAAGGTGGGAATGAAACAGAGCAAAATATGCCTTAACAACTAAGTCTTGATGAATGAGCACAAAGAACACCGGTATGAGTTTTCCAGGTAAGTTTAGCATCTAGATTAATTCCCAATAACTTTAGTAACTTTAGTAACAACATAAAAAATTGCAATCAAAAGGTAAACGACTCCAGAGAGGTGGCACCAAACAGCATCCTGTACGGTGTTTCTTTGCAAGTGGTAAAAGCCACGCAAAAAACCAATACCATTCAACGAACAAAATTGAAACCCCTTAACTCTGAAGTACAGTGGACCAAGAAACCCCCAAAAAACGCCATAATAAAACCAAAAGAGGACTCTTATGAAGCATTCTTTGTAAAGCATATAGAGTACTATAGAGAATGCATGATGAAAGATCACAAGCACAAAGGAGAAAAAAGTGACTTGTCAGTGCTTGTTGACGGCACTTCCCCAGCCTCACCATCTGTGCCTCGGGTCACCATCCAACAGACTCCACCAAAAGCCCAAGACATAACACCCTCACACATTGAAACTAAGAGCACCGCAAACGTCAATATTACAGGATTAAAGACAAGCTCAAATTTTTTAGACATAGAACAGCCAAAAACTGCTCCACCTTAACTATTCTCCATCAAAACATTCAAGGAATCTCCAAAAAAATAAACAGACTCCTTCATATAATAGAAGAAACAAAACCTGAGATACTAATCTTTTCAGAACATGGCCTAAAACAAGATCAAATTGAAGAAAATTTTCAAATTCCGTACTACACTTTAAGAGCCCACTATAGCAGAGAAGTCCACAAACAAGGCGGTGTAGCTATTTATGTCGTAGAGGGCTTGGAGGCACATACTGAATCAATCGAGATACACCAGCTCTGTGAAGAACTCACGTGTGAACTGGCACTTGTCAAGATTAAAATAAAAAACTTCACTATTCAAGTAATGGGAATATATAGATCTCCAGCAGGTAACATTGATGATGCACTGAACATATTGTCACAATCACTGGAAGATACCAAAGCCGAGAGCTCGCCACTTATTGTAATGGGAGATATAAATATTGATAATATGAAACCTGACAGGAATACAGCAAGGCTGAATGAAATACTCGCTCTTCATGACATGACAAGGATAGACTTGCCCCCTACCAGAATAACCCCTCAATCGGAAACCTCGATTGACTGCTTATGCACCAATCTTGACCCAGCAGACATCATCACAGATGTAATAAGCACTGGACTCTCAGACCACACTGCCCAAACTTGCAAAATTCTATCCACAAAACAACCCCAAAGGCCACAGATCCTACAAAGGTGCTTAAATCACAGAAACCTAAATGAACTTAAAGCCCTTCTTCAGTAAGAGGACTGGGAACCTGTCATGCATGCCTTATCAGCAGAAGAAGCATACAACATCTTCAACACAAAACTGTCACTGGCACTCAACACAGCATGCCCCAAGATAAGGAAAAGACCCAAACCTAGACCTAAACCAAAACTGTTTTCGGATAAAGAAGCACTGCAGCTAAAAAACAACTACCTGGAGAGACTGCAGCAATACAATGTGACAGGTGATGACAATCACAAAAAGAAAGCAGTCGAAATCAAGAAATCCTATGACCTAAGGCTCAGATCTCTACGGAAACAAGCATCCGAAAATTACATCAACAATGCAGACAATAAATCAAAGGCCATATGGAACATTATTAATAATGTGAGAGTCAGAAAAACGCAAAAATCTGAAATAAAACTGCGGATAGATGGCAAAATGGTCGATGATGCAGAGCAAATTGCAGCCCATCTGAACGAATTTTTCACCAATATTGCTGACCAAACTCTGGAAAATGATCAAAACAGGGTAGTGACAATGGGCCGTATACCAAGATCTACAAATCACACACTGACCTCTATGGCCCCCACAAACGAAGCAGAAATAAAAGACGCTGTAAGAAACCTAAAATCAAAGAATTCCTCTGGGACCGATGAAATATCATCTAAGCTCTTAAAGCACTGTGTAAATGAACTCTATGCCCCACTGGAAATAATATTTAACAAATCATTTGCCCAAGGTCAATTCCCAACAGGCATGAAAATCTCAAAGGTCTATCCAAAGTACAAAAAAGGATGCCCAGCAACAGACAGCAACTACCGACCAATTTCCCTCATTTTAACCTTCTCAAAGCTCTGTGAGAAAATAGCTCTTAAAAGGCTAATGACATACTGCAATGAAAACAACCTACTTACAAGCACACAGCACGGCTTTACAAAGGGCAAGTCAACAACAACTGCAATGATAAAACTAATAGAAACTGTGTTAGATGACCTTGAAGAAAGAAAACTCTCAACTGCTCTCTTCCTGGACTTCTCTAAGGCTTTCGATTGCCTGAGCCACGGTCTCATCATCAGGAAGCTTGAAGCCCTAGGCATATGTGGTACAGCTAAAGAATGGTTTAAAAGCTACCTGACTGGACGACAACAACTGGTAGAACTACAACACACAACCAAAAATATTACGACAAATATCCAATCCAGCATGCTGCCGGTAACCCGAGGAGTACCACAGGGCTCCGTTTTGGGACCGGTGCTCTTCATCTTATTCACCAATGATATGCCCCAACATCTACAGGACTACTGCAGTACCATAATGTATGCAGATGACACCACCCTGCTGTTAAGTGATAAAACACCTGAGAACCTAGCTATCAACTCATACATATCCCTAAATTCAGCCTACCAGTACTGCCATAACAATGATTTGGTTGTCAACCCCACCAAAACCAGCCAAATGGGATTTGGATATCTTAATCAAGAGGTACCACAGATTCCAGGTGTCACTATGGAAAACAAAGTAAAATTCCTGGGCCTAACCCTTGACAGCATGTTAAACTGGACCACACACATAGACAACCTTTGTAGAAAACTGAACTCCAGTGTTTATGCAATCAAACAAATCAAAGCCATAAGTGACCTAACTACAGCAAGAACAGCATATTTTGCACTCTTTGAGACCCATCTAAGGTATGGCCTTGCTGTTTGGGGAGCAGCCTCTGCAACAAACATCCAAAGAATTTTGCTAATACAAAAGAGGGCCATCAGAATCCTGGCTGGACTACAGAGACTGGACACTTGCAGAGGTGCTTTCAGGTCACTTGGAATCCTAACTATCATCAACCTATACATACAAGAAACAGTCATGCATGCTGATGGACAAAACATGACAAGGGGCTCTGATATACACACGCACAACACCCGCAACGCACAACTCTACAGTCTTCCAGCACACCGCCTAGCTCAATATGAGAAAAAAACCAACGTATACGGGAATTAAATTCCTCAATCGACTGCCCAGAAACCTAAGATCAAGAAATGGGATTAAATTGAAGATAGGACTCCACAGCTGGCTGGCCGAACGGCCTTTCTACACCATAAATGAGTTCCTTCAACATGGATAGACTGTCCAAAAAACATCTCAATAAGTTTTAACAAGTTATGTACAACATCATTGTAAAACTGACACCATTTCTGTTCTTGATGAATATGTAATAAAGAATATTTTGATTTGATTTGATTTGAACTTGTTATCAGTTTCTGCTTAAGCTAAAACAATATTTTCCGTCTTACCCTCATTCACATGTAAGCAGTTGGCAGCAAATCGGACGTTAGATCTTTCCCTCATATAGCTCATCATCGCTCAACAAATTTAATTTGATCCTATCAAGATACAATTGGAACTTGGACTATTACATTACAATCACTTTACCTTAACTACTACAAATAATACATTTGTTAAAGCCCAAGATTGCGGCTTAATGAAGCAATCAAAGCAATCATAATGATTTGCAATCATCGTATAAAAAAAAGCTGTAGGAGTCATAATATGAGCTGCTAAACTTGAGCATTGTAGAGAATTATAGAAATATCGGAATTGATACTTTGTTTTCCCTCTACATTATTGAATGTTATGTTTTAAAAAGTACCCAGAGAAAGTTCAATTAAGAAATGAAATACATTCTTACAATATTACGTTTAGTTGTTTTGTTTTTGTAAACAAAACAACTAAACACGTTGATTGATAAGGATTTATTTTATTTGTGGAGTTGTCTCATAGATTAAACAAAAGTGTTAAAAGTCACTTGATCATGTCCTGCGAGTTATACAATAAAATTCCTCTAACTGTAAGGCAGTTAAGTTTAAGAACAAGATTGGTTAATGTTCTCTTAAACAAGCATTTTACTTGAATAGTGAGTTTTTATCTGAACAGAAGACTTCTTATTGTAAACCCCAATGTAGTTTATTATTGGGACTTGCCTTATACATCTGTAATGAAATGTCTCTGGCCAATAAATATTCTACTCTATTCTAATAAACATTCTCTTTAACATTACAAAATGTAATTTCAAGGACCTGAGTTTGCTAACTTTGAACTTACCAACCATGTAGGACCAACTTTAGAAGGAAGCATGTAAATTTTAAGAGGTGTTATTTTTTCAAATAATATCACTGAATGAAAAAGATGTTATTTGGGGTTTAGATTATTTTTACTTGTTAAGATGAAATTTTGTATTTTTCTGATTCTCGCATCATTTTCTATACAGAACCGTAGTGTAGGTGTTACCTTATTTTAACCTTATTTTTCTAATACCCCTCGTACATGTATTATAGCTTGACAGTTATTGTACGGTAGTTTAACAAGTTGTCTGCGGAAAATGGCCTAGTTCGTAATGTTGGATAGAAAACAGTACCATGATGGTGTTGGAGGAATCTTTACCAACTTAAATAATGTGACACTAGATTGTGATAGCAAAGTTTGAATTACCAGCTTTTTGTTCCTGGTCTTCTTCAATTTAGACAACATCGATGTGATTTCTTCTTTTGAAAAACTCAACTGAGGTGGACCACCCGGACCTTTCTTCCGCGATGTTCCAGTTGGTTGGTCCAGCTGTATTTTCAGTAGAGGAACAGGAGTGAACATTTGTGGCAATGGAGGTGGAGGTGGTGGTGCCGGTGGTGCTGGTGGAGGACCCGATTGTGCAATTTTCAAGCTAACACCTAAAGCAGATAAACCTATTAGACATATATACATATACAATTCCATGCTCTTCCCATTTTAAGGTGGTATGAGCAGTTTTTAGTAAAAAAATAATTTTTGAAAATTTTATAACCATATTTAAAACACCCTTTCTAAAAATGAAAAATGGACAAAACATTTTCAAGCAACTATATGTATTAAAATGTAAATAAATCATTCGGTAATTTTGGACTAGATCAGATAGTTTTATTCTTTACAGAGCTTACAGGGGCTATAATAATTGACCTAGAGGGTGTGTGATCTTGCTCGCTGTCACCAAAGCCTAATCTATTCTATTTAGATTAGCTATCTAAGCTATAGCTAATCTATTTTTTGGAGACTTGATCTGGATGTTCACCTTAAGTGTCTGGTTTGAGGTTCATTTATTAGGAGGTTCGAGGAACTTATTAAGCCTCTAATTCAGATAATCCTAATGTCCTCAATACACCTTGAAATGTTGAGGGAAATTGACTTCATGAAGTATAATATCTTGATAATAATTTACTTTTAATTACTTGGGGCTATGACAGGGTTAAGTGAATATATAGTCCTGAGTGTAGTTTGTAATCCAGAGCTAAAATAAATGTATGGTGTCTGTTGGCTGGAAAATTCTCATGATTTGGCAAACAACTAATGTCCATCTGATGATTATTTAGGTTTATATTGTAATTTTATCTTTTAACTGGACTGATATGCATCTGTCCCTTCATTTGATACTACAAATGAAGATTTTAATCCCGCAATTATTGTATCTATTAGGGATAATATACCTATGACACTACTTTTCAAATCACGCCAAACAACTGTTCAACACTGGTTTCGACATTGTTCACACGAGCTTATGAGCCCATTTAGGAATTTTTACTGTCGGACACAAAACATGTGCAACTTTATGCAAGTATTAACGCAGCTTTAGACCAATTTATGTTATAGCATTACACTATAAATAATTGAAAAGGTAGTATGCACCTTTCTTCTTTACCCAGCAGGGATCACTTCTGGCTGGTTTATACCTTCCAGTTGAACCTACCACTGGGCACAGCAAAAACAGATGTATGTCACTTAAATCTGGGCAACTTTTTGGATGTCCAGGAGCGGCAGATCACTAACCGCAAATGTCGAGATTCTGGGGTTCAAGGGCAATTCGATAGGTCTAGTCTACTGCAGGAGATGGCCATTGGGAGTTTGGTGGGGTTTGTTCCTAACTATCAGAGGTTCTTGCTAGACTCAACAAGGGTGTGCTACCCCTGCCTGCTTTGACTGGAGAGGCTGGTTCCTTCTTCCGGGGGGCATGATTTTGAGATTAGTGCCCTAATTCTTCCTCATGGATCTCGACAGGAGGCGGCCCCTACCCCCTAACCTTACTCATCCTGAATATACTGTACCTATGGAAGCAGTGTTAAGGTTCTTATAGGACTAAGTGCAATTTGTAACCTTCTTGTCATCAGACAAAAAAAAAAGTAAATGCACCTTTCTTTTTAATAGAGTTAGCTATCTTATCTCTCGACAGTGGGCTTAATGAAAGTTGTTCAACCGCCACAAACTTGTTGTTGTTTTTACCAGTAGCAAGTCCTGTGGTTGAGCAACAAGAGCAAGTTGATACTATATACTTTAACTTCAAAGAGGAGTTTGCCAAGCTCCCACATTGCTTAGTTTTGAGGAAACTTCTAGCTTTTAGATTTTCTTCTGAACTTCTTTGCTGGATCAAATCCTACCTTCTGGGAACAACATTTCTTTGTACCCAAAGAGAGTTTTTTGCCAGTTCAGGAGTTCCTCATGACTGGCAAAAAATCAATTCTGAAGTATAACGTTCTTTACACCTACGACAGCGGGAGCGACAGACCATTTAGACCAGCATTGAGCCATTAATTCTGCTGTAGGGTGGGCTGAAACCAATCCGATGCCTCTGAACCTCAGTGAAACAATGGTAATTATCTTTAATAGCAAAACAAATCCATTTTTTTTTAGTATAGAGGTAGTGCGATTGAAAGGAAGTATATCATGCGAAATCTTGGTGTGCTCATAGTTTCCAAACTCATCTTCTGTGATCATAGTGTTGATTTAAAAGCTAGGAGGAATTTGGGTCTTGTAATGTGGATAACTAGACTTTTTGACAGCACAGATTATTTATGATGCTCAACAGATCCTTTGGTCTAAAGTCATTTTGAGTATGCCACTGTTGACTGGAATAGGTACAGAATTTAAACAGATCTAGCAATAAAGGGGACATGTATGAAAGGAGTTACGCCTTCCTGATCTTTCAACTAATCGTACTCTGGTAAATTTGTTTTACTATGGAATTCTATATTATTGTAATATCATGAGATTATAGAGATAAGTGTTCCAGGTTTTATCTTTTTAACTATAGTATTCATTTTTAGCCCTAATTTTGGTATATGTGATCTGATAATATAAGCAATTGAATTATTGCTAACATTTTAACAACACATTATTTTTGAAAACGATTTTGGAAATTTTTTATGGAGTTTAAATTAATATGCGAGCTTGGATTTATAAATTAATAACTGATTATAATTTATTATTTTGAGTGATTTAATTTGGTTAAAACTGTTTTGTTTCTAATGCAATTAATTATAAGCTAGTACATAATCTTTTATATACTACTATGAGCTTTACACTAGGCAAAATAAACAACAATCTATATGTTTACTTCCATTTATAGCTGTACTGTCGTGTGAAACGTTGACAATATTTTTTAAAAAGTTAGTTATATGTTCTACTAGTTCTTTAAATTTACTAAAAGTGTACCGATTGTAATAAATTGTAATTCTGGGATAACTGGATTACCGGTGGAAGGAGTAGGCTGAGAAGAATGATAAGGACTGGACAGTAGAAAAGAGGCTGCTATCAGCGAGGTGCGCATAGCAGATGGCAGTGTTTGATAACGAAATTGACAGGTGGGGTGAGGTAGACTGTACCTCCCGTCTCAGTTGATCGGAAGTAGTAGTAACGAGTTGTCTTTGAAAGTGCTTAGAGTTATCTTTTTGCTAATCGTTATCGAACCTGCGGATGCTTTCAGCAATAAAAATTCTAACACTGAAAAGAAGTAATATTTAAAGTAAAGTAAAGAAAATTAGTACCAAAATAAAATTGAATTTTGAAGATAAATTAAAGTAAAGAATTGCCAGATTAGATTAGAGTGTGAAAGTTTTAAATTTTGAAAATTGAATAAAAGACAAGCTGTAAGAACTTTGTACATTTTTGGAGTGACGAATATATTACAAGTTTGAATTTAAAAGTCATAAAGAAGTTTTTATTTTAATTTAAAACCCAGTAATTATTTTCAAGAAGAAGTTTTATTTTAGTTTGAACATTATTTATTTCAGAAAATTTTCTTTTCCTTTTCGGACCTTCACAAAAATTTAAATTTCAAAGCTAACCCCTCATGTGCCAGTAAAACGGTACAAAAGAAATAACTGATGCCAACAATTCTAAGGTCTCTTTCTGTAAAACACAATGAGTTTTTATTGAATTATACTTATATATAAACAGGAGTAGCATTAGCTAGCACGACTAATACCATTGTTTCTGCTCTTTATTCAGACTGTTTATTGCATTCAGTTCAATTAAACACTGTCATTGTCTATATTGTGTTGTGTTTTGGCCACTGTACTTGTAAAAATACTCTACAATACCGGAGCAATTATATTATAATATGTACAAGCACTCCACATATTAATTTTTCTATCCACAGAACTTCTATTTTCTCAAAAAAGCTCTCATATGCTGCAGCAAAGCTATTCAATTTGCTTTCACGATCAAGAAAGGAAGGCCCACCGCCCACCTTGAAGAGGCTCTGGCAATGGCTTGCAGTGATCCCAATATACAGTCTAAATAAAATCATCACTCTTGCAAGAGCTCATATAAAAAATGGCATTTGATTATTAAGTTGCTTTAAAAATAAATGGTAATTATTAACTGCTTGACACCGTTCTGTGCTTGAAGCTTAAGAATAAAGTTATCTGTATCAGTATCACATGTGTGATTTGTAAAGTAAATCAGGTGATTGTAAAATTACTGCATTAATGTTGCACAATATTTATAAGTAATGTGGTGGTTGTAATAATAATAATAATAATAATAATAATAATGCTTTACTATTGTATACAATTTTCATTAATTGACAATATCACATATATTGCAGCTTAAGAATTGAACCAACTATAAATTTCATAATAGAAAAACATTGTACCTCCTACACGTATAAACGATCTGCACAAAGAATCAACCAGGAAACTAAGAAATTTATGAATTAAAAAGATTATCTAAGAGAAATTTGTTGAAAGAACAAAAATGAAAAAAAAAAAAAAAAAATACTTATGTTTAGGATGGATTGTGAAGTAGCCAATTATAAAATTTATTACAGAAAACATTTTTTGGATGACTATTAAGTAGAGGACATAACTTGTTATAAATCGTCAGTGACAATATAACGACTATTGGCTGATTTGCTTAGTCTTCATAAATCAACTGTGGTAACCCCTTTCGTTTTACTCCTAGTTCTGTACTTATGTGTGACATTTTTAATAATATTAGGGTCGTTAGGGGTATATACTAATAAATCAAATTTGTATATATTAATAACAGAGGTTTACAGTGATCCATGTGGTTTGCCCCAGACATAATTCTTATGACTGTGTGTAGTGTGCGCCGCTACCAACCGCAGCCACCGCCGCTTGATTGTCCCCGCTTGTGACTAACTGCTGTACAGTACGGCCAGACCAGCTCGGCTGTACCTACCCGCTATGAAGGTTTATTGTTGCGCCTTCAATTTCTACGCTGCAACTACATTTCTTACGTGTATTTGGGCTTGCAGTTACTTATGTGTAGGCGATTGACATTGCGTCACCTAAAGTGATTATTAAAGGGCATAGACATTGGCCAGCAAAAATAAATAAAATCCTTGACAAGTCATAAAAAACTGTAATCAGGAAGGAGTTTGAAGGAGTTTTGTTTTTCGCAAGATGATTAACAATGAGGAGATATTGTTTACAAGCGAAACTGACGACGATCTTCAGATCTGTCTTATTTCTTTGACTTCTGAGCTGAACACTCTAATGACTAACTATCCAGAACTTGACTTCACTAACCTTAGTATGCATATCAGTGATCTTCTAAATAAAATTGATAAACAAAACTCCTCATATAAATGCTGCCTAAGTGATCTCACTCATTCAAGTAATGAACTTCAATTACTTTCAACGAAGCTTGACTTAGAAAAGGAACAGAGAAGGAACGAAATGAACAACTCTTTTAAAATCCTGGACGAATCGAACGTTGAGATTGTCGACCTTAAAAAACAAGTCCAATCGTTGCTTGACGAACTACGGCAGCGAGAGCTTCACATCTCAACGCTCATCGCCGAGAACAACACCTTGTCTAACGATGTTCGTAGTATTAAAGCCAAGCTTTTGTTGTCGTCTGAGTCCAATGAAAAAAACGATTTAACTATTAAAAAATCTCAGTTATAAGCTAGATTTATTAACTGCTGAACTCAGTGTAAATAGTATTAGTGACAAAAAATGTAGTTCTTACAAATGGGTAGAGGAGCATATTATTTCGGATTATTTTTCAGCTATTGCTAATAGTGTGAAGGGTAGAGATGAAATTTTATTGTTTAACCCAGCTGTTTCTCATTTGTTAAAAGTTGGTACACCTGAGGCGATTAATGACACTTTGTCCAACTCCACTTTCAATAATGCCAAGTATGTATTTCTTTGTGTAAATAACAGTGTTGATAAGCAGAGAGCTGACTCTGGAACACACTGGTCCCTTTTATTTATTGATCGAGGTGTATGTAAGGCTTACCACATTGACTCTGTTTTAGGTGTAAATTTGAGCTCAGCAAGTAAACATTTTAAGAAATTTAAATGTACCTCAATCTAGTCTAGTAGAGATCAAATGTCAACAGCAGGCGAATGATTTTGAATGTGGTCTCAATGTAATTGTCAATGTAAAATTCATTGTTAATTACTATTGTTCTCCTAGACGTAAGGAAGAATTCACTGATTGGTTCTATTGTAATGTTGTAACTTTACCTGACTGTCCATCGCCTGCCCTCAACTCTGTCATACCTTCGAGCACTCCTTCTCACAACCAGTCGCAATCATCCCCCCCCTCAGTTAGACAACAATACTCATACTACTAGCTGTAAAGTTGACACTGTAAAACTTGTTAGATGTAAAGGTGACAAGTGGAAACTTGTAAAATCAAAATCAAAGCGTATACGTTCTAAACAAACAAAACTTCCTCGGCAAGAAGTGTCAATCGAGTGCGGGAATAAATATGCTGTCCTGAGTGATATTGATGTTGACGACTGTACAGAGTTAAACACGACCCCTGGTGTATGCGGGACTTCTAAGCCAGCTAAGGAGCTCTCAGTGATATCTCACTCCTCTGTCTCTGTAACAGATCGAAATCAGCCAAAAGAGAAAAACATACATGCCAATAAAAGTAATGTTAGCGATAGCCCCTTGACTGTTAATGATATTTCATGTAATGAAAACCTAAGTTGTAATGAGTTACCTTTAAAATCATGTTTGATTATTGGTGATTCGTTATTGAGATACTCGGACAAGCAGTGTTCCGACTCAGGTGCTACAACTGATATGAATCCTGGAGCCAGAATACGTACAATAAAGCAAAAACTTACGTCTTATCTAAATGAAAAGCCTAAGGTTATTTATTTAAATGTTGGCACTAATGATGTACCCTTGTGCTATAATGGTGGATCTGGTTATAACGGGGGGTGTGGCAAACGTTTAATTCTAGATTCTATGGCAGATCTTTTGTATACTGTTAAAACTAAGTTCCCTACTTCTAAGGTATTTTTAAATTGTATTCCAATAAGGCGTGATTTGAAGTATGGTACTCTGTGCATGTTGAATGACCAGCTAGAGTTGATGTGTTTCAACTTTGGAGTACAGTATGTTGATTTAAACTTTTGTTTAAGACTGTGTCACCTTGCAAGGGATGGTAGACATCTGAATAAGGAGGGTAATTTTCTACTGGGTTTCATAATGCATCAGATTCTTTCTAAGGTAAGTGCTCATAAGGACGAAACATAATCCTTTGAACCAGGTACACCTGAACCTGATACTCCTACTGCTCCTGAAACTAAACCCTATACACCTGAACCCGAACCAGATACTCCTGCTCTTACGTCGGGAAACGATTCAACACCTCATCCCAATCCCCCATCTTAGCACAACGTGACTTTTTCCCCGTTGCTTCTGCCTTGGACTTCAGTCCAGGTGATGTACGCAACGGCTTTCATAATACCTCCCTGAAGGTCCTTCATCAGAATATACAGGGTTTAAATTCTAATTATGAAACTCTCCAGCTTTTCATTCAGGAAGAAAATCCAATGGTGGTGTGTATTAGTGAGCATCACGTTAACCAATTCGGCATTTTGCAATTGGATGGTTATGTGATGGCAAGTTCGTTCTGTAGATCCGGAATGGAAAAGGGTGGAGTTGCTCTCTTCATTAAACCAGATGCTTCCTTTTCCCTTATTGATGTCTCTGACTACTGCGTTGAAGGTTTCTGTGAATTGGTGGCCATTTCAGTTGAGCTAGACAGTGGAAAACTTTATATTGTTGGGGTATATAGACCCCCCTTAATTGCAAGGAGGTCTTCTACAAAAATATTTATGATTGTCTTTCACAGGTTGTGAAAGGGAGTGCAAATACAATTGTCCTGGGCGATTTCAATATTGATTTAGCGGGTTCTTCCAACGACTCCAAAACTATACTAAACGATATGCTGTCCTTTGGTCTTCGCCAAACCATTCGTTCGTATACACGAGAGTTTAAGAAGTCTAGAACCCTGATTGATCATATATACACAGATATACCTGAACCCTGTTTTTCGAGCTCTGTTATAGTGTCACTTAAGTGACCATCATGCACAGGCTGCAATTGTTGGCTCTCAATCATCTTCAAAGTCATCCCCAGCTCTTTTCCGCTACAACCGTGTTTTCTCAGAGGAAAACATTAGTCTCTTCAAATATTACTTGAATAAGGAAAACTGGGCTGATTTGTATTCATTGACTGACTTAAATGCAAAGTTTGAGCTGTTCTTGAGTCACATTGACTATTATTTCAACGTTTGTTTCCCCTTGGTCAGGAGAAAGGTCCCTTCAGAGAGTAGGGACAAGTGTAGGATTAAGCTAGATGGTGAGGCAATAAGGGTTAGGGAACAGTTAAGATCCTCTTACTTGGAATCGAAAGATTTGCCTTCTGTCCACCCCCTTAGGCAAAGATATCTTGGCCTCAAGAAGTTGTATCGTAAGCTTATTCTGAAACTCAAGTCTGATAGTGTGGCTAAGCGGCTCAGAATGTCATCTAATAAAACCAAAACACTTTGGGGGATCGTTAATCAGAGTCGAGGTTCACATGACTTTAAAAAGTACCAAAAACCAGAAATCAGGAATAATTTAGGAGAGGTTGTTAATGATCCCTCAGAAGTGTGTAATATTTTCAATGATTATTTTCTTAATGTGGGTGATAAGTCCAACAAGGTTCCGCCTAATATTAGCTCTTCTGCCTTGAGCACATGTCCTCTGAATTCGTTTTTCTTGTCGCCTACTAATCCTATGGAGATTGCTGAGTCAGTTCGCAGCCTAAAATCAAAGAATTCCGCTGGTTCAGATGGAATATCATCTGCTTTGTTGAAAAACATAGTCTTAGAGCTGGCAGAGCCACTCAGTGAATTGATTAATCATTCATTTTCAATGGGTATATTTCCTGACTGTTTGAAACTCGTTATGGTCACCCCTTTGTACAAGAAAGGCTGCAATCTGGACTGTTCAAGGCCGATTTATGTAGTTTCAACCTTCTCTAAAGTTATAGAGAAAATAGTATTAAAAAGGCTTTGGAGTTTCCTACAGCACAACAAGCTGATGTTTCAACATCAATATGGGTTCACCCAAGGGAAAAGTACTGTTGACGCAATGTTCTGTGTCGTGCAGAACATTGTTGATACTATTGACTCGGGTAACCGGTCTAGTGGCTTATTTTTTGATTTAACTAAAGCTTTTGATTTAGTTGATCACGTTCTTCTTCTAAATAAATTGTCTATCATGGGGATTAGAGGTGTCGCACTTCAGTGGTTTCAATCATATCTGGTCAAAAGGGCACAGTTTGTTAAGGTTAGTTCTATTGATGCGTCAAATAACATCTGCAATAGTTTTCCCACGAAAGGAACTATCAGCAAGGGCGTGCCCAAAGGTTCAATTTTGGGCCCTGTCCTTTTTTTAATCTTTATCAACGATCTTTGTAAGGGCTTAACTGTGCCAAACTTGTGCCTATATGCAAATGACACGTCACTAACGTTTTCTAATTCCTCCAGAGATCACCTGGAACTCGACACATTCTTAGAAGGGAATGCACTTGTTAATTGGCTTGAGCAAAACAGTCTTCAAGTAAATGTCTCAAAAACTACACTCATTGAATTTTCAATTAACAGCCATTCAAGCAAAAGTTTGCTCAGTATTCATTTGGGTGATGAAGCTGTTTTCTCAGAATGCTCCGTAAAATTTCTTGGCCTTATTATTGACTGCAATTTGTCTTTCCATCTCCATATAGAGCATGTATGTAGGAAGCTGAGTCAGGGTATTTTTGTGCTCAGAAATCTGGCTCGTTTCGCATCAACTGAAATTCTTACTGCTACTTATTATGGCATCATCTATCCATTCATATCTTACGGGGTTTCCATTTGGGGTTCTGAAAGCACCAAAACTAAGTCTATGTTTAGGCTTCAAAAGAAAGCTTTAAGAATAATTTGTCATGTCCCATCCAGAACCTCATGTGCTAACCTTTTTTCCTCCAACAAACTTTTAACTTTTCCTTCCATTTATATTCTGGAAACCTTATCATTTCTTCATAAAAACTTTCACCTTTTTAATAGATTTTTTCCGACTCATGTATGGAACAAGAAGTAAACCCAGATGCATTATGAATATCCCGCCACACTCCACCTCATTTTTTGAAAATCATTTAAAATATTCAGCTGTAATTCTTTTTAACAGTCTTCCATTAAGCTTAAGATTAGTCCAAGATTACACAGTTTTTAGAAAAAAATTGAAATGGTTGTTGATCGAGAAGGCTTACTATTCTTTTAAGGACTTTTTAGCTGATAAGATAATGTAAACTTGAAAAAGTAAAATTATTTTATTGAGAGACATTATTATATTTTGTTATGATTTGTTGACTTGGCGTATACATTGTTAACTCTGTCTACATGCTGAATAAAGAATTTGAATTTGAAAATTTGACCTTTTTAGGAATTTCGTCTATCCTACTACAGTTTCCATAAAAAATTAATACATATCTAAAAATTGATTGAAAATATGAGAAGTAGGGTGAGCTAATATTAGTTTACCTCAATGCAACTAGTGAGCCTTTTAATCAAGAAAATTACTCTAGATAGTTCTGAACTGGTGTGATCAATATAGGGGGCCCATGTAAAATTTGTATCTACATTAACACCTAAAAGTTTTACTTTATCAGTATAGTTTTCTAGTGTAAAATGTTTATCAATTGTCCTAAGGACACTAATGTACTATTTAGAAGTATGTCTAAAAGGAGGTCCTCCACATTGGAAAAGACGTCTAATCCTTTCTTTTTCCTTGACTCACTTTTCACCTGTTATACCTATATTGTGCATCTTTCCTTCTCTATCCACACCCCTCGAAAGGAAGAGAAATCTTTTAAATCCCATCATGTAGTTAAATGGTTGTTTAATCGTAAACATTACACTTATTTGTGTTTGTCTTGCCAAATTTTGAATTATGAAAATCCATGCCACTTGTATGATTGGTCAGCCAACTGTTGTTGTTGTGGTACGACAACGCACCTGTGCAAAACGTTTCATTCATGTGAGGGAGCTAGATTTGGCGAAAACACTTTTCATTCATAAATCTAACACAATAAGGTTAGCCCAACTTCGATACAATTATTGATGCTCAAATGTATCAAAACGCCTCACAACGGAATAAGCTTCCTCAGTAGTTTCAACCTAGGACTTTAGGCACTTCTCCGATCGATCAGTATCTTCCTGACCTACTTTAATGACATAACAGAAGATAATTTGATAAAACAACAGGTATTTTAATCCAATTTGTATAAAATGTGAATCCAGGGATCAAAATGGTGATTTAAGAATTCTTTAACTGTGGATAAAATTGATAATAAAATTAATCGTAACATTGGAACACGCAATTTTTATATTACTTTTATAGATTAGAGGATTCATTATACAGTTTTCTAATGTCAACAACAGTATATGTATAAAATCAATAATTAGTTCAGAACGAGAGTTTCAAGTCAATATTGATTACATGAGACTGAACTCAGAGTCGTCAAAGGTTACTGCACTATTTAAAATACAATGATCAGTTTCACTGAAATAAATTTTATAAAAAAAGTATGAATAATTTTTTGAAGTCAATAAGTTTTTGCATACCTCTCAACCACGTATTCATTTATGAACATTTCATGTCAACTTCATTCAAATGGCAGAAATTTTGGTGTCCACAAATTCAACCATACAGGTAAGTCTGAATTCCATGATTTTCTCACATTTTTAAAGTAAATGATTAATGGCAGGAGGTCATAAAAATCTAATTATTGACTAAACACTATAGCTTCTTAGCGTATATTTTGGCATGGATGCTAGACAAATGCACTACGGTACTGTGCTTATTATTACATAAATATTAAATTTCTTTACATTTCTAACAACATAAAAGTATGTATTGCCCATTTGGGTACAGAAGGTTATTAAGTAAGAATTAAAAACACTTTAAATAAATACTGTGTTGTTAAAAAAAGTATCCGTCTTTATTTTCGATTATGCAAGGAAATAACTGGTATGAGGTGCATGCCGGGATATAGATGCAATCAGCATGTAGCCAGGCACACGACCTTGACATTATGTCACTTAGCTGCGGGCAGTTAAACCCTTTCACTTAGTGATTATTGCTTTTATGTTCTGTGCAGTATAACAGTATGTAGGAACCGTGATATTACACGGGTTTTGACGAAACTTAGCAAAAGTATTACAAATTTGCAAGGCCTTTAGAGAAAACACTTTGGGCGTGACTCATATAAAAGAGAGGTGCAACAGCTTTAAAAACCACCACACTAGTGATCAGGAAGACCAGCAATAAGTTGAAATTATGGAGTTATCAATCAAATTCACATTTGATAGAATCAATGTACGACTATACGACTATCCTGGTAATCATTCATAGTGGTTTGGTTCAATATACTTGATTTTAACATAAAATTTGGCCATGCGCAGAATTGTTGCAAAATTTCTCCTAAAGAACTTGTGAGTGGAAAAAAAAAACAGTCACAGCTTTAAATTGCTAAGGGTATTGTACCGTAGTTATATAAATCATTCTGCTGAATCGCGGTAGGAAGTAGGCTCTATGTTAACTAGACGCGGTGCGTGGACATTATTTTGTTGGTTTGACCTCTCCAGCTGTTAGAGATGTCAACGTTGATAGGTTCCCGAGCCGGTTGGTTTGAAGAGGGAGGGGTAGTCTTCAAGTCGAGTGCAGAGTGTCTACACGTGCAGTTCAGAAGCCATAGTACTTCCTCTATTCCTATACATTTGGGATATAGAGTTAATTTTTACCCGGTGTGTTTTAAGTCAAATTTTAAATTTCTTTTCGTGCGTAATAGTTTTCAGCCTCCATAGTTTTCAAAGTAGTAAGTCCCGTACCAGCGTTTAGTTTAACATCTTTGGTTTTATACTGTTGTGTTAAAATTTCTAAATTTTGCCATATAACAGAGTCTGATAATTAATAATTAAACTTTTGAAGTATTGTAAATTAGATTTTGATCCTAAAGTTTACATCAAGCATTGTGTAATTTTGATTTTGAATATTTTGAGAAGAGAACTTTTTATTTTATTTTGTTAATTTAAACCTTTTTGGTGAAGTATACCTTTTTAGTTTCATTTTTAATTTTGATCAGACTCTAAATTAGATTTGAACGATTGAGAGGAATTTTGAAGAAAAGCAAATCAAGATTTTTGTAAAACTTTTTTAAATTTTGAGTGAAATTTAAAATTCGGAATAAATTAAGTATTTCCGAAAAGACTTTATAAATAATATGTACTATAATAACGGTACATAATTTGCGCACATCTGCTCTCAAAGTGAGATGTTTGTGCCTACATACTAGTCTCAAATACTCGCCTGTCGATTTTTCCTCGTACAAGTTTCCTATCTTGACAGATAATGCCTCCAAATCAACTTTTATTTCCTTTAATGCAATGCTAGGTTTTATACGCCCTTTCAGGTTACTAGCATTGGCCCTGATATTTAATTTCAACAGGGACCTCATCATTTTTCAAAGATTCTGGACGGTGTCGCTTTCAGAAGCATTTCCACCCCTAAAATTTATTTCAAATATTAATTCCTTTTTGAGCAACAGATCCACATGCGCTAGCTCCATTTATTTTTAATAGAATTTACTTAAAATATATCAAATATTCACAATACTGTTCTTAAGTCCTAAGTCTTATACACTACACAGATTATGCAGGTTTATACACAATTTTCAAGTTTATACAAAATTATGCACACTTGCAGGTATCGACACAAGTTTATACAAGTTTACAAGTTTTTTCCTGTAAATAACCTGTTGTACAAGTTTTTAAGCTCAAAAAGAAATAGCAGAGCCAATGCTAGTAACCTGAAAGGGCGTATATAACCTAGAATGGCCCAAATGTCACAAAATAGTCATAACGGGTGACAAATCGTGGGTGTACGGGTGTAACCCAGAAACCAAAATGCAGTCTTCCAACACACAAAATTGCCCTGTCTGAAAAAAGCAAGCCAGGTTTGAACAAAATCAAGGTCATTCTGTGTATTTCGGCTGCATTGGACTAGTTTATCATTATTACGCACCCGAGAGTCAGACTATCACCAGAGAGTACTACGTAGAAGTTCTACACCACTTATGTGATGCAGTGTGACTAAACCATCCTGACGTATGGATTACAAAAACTTGGCAGCTTCATCAGGGCAGGACAATGCTCCAATTCTTCAGGCTCCTATCCTAATGATATACTGTGTGATTTCTGGATTGACACAATGCAAAATGCAAAGGCTCAACTAATTTCGAAAGAGGTTTTCAAGACCTGCTCCCGAAAGTGGCAGGAGTGTTGGACTTCCAACGGATATTATAAAGGAGATTACTTCTTAACCCTGTTCTAGGCATGCCACGTTTAAAAGGACCGTGATCAACGGACCCATCAGGTTCTTCTATCCAACTTATCCTTCCCCACATATCTGACTGACCATAGACGAATTCCTCCATTTGGGTGAGTAGTTTGACAACTGTGGATGTCTTTTTACAATGTGCTGTAATTTTGATGCTGTGCAACTACTTATATTATTTACTTTACTCTTACTTTCATAATGTACATTTCTCAGTTTTAAAGATTAGATTTTTAATTATGTTTATCGTACAAGTAGCAATGGATGTGGAGGGTCAAGAAAGACTTCTATAGCTTCTTGAAAGTGTTGGAAAAGAATACAGAGAAGAGCTAAATGCTTTGATCAATAGAAAAAATTGAAGATGTTTGTTTGGCATGTTTATGCTAGAAATATTTACAGGACAAATACTGCGGTTTGAAACAACTAATCCGTTTAGAGACTTTTACTTGTAATTTCATATTAGGCGATTAGTTTTTAAAGTTGCCATTATTTAAAGTTTTGATGGCAACTATTCAGTTAAAATAAATAGTTAGTCAATTAGTTTAAATTTATCTATATTAATTTAAAAAAATAGTTTTTTTTAGCTAGTAGGTAATTTACTTTTATTACAAATTTTTGAAGTGTTTATATTGGAAGTTATGAATCTTTCTGTAGAATAAGTATTCAAATTTGTATTACAAATGTAAAAAAAAAAAAAAATGCTTCTTTATATGACCGAAAGCCGATAATATCAAGGTGAATAAGGTATGGTACAGCATTTAAGCGCTGCATAAACATATAAGTGAGTCACTGCCACTCGTCCAGTCCAAGATTAAAGCATTCTTATGAATGTCAGATACATTTTGAACACACCTTTTATACATTGTCTGGCACTTTTTTAGTACTGTTCCAATAAAACATAAAAATTCACCATTTATCTACCATGCCAATTTTGAAAGTGCCAAAATACTGCCAATGCTTTTACAAGAGTTGTAGTCCAAAGTGCCAGTAGCTTTAGTGTGTGGTAGCACGATTTTTAACAATCACCAATAATTTATTTACAAAAAAAGATTATTGCTTTAACACGAATCTTAAGTACATTAGTAGAAATTAATGTTGCACTATCTGTATTTTGGTAAGGATGATCCTTCAAAATCCGTCACACTGATCGATTGCTGAGAGGAAGTTCTGTACTGTGCCCTGAACACTAGTCTCCTGCCCTAGTGTGTGAATCTTTACTTTTCTTCCAGCCCTAATCTTTAAGTTATTCTACCATACATACCTCCTGTGTTACGCTGAGCATCAATGAATTCTTTTAGTAGCCGTTCAACTATCAAGATTTTGTCTTTCATCAAGTTAACCTCCTGTTTGAGCTCGTCATGGTTTTCTGTTATCACTTTTTTTAACTCATCTGCAACAAAAAATCTAATGTTTAATGCGTGTACAAACTTACTCTGCTAAATGAAATTTGTGTTACACACAATTTAACTGTACAGTGTTAAGTGCTTATTTGTTAAGTTTGATTCTGACAAATTAATATTTATTTGTAAAATTATAGAGACTTTGTTCCGGATATTTATTTCCTTTCGTTCAGTAAATTTTGTATCAAGCTTACCTCCTTATTACACACATGTGCAATTTTTTTAAATATTTCCAACAACATAAAAGATAACACCGCAACAAAAGAATGCTGGTACGTTTGCTAACATCGTTAGGTTAGGTCAACATTCACGGCAAACGACATAACATCCACTAATGATATTTCACAATGAATTTTATATTGTGTTACTGATTTTTTTTGTATCACTGAACGATGGCAAATGTCTGGAAAAATCCTGTTTCCTTCGCATTTTATATAGTAATAAACTAGAAAACACTGCACTAATAATTTATTCACATGCTGTCTATTTTTCCCAAATGCTGTCGGTAGACTACAGATGCTTTGAACCATGCATACTGTCAGCTGTAATCGTCGTTGCTTACAGAAGTCACTCGCTTTACGTGAGTTATTTTGTTATTTTTGATAACTAAAGTAGTTATGATTTTCCTTAGTGTTTTATTTTAGATTTAAGATTTTTTACAATAATACTGTACAAATCAAAAATATGTAACTACCACAATGGACTTTATTGGATGCTATAAAACTCACCTGTTAAAACAACTGTTTGACATTGCTAGATTTTTAGAGTTATTCAGCGGGCACAAACAACACATTTTTTGTTCCTGTACTTTTTCTAAAAAGTAAATGTGCAAGTTTAATATTTTTTATTTGCCTGTTTTGTATATTTTCGATTATTATTTGAGTGAGTTTAGTGAAGTGTTATGCCATGGTAATAGTTTATTATTCTTTAGCTGTTAGTAAAATCAGTAATGCTATGTTTTTAAGATCTGCAATCTTATCTTCCTCCGGTAAATAGCTAACCTAACACATAACTAAAGACTATGTAGTAGTATGTACATTCTTATGTATCTATTTTTGAAGACCCTGACAAAAAATTGACTGAGCTGATTGACGACTATGAACATAAAATTCAAGACAGAGGGTAAAATCGTCATACTGAAGCGGCACATACCTGAAAAAAATGATTAAGCTCAAACTCAGCACTCTGGTTATCAAACTAATACCACAACCTCTCCTTCCTCCTAGAAATTGGTTGTTAAAAAAATAATGATACCGTTTTGGAAGGAAAATTAAAAAACTTACACTAAGAATATATTAGTTCCTAAATCACAGTAGAAACACCTGGGTTAAACATTTCTTCACATAAATAACACTGAAAAAAATCATTTTCCAAGAAAGTAAAGAACAACTTCAGTGTCTCCCATTAAGTGCAAAATTCTAAGCCTTCAAGATCTATACAGAATATCCTACCCACAATCTAACCCCTATGACAGTTTCAACATTCCCTCCGAAAGACAAAAAGGATATTGTCTCTCATCAACTTGTCCTGAAAGCAGTTTAAACAAAAGATTGACTGCAAGAATACAACCCGACAATGAAGATCTAAAAGATGTCTTTACTAAAGACATTGAATTTTACAGAAGAATACATCACCACAATTTGAGTAGCTCCTCTAGTCTGCTTAAAAAAGGGAGTTCAACTAATCCACACAATCACTTGCCAACTACCGACAATGATCTGATCCTGCTGCACAATGTTTCCCTCTCGGCCCCTCTACCTGTCACAACTACTTGTATGTTTGTTGATATCCCAATACTGCCCTGCTCCTCTGTTCAAAACTTACTGAAAGAAAATACAACGCCACATGTGATACAACCCCAAACCTCCTTGGCTCTAGTTCCATTTTTTTCAAATAAGGGTAAGTAATCAAAGCAAAGCTAAAAATATATAAGCTCTAAAAGACTTACTTTTTTTAAATTAAATGAACTCTTGAACCTCTTCAATATTTCACGTATTGCTTTACCACCAACAAGAGTGACACATAATTCTTCATCTTCAATTGATTTAGTATGTTTCAACATGGATCCAGCAAACATACTGGTCAAGGTGGTAACCACAGTAATTTCCGATTACACTGGACAGCACTGCATGTTTCAGCTCCCATCTCTAGTAAAAAACCATCAATAACAAGAAGACAGTTTACTAGAAGGAATATTGAACAACTAAGGGTGTATCTCGAGGAGCAGAACTGGAATGGAGTTTTAACAACTTGGAGTGCAGAAGAAGCATATTCAGAATTTGCAGCAGCTCTGGCTACAACATACCCTTATAAACACACGTACAGAATGAAAATTGAAGAAGTTTTCTTCATCAGAAACAGAGATATTGAGAGAAGAATGTTTGAGGGCACAGGGAAAGTGATAGAAGACCAGACCAGTCTTCCTTTAGGATGGAAGACCAGACCAGTCTTCCTTTAGGATGGAAGACCAGAAAACAATCAACTGGCAGCACACAAGAAAAGAATCACCATCTGCAATGATATTAACCCATTGCGCTCAAAAGGCCAGCAGCACTGGCCACACCGAGGTTGCAGACAGCTCGCGTTAGTGTTGCCGTAGTTTGTCCTCGCAACTCGTATGGCCAGTACATATGGCTGTGCTACTGTCATTAACAGCTCGGCGGCCATATTATTGTTTCCCTCCCCAAATCCAAATTATTTTTCAATATACTCTGCATTATTTTTATAGCAATTTAAAATGTTTAAAGAAGAAATGAAAATTTATTTTTAATGAATCTTTCTATTACAAAAATAAACATACATTTTGGAAATTTAACTCTTATACATACCTATATCGTTAAAATGATACATAAATAAAATATTATCAAGTAGGCATTTACAGCTATGTTATATTCAGATGTGAACTATTTTACATTTTTCTCAGTCTTTACATTTTTTATGGAATAAAACTTTTAAAAATACACACGTATGTGTAGTCAAGAATAGTTAGCACACGTCTTTGAGTAAAATTGTCTAGGTTTCTATCCCTTCTATCACTTGTGTATAGGCCCACTATGTGTCATTCGTCTTATTTGCACAAGCAATGTTAAAAGAATTATAGGCTAATTTAAAATATACTGCTTTACCTAATAATTACTTTAAAAACAGCTGCTCAATAGGTTTCAGCACTCACCATTCATTATAAAACAAAGAGAATATTAGAAAATAACTGCTATGTTTAATGGCACAATTACGGCATTACGGCAAAAATTAATCCACCCTACCGACAACATGGCAGTGGCCAGTCGAGCTGGCCATACAAGCTCCAAGGACAAATTACAATTATTTCCTTCGAGTGCATAGGGTTAAGGCCTGGCATTTGAAGAAGTCTGTGTACACTATGGAAGAATTATACACACACCTAAGAAGTGGCTGGTATTTACAAGACAAGGATTTGCAAATAACACATAATATGAATAGTATTGTACTTTTATGTATATGAGTAAAGAGATACTGTATTCTGTATAGATAATGACTCCACTCTGTAGAGGTAGGATGTACTTGTAAGTGTGCCGTGCCTGATTAAATAAAAGCTTAACAGGACAAAGAAAATTAAATTAAATTAAAAGATTTGTAGACAATATCGTATACATCAGCGTGTAAGAATTAAATATTTCTTTGATTTGCACAGATCGTTGCATGTCAAAGTATTAGGCAGTTGAGGTAACAGGCATGCTTGATAATATCAGTTTATTCACCGGTTCTGTTGCATTAGATGTGTAGATCACAGAATCAGCTTGCTAACAATTCATAAAGGGTTTGTTCCTGATTTGTTCATTGTTTTTCTACTGTTGTCTTGGTTAAGTTCCTATACAAATTCCAAACCCCATAACTCTTAGAATTAAATTTCTTACGAAAACTATAAGTTATGCAAATAATAAACTTACCAACTTCTTTTCTTTCTTCGTAAAGTTTCGTTATATACTTGATAACCTGAAACAGATTTAAAGCAACATCTTTAAAGACTAATTATCAACAAGTGCAACATCCAGGGTTGCAATTTGCTACGCAAATTTCTCTTGTAGCAATATGTTTCTAGAGTTGTTCAATTCTGGAATACAACATTCTTTAGATCTCTACTTAATATTTTTTAGGGTCTGTACTATTTATTTATTTACTTCCTTTCAACGGCAACAAGATTACTTACAAAATAAATACAAGAATGTGAAAGTCTTCAGTATCAAGATATAGAACAAAACATATGACATAATAGAAAAAATGACAAAAGTGCATTACAAAGCACTAGAAAAAAGGACAAAATTCCAACAGTTATAACATATAGTGACAGATACGTACAGAGATAGTAATAAGAAACTAAACCGCTGATAACAAGATAAAATAATGGGATTGGTAACAAGGTAACTATAGGTTGGTAACAAAATAGGTATTAGAAACGTAACAAGATAAATTTCTTAAAAATGTACAAAATAAGCAGCAGAATGATGGGTGTCAAAATAACAATAATTAGATAAATTCCCATAAAAAACTAATTGATTTCATTACAAAAAATATACACTCATTGTGATTGTGACAGAAGTGAGTATTAATGTATTAAATATAAAAATGTGATCCCATTAAAATGACCACTACTTGACCACTTACTGTCACTGGTAACCACTTGCCATATAGACGGGTGTTACTTGATGATGACCTATTTAATTATGAACTAATAATTCAGATAACAGGGTTATTTTTCAATTTGAAGAAACATTAGCGTGGTCATCACTTTTCTTCGGAAGCCAAAATAGATGATGAGTTTATAAATGTTTTGACTCCATTCCCAAAATTGAATTCCTCAGTGGTTTCAAAAAGCCTATTGACGCTGGGGTGGATAATTTTGATCATACCTACGTTTGGTTAGTCAAGCACAAAAACTCTTTATATATACAATCATAATGATCCTCATATTCTAATTAAACTTCAGTGATGCACTTATGGAAACATTGAGGTCATTGTATGGGGCAGTACTTCAGCAGCAAACCTGAAGCGAGTGCTGAAAATACAAAAATCGGCTGTAAGATCTCTAGTCAATCTGGATTCTAGGGACAGCTGTAGACCAGCATTAAAATAACTAAAAAAAGACAGTCACTGTGATAAATCCAAGAACTTATTCTACATGTGGACAAGCTTGGACTTCCCAGGGTAACACAACCACATTGCTACAATACCCGGAATGCGTCTCTGATACCGCCAGTCAGACATCGAACTGCCCTTCATGACAAGAAACCCTCAACAATGGGGGTGACAAGAAACCCCAAACGACTTTACAATCAGCTCCCAGCTTCCTTCAAACAACTAACTGGAAAGACAATGAAGAGGAAACTCGATTCGTGGTTATTGGAACATCCTATCTACACTGTTAAAGAATTCACTGAAAAGATCAGCCAAACTTTACACTAAAACTCGGTCAACCATAAATGAAAATCATGTATTATTACTATGTATCATATGTATATTCTGATGCATAACTATTCTCAATGTTCATGTTAATAAAAAGATTCTGATTCTGTGATTCTCAAGATATAGTATGGTTGGTTTGAAAATATTATATGCCTCAATAAACACCGCCATCTTGGCGTACTTTTTTATTTAAGAAACCTATAATATGTGAAAGTAGAATATTGAGAAAAATCAGGAGAACTACAATTTGTTAATTGATAATTTAATAATAACTATTCCTAAATTTAATTCTTACAGGAGAATGTTTCATCACAAAAAACATTTCAAATATAATTCTGTAATTTGATCAAGTTAAATTGTTTATTGCCCAGTGACTGTTTCCTTTATAAGGCCAATTAGCATACTGAATTAATATTAATTCCAAATGTGACGATATCATTACATTTTGAATTGGCAATAAATACAAAACTGTTTTATAAATTCTGATTATAGATTACAATTACTATAAAATTTTCAAAATTTACCTGAAGTAGCATTATTGGGGGTTTTCAAAGTTAGTGCAACAAATTTTAGAACTTCACAACTTGTACTATTTGCTCAACTTATATTACATAGTTGTGGTGACATATCTTAACACAGCTAAGGTGAAATTTATGCTGCACAGATTTTTTTTAACCCTTTAAGGAGTGCGTGTAAACTCTACATAATGAGTAAGGACGTCATATGATGTATACTCTTATGGCGGCCCAAAAGAGTACGGACGTCATATGACGTTTAGCCTCTGTATTTTTGTATTATCGTAAATGCAATGCTATTACTGATTGCCTTTAAGTATATTTGTCTGTAAAGTGGTTCCATCTATCGGCAACATACTTAACTTCCATGTTTGTGCTTGCATTCACTTGTAATCTGATTTTATCACCAGATCGTAGAAGCCACTGACTCAAGGTCGTGTTGAGCGCACATCACTTTGCTGTCAGAATATGCCGCCAAATATACTAACCATTCCTTGTATATTTCATACTGTGGCCATATTTATCCTGTGAGAGTGACTTATATTTGTTGATCAACCATCTAGCTTGTTACTGTAGTCCAAATGGCAGACAATATTGATCGAGTCTGTCGTAATGAGGAAATAAGACATTTGATTTTGAAAAAGTACTGAAATATTGACTTTTGGAACATGTAGTCATTTTTTATTAACCTTTCAAATGTAAATAAACATTTTTTAAGAGATTTTAAAGTTTTCCTTTATTTTTTATTCCTTTTGGTAATTTTTTGGATTCCATCCTTTACTCATTTTAGCCTATCAAAAGAAGATGTCATATGACATCCATACTCCTTAAAGGGTTAAGGAGCAGCCCTTTTGATCCTTATTCTATGCACCCCCATGGGCCACTGGCCTGTACAAGGAAGGATCTTATCAAACAGAATATTGGGTGGGGGGGTGGGGAGATTATTACACCACAAAGTTGACAGTTCTGATGAAAAGTGGAATGGTCACAAACACGATTTGAAACTGCGCTATCTCAAATTCAGATCCAAAGTCCGATGCCCTAGACTGCGATCACCAGCTCTCCCAAATCCGAGTTGCTCCTTCTCCTTGATCCGGTTGGAAGCTGCAATCTCTGAACAATAAAATGTGGACAAAGCTCCTATGCTTAGGTTGTCAAAACTCTTGCATCGCATTGTTGGCTGAAGTGTTTCTATATTTTGGAAGGATTTGAATATGCTACGGAACGTGAGAAAAGGTTTAGCTTAACTTTGAAACAATTCACATTTCAATACAAAACTTTGGCTTTAAATGTTCTAGTTCTAGTATTGTTTTTAACTTCATATATTACAATTAGATTTCCTATTTAATTATCTTCTATTAGATTAATTTACTAACAATTAATATGGTTATAAGAAACCTCAGAGTAGTGAAGTGATTACTTCAAAACAAGCATTAATGAATTCTTTCTTCAAATGTGACATTTTCACCACAGCGGGTGCATCAGTCAAAATCATTGTGGAATCACACCCGATATCTTGCCAATGTGAATGCGCGAGCATGAGCTATTAGAATATTTGAAGGTATTTGGGACACGTCCCCGCCCTCATTCCATTGTGTGATCTGATGACATTGCGCGAGTCCCATATAACTAATATAACAGTAAGTAATCAATATGCTACCAAGTATAAAACAATTTCAGTGAAGGAGCAAACTGAGTGTCCATATCCTTGTGATCATTTATCACACGGCTCAAGCAAAAATAACGTTAAAACTCGACAAATATACCAAGTATGCCGATCTACCACAAGCAGAAATCAAGAAACACATTAAAAACAATGGATCTGAAGCAACACTGGTGGGAAATAAAACCATGAAGACTATATCAATATGTACATTATTTAAAATAATTTAATGCTACTACATTAAAAAAAACACATCATTTAAGTATTTTAAAAACTGTTAAGAGCATCATGCGTGTTAAGCATAATATGTTGAAGTACTCACAAAAATTAAGCAAAAACCTAGTAGTCCTGTTTTCATCCAGTTATTGGAGAGAATCTAGAAAAAATAAAAATAAAAACATTAATAACAAACCATTTTTCAATAATTTCTACTAAGAAAATATAAAAAAGGAAAACTGCTTAGTACTTTAACTGCCATGCTATTCCAATGTTTTATGTTCAAAGATATCCAGGTGGTTTGAGCAATATATGAGGTGTGTTCTAAAATTAACAGGAATTTTTAAGTTTCATGGGTTTGGAGAGTCTGATTGTCAAGATTTTTTTTATTATGTTGGAACTCATCAATCAAACAATTTGTATCAAATTTTGAGTGAAAAATGAAATGGAGTGTAACAAAGCGTAAGAAATGTTACCAAAGACCAAAAGGTGAGTCTGCTATGAGTAAAAGGGTTTACGAGTGTTAAAAACGTTTAAAAGATGGCCATGAAGACATTGAAGATGACAAACACTCCAGACGTCCCAACACATCAAGAACCACTGAAACGTGAAAAAGTGGAAGAAACGGTTATGAAAAATCACTGTATTATGATCATAGAAGTCACTGATGATGTTGGCACATCAATTGGCTCATGCCATGAGATTTTTGGTATGAAACATCTGGTAGTAAAATTTGTTCAAAAATCTATTCATTTTGAAAAAAAAAAAAAAACAGCGATGAATGGAAGTTGCTCAGGATACTACACTAAATGAAGTCAACAATGATGCAGAATTACTAAAACGTGTTGTACCAGGTGACAAAATATGGATTTACGAATGTGATGTCTAAACTAAGGCTCAATCATCCCAGTGGAGGCATTTTGGATCGTCAAAACCGAAAAATGCCTGACAAGTGCAGTTTGAACGTGAAGGTTATGCTCACTGTGTTCTTCGATTGTAATGGCATAGTGCATCATGAATTCTTCTTGCCACAAGGTCAAATGGTCTGTAAGGAATACTACCTGCAAGTTCAACTCTGTGTGCGTAAAGCGATCCGAAAAAATGCTCAGATTTGTGGCAAAACAATTCATGGCTTTTGCACCATAACAATGCACCTGCTCACACTCCATTGCTTGTTTGTGAGTTTTTTGCCAAAAACAGTACTGTAACAATGTCCCAGCCTCCATATTCTCCAAACATGGCTCCGTATGACATTTTATACATCTATTTTTATATAGTAATATATATAATATAATAATATAGTTAATGTAATATAGATATATGTTTTAATATGGTAGACGTTTGAAGTGAGAGATTTTTAGCGTAAGAGAGAGTTAATCGGGACCCAGGTCTGTCAGGGATCTTCTTTAGAAAAACAAACTATAAACTAATAATTAGACACAAAGAAGAAAGGTTGTACTTACACCAATTATATTCAGGATACCTTCTTCAAGCCACCTGCAACCAAATTTCAGGTACATTTCTCAACAAACACAATGCACGCTACATTCAGTTTCAAACATTGTACATAATTGAAATATTTAATAGGTCCTTACTTAAAGTCAAGGCTATTAAATTCTCCAAATAAACAGGCCTAGTTATCAGACCAAGTAACTGAGCCATTATTGTGTTTATAATTTAGTTTATAACGTTACTCTTCCATTTCATACTGATTTACTTACTTTAATTTTATTAACTATTTAGAGGAAACTATCAACTGTCAATCTATGTGATGATGAGGACGTCATATGCATGACATGCTTCTAGGCATTTTCAAGGTATTGAACTTCAATCCAGAGGAAATTGTCTATGTCTTTCAGAAATAACTTGGTAAATATTTGAGTACCACATTTTGAAACACTATGAGAGAAAATAGAGTTCTTTCGCTGTCTACCATAAATAAACAACTTAAGATTAATTTATTTACCTTCAACATTATTCTAACAAAATTATTATCAGTAGTGTTTTCATATTTTAAAATAATTACAGTATTCCATATAAAAAGTGTTAATAATACTTTTATTTGGGACTCACAATTGTAATGCATCAGTTTTAACTAAATGTCTAATTACTTTTTTGTGTTTTTTATATTCCTTGTATATAAAAACCATCAACTATTTATTATCAACTATATGAAATACTATCAAATCGTTTATTTGTCATTGACAATAAAATTGCATAACAAACGTCAGAATTAAAATAACAAAATTAATATACTAAACTAACTTAATTATACTACATTCCTATCAGATAAGAAAGCATTAATAGAATTGTATTCTTTGTTTAAAAGAAACCTTTTCACATTTTTCCGGAACACAGGCATACTCTGTTCAGATCTTTGGTATACCGGCAAGTGATTAAATAGTTTAATTGCTGAGCTCAAAATTTGTTTTTCAAAAAATTTTGTCCAAAGCTGAGGATTTGGCAAGCGGTAGAGATCCCGCAGAGAGTAACCGGGTTGTGTGTAGGAACTAAATAGTTGAGCGTTTCGTTTCATGAAGGACGTGGTTTCTAAAATGAACATACTGGGAAATGTCAGAAGGTTGTTTGCACAAAATAGACCTTTGCACGATTGTGATGTTTTGAGACCAAGAATTACCCTTACTGCCTATTTTTGTAAGCGGAATACGTACTGAGTCCTATTAGATTCAGCCCCCCAAATTGGCAGACCGTAGGTTCGATTAGGGTAGATACAACCAAAATATGCTGCAAAAAGTATTTTCCTATTAGAAAAGTGAGAGAGTCGACGCAATATAAACATTCCACATACCTTGTCTATATAGTGATGGTATTTGAGATTGCAATCGATGACTAGCCCCAAACAATCTGTTGACTCAGATGATGAAATTTCTGAGTCTCCTATCATAACACAGGAATTCGCATGTGCGAAATGATCACAATCACATATGCGAAAGTCAATAAATTTAATTTTTGTTGTATTGACTGCAAGAAGGTGGTTTAGGCACTGCAATAGGGAACCACCCTGAATTAATGCATCTATTTCAAGACATTCTCGGTTCTTATGAGAAAGGCTGAGCGAGGTATCATCGGCAAATTATTCGTCCTCCAACTATCAATTTTTGCATATGATTATCCTTCTTACATAAAAAGCTTTTAATATAATATGTAATGGTTGCTTAGATTCATAATTTTCCACTAGTGTTACACAACTGCCCTCCTGACAAGCAAAAGAATTGATAAAGGAACAAAAGTAGATTATTAAGCTCTAAGTTAACATTTATTTTCAGGAGTGGAAGCATTAAAAAGTTTTGACAGTCAGCTGCATAAAGTATAACTTAAACTAATAATATTAACAAGTTATTTTTCACGTTTTTCATTATTAACCCAAAACAAAAAGGTGGGGGGATGTCACAATATTTAAGTGTTGGCCTGATAGTTTTTCACTTAATCCGCCCATACGATATTAAACAGCTTTCAACAATTTGACCACACTTCATTTTCACTGTGAGAGTTATAACACTACATATTTTCCAAATTTATGACCAATGCAGAGCCTAGATACAGAGAAGTTTCAAAGCCGGTCAAGGATTATAAGTTTATCACAAGCAGTGCAGGGCAGCTGCAGACTGCACTGATAGCCAAAAACAATTTGTAGTTCATTTTGAATCAATTGGTTATATACAGGTACTTTTATTTAGTTTCTGAGCTGAAATTATTGGTGCTTATCAATGTTTACGTCATCAAAAACATTTGTAGGGGTATTTTAGGTTGTTATCGATTCCCTCTCGTTCCCCTAGCCCGTTGAAGTTTAGAGGATGTTATGTTTGATTTGGTTTGTTATTACAAACTTTTTGGCACTTTATATTGGTTTGAATGTTAAAATTCACGATGGTAATGACATCAAAACTCTTAGGAATACTGTAAAAGGTCCCTATATGTCTCTGCATATTTCATAGAGTTTGCATAATTCAAAATCTTACCTAAGCATAAAGTCCTAAGCTTCAAATTATATTAGTTCTATTGTATTAAAAATCACGTAGTTATACATTTTATGGTTGACCAAACCAATGTTCTGAAAAATCACTACTGATATTAGTGTTCACCTTTCTTCATTAATAAAAACCTACAAATGGATAAATTTTGTTTTTGTTCCCCCAATTAGTAATATACACTCCCGTTTACAGAATTTGAATACTTTACTTGGGCTTTAATACGAGTTTGAAGTTTTAAAATGAACACCCTGTATAGTAGAATATATAGGTAGCTCTAGTCCCAGAATAAGCTGCAGTATAATAAGCGTCCAGCACTTGAATCACCGATATTCATGATTATCGAAATTCATGAGTAAAGAATCCTCGGTATAAATACTTGAACCAAATTACAACTACTTAATTCTAATTAGGCTACATTATAGTATTTCAAATTAGAGTATAAAAAGTAATAATGTTATGATGAATAAAATACCATCTAGGCTATGTGTATTTACAATACGTAACAAACAAAACAGTATAACATTTACTTACTTTTTACTATTTTGAAGGATAAACGTGTCCACGTAACATGTTACATGAACGTAATATCTCTCTACACATTCTATTTTAATAGGTTATTGACAAATAACAATTTTTCATCTCTATGGCCATTACTCAAATACCTATATGCATGATTTAACTTTGTTTGAATTAGAATGTCGAACTGAATTACGTTATAGACTTGAATTAATTATAGTGAAGCTATATTTTTAAATGTAAAAGAAATATACGCATTTTAGATTATAGAAAATACCACGACTTTATTTATACTAAATTTGAGCAGTACTTACAATTATTACTTTACAGGGTAAACATGTCTGACAGCATTTAAATTGTTCTAATTGATAGTTGATTTGTTCATTGGACTGTTGGACGCTTATCATATTGCAGCCCCAGCAGAAGGAATGTATTCAATTCATGTCAACTTCTCCTAAACAGTAATCTATTTACACATTACCCTGTCCATAGGAGTTGTGCAGAATTTTAGATTAATTGGAAGAAATCACATGAGTCCAAAATATAATCAAAATGAGGTGATTCCTAGCAAGTGGCATTTAGTCTGGTTTTCTATGGTCTTGACTAAAATATACAATCTCTATTTTTAAAGTTATGAACGGTTAGGATGTGTATTTGTTAAAAAATAATGCCTCATTGTAGAAACTACTAACTTACTTGTTAGATAAACCAAGCATTTTTAGGGGGATCTTCAGCATCTTACAAACGAATTTAACAAATGAAAAGCACAATTTAACAAAACTGGACAGAACTTCACAAGTTATTACTTGTTATGATTAATTTGAGGTTTCGTTTCACATATCTATCGATGTATTTATTTCAAACTAAATGGCGGTGAAGGTGAACCAAACGTAAGTAAATAATATAACCTCAAACTCTACTTCTCCAACTAGATTAAGTCAAACACCACTAAACATAATTCATTTCTCTATGCCAATGAATTACAATATTACCTGAAATAGAACTATACTACAATAAATTGATGCAGACTTTAACTTTGACTGTCCACCTACAGTCAAAGCTAGTAAATAACAAATGTAGCCTACATTATACAAGTACATTGGATGTTGAAGACAAGAATTAAACAATATAAATAAACATGATCAATACTACTACAGTTTTACATCAAGGACAAAATAAGAATATACTAAGTCTAGCAGAATCGAAAATTCTTTACAGTACGTCGTGAATTGTGACTTTGCGTGGCCAATTATTAATTTTTTAACAAATACTTTTATTAGTAATATTTATTGCTGTGTAGCACTTCGCGTTGAGAAACACTGTCACATAAAGTATAGGGTTAGTAATCATGAGGTACACCAGATCTTCTCCTAGTGATTGGTGGATGAATGTAATCAGAATTTGTGAAGTTGGATGTTACAACTCCTACATTGTACCCGTATAAGTCGATGGGGCAACCTCTTCTTCGGATCCTGACGACATTTGTATCATGTCTTCTTTTCACTTTCCAACGTTTTCTCCGAGCTTGTAAAACACTATAATTTAGTTCTTCCTTTTAGGGAAAACGCTGTATTTCTTTTGCGAACCAATTGCATCCTTAAGGTGGTAAAACAAAAGATCAACGAAATTGTTTCGTATCTATGGGGGTTGGACTGGACTGTGGTCTTGCGTCACTGCAGCGACCTGCTTTTTGCGGTCCTCTCGGTCGTCTTTTCAATTATAGTCGTCAAGAAGATTTTGTTCCGTCATGTCTGAAAACTAGTTACGTTGTTTCAATCTTCAAAGATAGTAGTCCTGGTTCGAATCTATAGTCCTTGATAGTCTCAATCCACTCATAACACCAATCCTTGGTTTCTCTGAACAGTTCAGTGTCAGAATAGGGGTCCCTCAAGGCTCCTTATTCTGGATCCTTACTGTGCTTATAAATTGCATTAATGATATCATCAAGAGCAGTTTCTTGTTATTTGCTAATGCTATTAAGCTGTGCAGTGTGCTAAATGTTATTAATGATAACTCTGTCTTGCAAAGTTCACTTAACAGTGTTTCTCAATGGTGCAAAAAACCTCGGAGGAGCTTAATAGTCCGAATCTATGGTAATGTTCTTTATAGAGGTAAAAAATCTTACTCTAGCTGATTACGATATACAGAGCATGAACGGTTAGGGATTTGAAAGTGCATCTCAGTCAAATACACGTCAGAATCATCATATAGATGTTATTTGTGACAGAGCCAGTAGGATGTTTGGTCAATTATCAATGGCAGTAACTAATTGTCTATCTACACACTCTATTAAACTATGTGCAAATAACTCCTACGCCCTATTCTTGAATATGCTTATGTGGATTGGAAGCTTTTTTACCTCCAACATGTCATCCAACTGAAAAGAATTCAAAGAAGATTCATTAGGGCTGTTAGTTTAAGATTGAGTTTACCATTCATTGATGTTATTGTTGATGATTGAATGAAGCAACCCAACCTTTGCCCTCTAGAAGGCCGTAGCGAGTTTGCTGGTGATTAATTTTAAAGTCCCATGTTCTACCAGGTCAACTGAGCTCTTTGTCCACAAGGTATATGGAACAAACTACCTGAAATTTGAACGAATATCAAGACTGTATCGCATTGGACACTCTGTTCTTACTGAAGTAGACTTTTTCTGTATAATTACCCTGAAACAGAAATGGTTATCTACAGCTGCACAACATATGCTCGTACCATTCTTACTTTGTCCAATGTACTTAACCACACACTCTTTCCATCAATGGCTTAGCACACTCCTAAGTGTTTCCATCATAAATCCCTCTTTCTAAACTACCACCTATCTCTAATAAACTTATTACTTTAGTTATTCTTAATATAACTTATTGCTCGCATTACTAACATGTATAGTACATAGTTTCAATCGATTGAACTGAAATTTGTGTTTCACATTAATATTAATTTCACTGTTGATAAAAACTGTCATTGTTATAAAATAGTTATATTGTGTAATTGTTAATGAAGTGATTTGTTACATTGTTTATAAACATATAATTATGTGTTAGATTACTTATCAATTGGTATTCCGTTTAAGTTTAATTTTTATTTCAAGTTTTTATTTTTAAATTGGTAAATATTGTAGTGAGGTTACATATATGTATTTGTTGGTTTTATGTATGTATGTTGTTGTGTATATTATGTAAAATATAATTCTAGTGTTAGGAATGTGTTGCTTATAAAATAAGCATTATTAACATTGTATGATATAAGAATATGAATTTATACTCTTTTAACACAGTTAAAAAGCAGTCTGGCCCAGTGTTTTAAACAAACAGTCTGTAAATAAATACTGAAAAAATTGAGTATAGCTGTATTCAGAATTACCAAATCAAAAATATCAAAACTAACCAAAATTACTAACACACACATTGATGAAAATAGACGGACTGCCCCTCTGCTGCTTTTAAAAGCGAGCTTAGACGTTTATCTTACACAGGACGACTCTATAGAATCAATTAAATATTAACACCCAGAGTTTTCTTCATTATAATACTGAACAGTAAATTTTAAATGATATGTTTACTATAGCTCATACACTATAAATTGATCGAATTACTAATATTTCATAGTATGAACGTGCCGAAAACCAAAGGTACCAGATTGGGAAGCTTTTTAAAGTAACAGTTACATAAAATATCCATATACAGGGTGTTCAGTAAAAGTATTCCAATACTTTGGGATTTTGTTCTACAGATAAAAATGCGAAAAAAGTTCATATGAAGGTATGTCATAAAACTTTTAGTTATCCACCTGTATGTAGACTTTTTATAAACAAATCTTTTGAACCAGTTAAGATAAAGTTATGAAACATGAGAATTTGGTAAACATAGTTTAAAATAAAATATTAACAGAATCCTTTTACCCGTTTCAAAATGGCAGCGTCAGTCAGTTTTGAGTTATTTTGATGGAATAATCTGAACACACTGTATAAGTAGGTTTTCAGAGCATCGCAATTTCTTTGGGCCTGCAAGTTTTGTTTTTGTACAATACTTATTTATACTTGTATGCTGTGTAAAAAGATACGTACTTGTTTGACAAACATTAACATTTTATATACATGTACAAAAATATGTAGTCCTGATAAGACATCAAGATTAAAACACTATTTTACGAATATCTTGTACGTAAATGAAACCACAACTCACTGTCTAATAATTCTATGAAAGTCCTAAAAAAACTTCCTAAACAAGATAAGTTTTGATTAGTTTTGAAAGACAAACATTTAACTACGTTATCTTCAACGCAGGTGGATGTTTTAAAAAGCGTATTGACCACACATATTGAGGAAGATATAGTTGCGATGACGTTTTTGCCTCAGACCAATCCGCGTATCTTGTTCGTGCACATTGGGTCCATCTCAACTTTTTAACCAAGAACTTATGCCTACTTTATAAATTTAGATCAATTTGAGTGTGAGCAGTAGCTTTTATGCTTTAAATGCGGGTCGAAAAGAAGCGCACTTACACAGAACATAATATAATACATTTATTAAAACCATTTTACCCTTCTAAAGTATAAACCATCCACCCAAATGACACACAAATAAGAATGTATATATATATATATATATATATATATATATATATATATATATATATATATATATATATATATATATAAACATTACATGGAGGTCTTTTAGCTATTATTTCATCACAAAAAGCTACTCGTACTCATAATGAGATCAGTGACAGGCATAGTTATGATCCTCAGTAAGTTTAACACGACAATTACAAATGGAAATGGTGCTTATTGGAGTTACGCAGTCTATCTAAGTGTTGGTTAGGGGTTGTTAAAGGGGTCAAGGACATGCGAATAAGTGATTCTTCCTATTAATTAGGTCATCTCATATGCTTTCCATTTCCCGTAATGTTCGTTTCACAATACAAGTATTTAAATATACCTCGATGGATGTATTGTATGATTGTCGTTGTTTTTATTCTTTACATCTAATTCAGTACGTGAAAATATTTAAAAAAATCACCTTTACAATCATGAAATCTCTTTATCTATCTGGGTTTCTAGAACATATTTATGGCTTCTCTGTCCAATCTTAAACTGATCGTTCTGTAATATGGACTGGAATGAAATACAAGTTTCTGAAACTCGTGTGTCAGTGCTATAAGATCAAGAGAATGAATATTGTGCATTACTTTGACTTTTTAAGAAGACTCCTTGCTGATCTTATACATAATAATGTAAGTAGTGTTGTCCTCATAGTTAAGACAAATCTGGATGTTGTAATACAGATAAGGAGTTTTAGAAACAAGACTCTTTCTCAGGTGTTTTATAGAGTTTCTATCGAAAGCCACCTTGATAATGAGAACATAATTTTTTTTTAAGGCCAGAGCTACAAATACCACAGCTCAGTGGTGGCTGTGCTGAGGAATCCTCTAGTGGCTGTATTGTGTTTTGCAAGTGTTTGGAGTATACATCTTTGTTTTTCGAGTTCATCCAAAGTTTGAGTATGACAAAACTTGAGCAAGATTATTTGTGTGACGGTGTGATTAATCAAATTGATGCGTTATTTAATCATAAAAACATTAGAAGGAGTATTGATACTTATTTATATTCAAGGATTACTGCATGGGCTAATATATCTTTTATAGTATTCCATTTTTGAGATTCACAATTAATAAAAACTAATCTTATTTTATCAATCCAAAGTGACTGAAACATTTAAATTATAAGTTACACTACATTTGTAAATCACATCTGCAATATGTACAGGGGTTTCAACTGTGGCTGAGTAAAATTCAGTTTTTTATATGGACCATCTGTACTCAGTTTTTTAAAGCTAATTTTACTGACTGCAAGTTTTGTTGTTAAAGTTCACCTCCATAACTTTAGAAACATGATATAAATCTGTACACAACACCTACACTCGCAAGCACCAGGGATTTTCTTTCTTTTTTATTTGAGGTACGTACATTAACAAGGGCATCGTAAGGGGGGGGGGGAGGGAGGGGCATCTGCCTCTCCCTAGAGATTCTAAAACAGTTACCAAATGTAAAGCAACCAAAGTCCTAAGTCCTTGACTTGGCTGGTCTTTAAAGTGGCCGAGAAGTTTACAAAAAGCCCTCGAAAAATATGTTTTTAACATAAAAATCAGAATTTTAAAAAATCTGTCGACCATTATCATACTTTTCTTATTCTCCATATCGGCTTGCCCCCATCCCTGGGCCATCGGCTGGCGACTCCCCTGGGTACGTTTATGACAGATACAATATTAGTATATAACTGCTACTAGACGAAACAAGTGAAAGTTCTCTTAATGCGATTTTACCTACAAAAAATCAATAATAGTACGCCACACCGCGTGTCGCTGAGGTTCAATGTAAAATTTAAAATCTATAACACATTTGATTTACAAGACGTAATGCGGGCAGGTAGACAGGCATACAATCATACAGAACAGAAATTTACACAAAAATTACGCTCAGCCAAATTCCATGGTTGGACATGGATCATCCTAGAACACCTCCTTGTCTATGCAGAAATGAAATTTCGTGAAAATTTAAAGTTTCCGGATAAAATATTTTTTGGAATATCTGACAATATGCTACATTCACATGTTTGTTTATTAAGGGTAGTCGAAGAGGTTAAATTTATTGAACTCGACAATGCAATTCAGCATTTCAAAAAAACTGAACCCCAAAACAAATCCAACAAAATCAACGTTCATTCAATTTTGTTTGCGACAACAGACTCAGATTTTCGTCCTACAGTCATGTAGGATGAGACTGAGATCGAAGAAGTCTACTCAACGAAGTTCCTTGGAATACATCTAGACTGAGGGTTGGCCTGGGATTGTTATGTAGACAGTTTTTATTCTAAATTATCCTTGGGCATTCATGTTTTGAGGAATCTGTCCGAGTATTGCCCGATCAGGTACTGATGACGGCTTACTGCGGAGTAATCTACCCACACCTCTCCTATGGAGTGTCATGTAGACAGTGTGTGTTCTAAGTTATCCTCGGGAATTCATGTTTTGAAGAAACTGGCCGAGTATTGCCCGACTCAGGTACTGATGACGGTGTACTGCGGAGTAATCTACCCACACCTCTCCTATGGATGGGTTTTGTGGGGAGGTTGCTCAAATGCAATCTTTTCAAAAGTCTTCATTCTTAAAAAAAAGAGCAGTCAGAATCATTGCTAAGCTGCAAAAGAGAGAGAGAGAGAGAGTCGTGCAGACCAGCGTTCAAAAATTTGAGTCTGTTGACACTACCATGCCTCTACATATTAGAGAATTGTCACTTTTTCAAGTCAAAATCCGACAAAATAAAAGATAGCCACACCCTTGTGTATCAAGGGGCAGGGAGAGCTACTGAACTGGGAGACACAGAACGGTAGCTCATGAACACTTGCTATCACAGACAGGAGTTCAATTTGTCAACAATTCACCAAATTCAATCTAAAGTGGCCCAATGCTGAAATCATTCAAAAATCGTCTGAAAACTGCGTTGGCTGCAACATCATTCTACAGCACATTGAGTTCTTGGCATATCGATGGGAGACCGCAGAATTGGAAGACTGGTCAGGCGCTGAAGTGGGAAAATTCGAATGAGTGAATGTAGAAATTGTACGTTAGAAAGGGATCTAAATGGAATAATTTATGACAAATTGTATATACAGCTGTCATAAAAAGTATTTCTGTGGTTTTTCAGACGATTGCCATACAATGTTAAAGTGTCTTTGCAATAAAAATTATTATTATTATAAGTTATGTTTCTTAGTGATGTTCAAAAAATAAAAGTTCCGGTGAGCTAGAGAGGTACTACAATGCAAGAGTGCGTTAAAATCAAATCCTATCACTTACTGTAGTTTGTGTGAGGACATTGAATTTCCACTCTATTGTTTTTCGTTTAACTCTACGAATAAAAATATGAAATGTTAAAACCTCATACGATTATATTTAGTTTGCTCACAAATTTATTTATTCTGTAATTTATCGTTGCCATCATGGTTGTCCATGACCAATGTAAAATTATTTGCTAACGCTCAGCCAAAACCTATGGAGTAACATGCGCCATCATCGAACTCGGTGTTCCTCATATTTAAATGGAGCTTCGTGCAAAACTTCAAGTCTAAAGGTCATTTCGTTTTCGAGTTATCGTCGGACAGACAAACTGAAATGAAATTTTCCTGCTCTCGAGTGATAAGCTTCGCTAAAGCTCTGCTAATCACGGTAATGCAATACAATGCTGCAACTGCATCTGTATTACAATAGGCTGATGATTTGAACATATATGACAAAATTATTCAACTAGGAATAAAATTTGAGGCGTTTAATGTAGTAAATGAGAGTAGCTTGGAATCATACATAATTACACGTTGTTACAGAATATGAAAATCGAACAAAGTAAACACATAAAAAGTGCAATTTCCTTAAAAATATTAAATTAAAAATTGTTTTCTAAACTCATAATCCATATACTTATATCTACTTAAATTCAGTAATTTTCTTTTGGACCTGGTTACTAACTACTATTTTAAATCTCTTCTCTTCAAGGAGACAAACAAAAATGAAGCCTATCAAAGACCACTTTAATGTAAGTTCGTAATAGTACAATAAACATTAGACAGGAAGTTGATTCAATTGTTTTGGCTTTATTGCGATGTTTTTAGTTCTTTGATACGTTGAGCATAAAACACAATGGAATTTACTTCTAGTTCAGTAATAGAAGGATCCCATCATTACGAAGTAGGTGAATAAAAGTGTTAAATATTAGCACACGGAGTAAGGGTATATTTGAACTTAATGTATTCTTAAACACGACTCATCGTTAAGTAAATTCTTCATTTCATTAAAGAAGGCAAACGCTTTCACACTATATTTAAATAACGCTTAGACAGAGGCTACATTAGCATTTTTACAACTCCACCCGGATCTGAAACTGACATTTGATAATAAATTGCCATTCAGATACATTTTTTCCACGATTTAAATCATTGCCATTTTGTTTTCCTTTCTTTTCTTCCAAATTAAAACTATAAATTACGTTAGTCTACTGTTATACTGATAGTCACGAGCGGGGAAAATATTTTACTTTTTGAAAACAACAATTTGAAAAAACAAAAAAATGTAGTATTTCCAGAACATTATTCCAGAATAATTATAAATGAGGTCGTCACGTGAACATTCTCAATTAAAATCAATAGTGACAATCAAAATATACTATAAAGCAATTAAATGTCCTTACTCTGGAAAATATCATCAAATCAAAACTCTCTAATCAAATCTGGCGGTAGAAAGACACACTGTATATAGTATAAGATCATTAAAACTCTTAATTTTTCCACATTATTAGTTTAGTCTTGAACAGTGACGATTGTCTAGTTTTTTGCCGGCCACAATGCCTTGTCATGTTAAATATACGTGTATGACAGGCCTATAAAATGTTGTGTGTTTCTTTATTTATTTTATGTGTTCATAAGTTTTAAACTATGACGACTCCAGATGAACAATCCTCGCTTGTAATACTTATTGACGCCAGAAGGTGACTTACTAGAAGTTGAAACATTAGCGTATATAACTACACTTTGAACTGTTTGACGAAGGCATGTTTATAAAACCCATCAGTTTTGCAAGGAAATGAAACATATAAACTTCCAAACAGCTTTAGCTGAGAACGCAGTTAGTAGGACAAGCGATTATTTCCTTATACCAAATTTAAGAAACTCAAGCTTATAATAAATCTAAATGATTCGTTGTACACTTTCATTACTATATTTGTACCATCTTGTATTTTATCAGCCATTCCCTTTTGTAGAACTATTAAAATATATTATAGAAACATTGGCATGTTTGTTTTATATTTGATGTTTCATTGATAACAAAAATTAATAGCAACAATCGAATTTTTCAGTCCTATTAGATTATAAAGAAAGGTGTCAATTATGTGTTCCAAAACACTGAACCAGTTCAATGTTCATACAGTGATCGAAAGTATGTGATATATACAGGGAGGTTGGCACAATTTCAGGATGTAGACGCAAAAGCAAGCAAAAAAGTTCATACGAACATATGTCCTATCTCGATTCATTTAGTGTCTGTTTGTCCATATGTGATTTTTTTCATTTAAACATCATATTTCTAGAACTCTTTTGAACAAATTACATGAAACTTAAAACTAATTAAAGAGACCGTAAGCAAAATTAAATACCTATTATTACTTTCCATTTGAAAATGGTGACATTTAAAAGGGTTCAAACTTTAATATTCCAAAAACTGTTAATCCTACGTAAATATTGCTAGAATAATTATTTATTGAAAATTTAATTACAAATAAATGGCCAAATTTGCTTTAACCGGTTAAGATATAAATATCAAGTTTCTTCTTATTAGCTCCAACGGGTTCTGAGATATGACTTTTTAAATAAAAAAAAAAAAACACATATAGACAGACAGACACTAAACAAAGCGAGATAGAACATATGTTCATATGAACTCTTTTGCTTGCTTTGTTGTCTACTATCATATACTGAAGTTGTGCCTACCTCTCGCGTAACAGCCTGTATATAAAAAGAGATGTCCTGACTGACTAACTGATTCACTGACTCATCAACGAACGTCCAGAAAAAAAAACCATGAATGATAGAATCATGAAATTTGGTACATAGGTTTATCTTGTGGCCTAGAGGCTCCCTAAGGAAAGGGTTTTCTCCGACCTCAGGGCTCTACACCACTGGCCTCTAAAGTTGAGAATATTTCTATAAGAAATGCATTGATGCAATATCAAAGTGAGAGATCCGGGTTCGAGTCCCGGCGAAGCAAGATCTTTTTGTAATTCAACGTTTATTGAAATTAATTTAAGCTATTAACAATTACACAAATTTAAATAATGAATATACACATAAGCATATCTAGGATGACCTAATTGGGGAGGCTTACTACTACCAAAATATCTGAAATTTTTTCCCGAGGGCACTCCCCTTAATATGATTAAATTCATAATACTAAAAATTGCAAGTTTGGCAGTCCTCTGAAAGCATATTATTCTTATTTTATGCTCCACAAAACGGTGATAACTGAAGTAAAAATTGTTGGAGACCATCCGATAACACAAAAAATAAGAAAACGACGTTAGTTTAAATGGACTAACAGAGGCTCTGGAAAATTGCTGTATCTTAAGAACTGCAGGTCACATCCTGTATCCTTTACTTCGAATGTATGGATTATAAAATTTGCTTCCTGTATATACGTCTTTTAATTGAGAATCGGAATGTATTTTTTACTATTTAAATAATATGTACGAGTATTTTACATTTAATAATCTTATTTTTACTAACCATAATTATTTTAACTAACAAAGCCACCCATGATACAAACGTATTAGAATTTAAGCCGATATATATTTTATAGATTATATATTTAATCTTCGTCATTTAACCGTGAGGTGGGTGAATTAAATCAACAGTATATCATACAAGATCTCCGAGAAATTTCTACAGAATTAGTTTTTCTACAACTCTACTGTGGTATATTCAAATCTAAATCCTCTTCTTCCAGCAAACATGCCAGTCTTACCACCGTTCAATCTGTTTGTGAAATTTCCCATTACTAATTAATATATTGAGTTCAATTTCCTTTCACAAAATCGAGTTCTTTGAATCTCTGGATGAATTCACTTTTCTCAAAAAGAATATTATAACTGGTTTATTTACTCGTCTTTTTTAATCGTTAAAGAATATGATTTGAGCTATCCCCTACTTTCTTGCTTAACTACTTTCAGTTTTGATCACGTGTCCGCTTTTCGAGATGCTGCCAGCCTGCTACCAGTGGAGTCCGTCTGCAGGATGTTGACTTGCTCATTGGTCCACAAGGTCCTATCACACCAGGAACCGCAGTACCTGAGCGAGCGGTTGTTGTTCCGGGAGGGGGTCTCGCAACGCAGTACCCGCCATGGCTACCTTCTTGACTTTCGAAAAGTCAGGCATGAAGTCGGGAGGAGAAGTTTTTCGTATTTCGGCCCTAAATTGTACAATGACCTCCCCCTTAGCCTTAAGCAATACAGTTGCAATTCTTTTAAATTAAAACTTAAGGACTACATATGTGTTGATAAATAATTTATTTAAGTTGTTAGTGTATAAGTTTTAGTATTTAGTATAATCCAATGTTGTTCCTTTTAGATTTAATCACAAGTCTTTGTTATTTAGTATTTAAGGCCATTAAATGACTTGAGTTGTTCTGCAAAACAGTGTATGTACTGAGAAACGCTTGTAAATGAAGGCATTTTAATTTGATTTGAACTACTCTATAACTTGAGTGTCTTCGAAACAAATTTGAAGATTATTAAAGCCATCCCCATTCTAAACACATACCAATTTTAATATCAATAGCTTCAGACTTACATTGGTTACTCAAAGAATTTCAAAAATATTTGAGAAAATTATATGTTTTTGTATAACATACAATTTAATGTGTATTATAATATAACAGTACACAAATTTAGTTCAGTTCTATACTGTACTTCTTTCTTGAAACCAATAATATAATATGTTTATCTCAATTTGGGTTTCATCATAATCTCTCCACGGCTCCCGCTTTTTCTGTATTTCTTTGAAAAACTGTGGCTTCCGCATGTGGCAGAATGAGCATAATTTGAATATATTTTTTGAAGTAAGTAAGGCTTTTGACGTTGTTGACCACGACATTCAAGGTTTCTTAACATGGTATATTTGAGTCATTGGTGACTTATATTTTCTGGGAATTTGTGTTCATTGAAATTGGAAAAGACTGTTGGTGCTCATTGTGTTCTGGATAGTCTGGGGTCTCGGACCGATAAAGCGTTGTAGAGGATAGTTTTCGGTTATAGTGTGTCTTAACATTCCCCTCTTTATTAATTTATCTTTGTATTGGTTTTGTTTTTAATAAGGAAAATTTGTTTAAAACTTCAGGTCGTAATAAGAAGAATATAAACTAAAATTTAAACAATTATATCATTGTAATTATATACTTTGATCCTAAATAATTTAACTCTGTCTCTTCAGACAAAAACGGTTTACTCTTATATAGGATAAAATTTGGAAGTATGCAGTAATTTATTTACTTTGGTTTCGTAGATACAGTTTTTCGAACATTTGATTATTAAAATATGTTATAAAATAAATTAAACGCATAATTGCATAGCTTCCAACATAATAGCAGTCATTTTACTTCTATAGGTAGTTCAACTATTAAAACACGTTTTAATATACATGTAATTTTTTATATGCCTTACTCTCAGATTTTTGGCAATTTTGGTAGAAACTTACCGAGGACTGTTACAGTAACAACGGATGAAGTAAAATATTTAGAACAGTACAATCGGCAAACTGAAGGTGTTGTACTTTTATTTTTTCGTTTCCTCGGCACTTATTATTATCAAAAGTCACTAATATACAACTACCATCAACAACAATAGAGATAAGAATGATGTTAAGGCTATTACAAATTAGCCGTTCAAATTTATGATCGGTAGGCGTTTATTGCCAATACTCGCCGTCTCTCTCGCTGGAAGCACGGGCATTATGAGAAAGGGGCTGGCTTTCATTTCTCAATCCCTACGAGTTGCACATGGACTCTTAACTCGGAAAAAACTAGGCACACGTTTGACGATGTGCTGTCTGTCAGGTATTATGGATTATATATCAAAACGAATAAAAACGAAACTGAATTGAGCGTGGTTCGACTACGAGTATGATTTCAACATCACAAGTTAAAATATAACTCGAATATTTTTATCAATGGGGATTAAAGCCCCCAATCCCTCTTGACACTAGATATATCTTGGGCCGAAAGTAATTTACATGAGTCGTAAGTATATGCTCTTTGACCGATTTAGGCTTTTCAGGACAGTCCCGATACATATTATTTACCGGGGGAAAGAATACAAATTCAAACATGTTGTTGAAAATACAACTCATTCGAATCAGAAGTGCGTATCTGATTACCATAAAATAAAAACCATTCGTGATTTCGCTTAGTATTTGAAGCTCTTGGTTGTATTGATTGCTTCATACTTGAGAGCTACTTTGAGAGCTAATCACTTAGCATTTGAACCATGACCACTTGTAATAATATGTAACCAGAATGTGCATACTTCCGTCTCAAAACTACATAAAGAACTACCATCATAAGTGCGTTCGAAAAACCAAACTAAAGGCTTCGAATGTAAGATTCCTCTACAATGGCCTAATATAGTTCAATTATTACTGGAATCGTTGTAGCTATTTTTTAACAGGCACATAAAACTGTTTCACTCTACGACTTCACGACCTAAAACACTGCTCTTTAAACTTAAGTCTAAAATGTATCAGGAGTTTGGATATTTTTCAGTGACTATAAATTTTCTCAGAAATGTTTAGAATACCATTTAAAACGAGTATGACCACGATGCCCCTGCTTTACAGTTAGAAGTTACGTGTGATGCCGAGGGTAGCTGCTAGTTAAAATATAGTTGTGAAAACACTCAGCAAAACAGATTCTAGTTTTGGTGTAAAAGTAAAGCGTATTAAGATATTCTACACATTTTCTGATATATGTATCAGAGAATCAATAGAAATATTTATGGCTGGCCTATAAAATTATTACTCAGGAATAAATATTTAGATGTAATATTTTAGTTCACGAGGAGAGAGCCAATTTGAATTGGATAAACACACAACGAAGTTACCGTGAAAGACTCTCCCATAAGAAACAAATCTATCGTCATTCGATAGTTTTTTTTTTCGGGGATCGAAATGGTGGGTATCAGAAGGATTAAAAAAAGGAAACGAAAATTGTTGAACTGACTACTTCTTTTGAAAGTCTATGAATGTATGTTTTGAACGTAAGAAAAACTTTCGATTCGCGTCATGGAACGTCACGCATCACGTATGTTCGCTCTGTAGCCGCTAGGGGCGGCCATTTTTATGACAATATATATCTCTTCTCTGTTCAGTGGCTATTCAGGCGTGCTATTGAGATATTACTGTCGCTCCTTGTGAAAGTGACTAATTGTTTTGACGGGCTATCGATGTATGTTTTGCACGGGGAAAAATGTAATCCTGGAAGATAATTAGTCTTTCTGTTGATTATAATTATAACCTTCATTCAATTACATTGGATCTTACATTAAGTTCACTTAAAAAATAAATTACGTAAATTGAATTTAACAATACCAAAAGATAACATCATAAGTACAACGAGATATGGAGCTACAATAGATGTTATGTTTACAAGATATTTAACAAGATTTTATTCTAGCATTTTTATTTTATATTTCAGTTATCATAAACTCATAATTTCATTTCTAGAATATAATGATAATGTAAATGAATTAATTATTTTGAAAATACAAGATTGTAGTTAAAATTATACTTAAAATATTACAGAAACGATAATAATAGAAATGTATAAATATTTATTACTTTAATATTTAAAAGTCAGTGATCATTGTTATATATGAAATAATACAAAAATATGTATAAAATGAATAAAAAATATAAAGCTTTTTTATGTTAAAGTATTTAGTGATCAGGACGCTATTTCCCTCGTGGTTCTAAATAAACATTTATCTCCAGCTGTACAAAGTAAATTGGGATAATATTCAGCCAAATCAACTTCTTGTGAAACTTGCTAGGCCTGAACAGTTAAGCGCTAACATAAACTTGTGGTAACTCTTTATAGCAAGAACCTAGAGACTTGAAACTTGGTACATGGGTTCCTTTTCGTCCAAAGAAGAACCCTACTGATTTGAGGTCAAAAGGTCAAAATGCAATCTGTCTGTCTGTCCGACTATGCGCTTAACCCTTCGTTGCGTTCTGTCAGGTCCTTCGGTACTCGTTGTACCCGTTTATTTTAAAACGTTTCTTGATACCAACAAATCTCAAAACAATACTTTCCCCGTATTCTTTATTGAAAAGTGTTTCATTTTAGAAGCACGACTCGCACGCGTACAAATGCCTCAGTGGACTTTAAAAAAATTATAATTAGGCTTTTAATTATTAACATCATTACCGCATATAATGTTTGAAAAATAAATAGGCATTATTTGTACGCTAGATGCGAATAATGAGTCATCTGACGTAACGCTTCGATCAAAAATAAAGGATATGAAATGGATTTGAGTTTAATTTTGTGTTAATTGGGACAAAATGAGAGCTACAAGCTATATGTTAGCCATCTGCTACCGTAGTTTATGTTATAGGTAGGACAGAGGGCAGCTATCTGAGCAGTAGCAGCATCAGCAGCAGCAGTAGCAGCAGGTGACGCACGGGTGTCCGTCACAATCCACGCCGGCGTTATTATTTTCAACTTAGGGTGGCAGCACATGGTAAGTCCCCGTCCCACCCATCTCTGTTATTGTGAGCTGTCAAGGCTTGGCTGGCATCAGGCTGCTTGCTTTTTTCCCAGCACCGGGTGTTCTTTAGTTTAATACGCTTGAACATTGTATGATATGTACAGAGTGCCGCAAAAATTGGCGTACACACAATTACGCCGTTGTATTTCTTGAAGAACGTGATTTTAATCGTGATTTACTTTGAGGACAGATCATAAAATATGTTAAGTTTTAATTAATACGTATAAATGAGTGTACTCACGTAACTTAATCGATACGTTGATAAAATCAATAATGTATAATGTCAATTAATAGCCTTAAATGTGTGTAGCCATAGGAATTAATCGATACGTTGATAAAATCAATAATGTATAATGTCAATTAATAGCCTTAAATGTGTGTAGCCATAGGAATTAATCGATACGTTGATAAAATCAATAATGTATAATGTCAATTAATAGCCTTAAATGTGTGTAGCCATAGGAATTAATCGATACGTTGATAAAATCAATAATGTATAATGTCAATTAATAGCCTTAAATGTGTGTAGCCATAGGAATTAATCGATACGTTGATAAAATCAATAACGTAGGTTAGTAAGTTTTAATGTGGGTAATTATGCATAGTTATTCATTCATTGATTTTAAAATTAGTGTTGTTTTATATTAAAAAACAAATAAATTACCTAACATGTCATTGTTACGCATTTTATCGTACCCATTCATATACGCTTGTTTTTCTTTTACTTTTACTAATTTACTAAACAGTCGTTAGGTACGGTAAGTAGTCTCTGTTTGTTACGTCCGAAGATTCTGTGAATATATTTTAATACCCGTTACAGAAAATCATTGTTGGAAATACAACTATGGGGCGTGAAAAGTCACCATCACCCACCGGCTTTCTTCACTCAAACAACATTTCTTTGGCACACATTCTTATTGTTCATTACGCTTCAGGCATGTTCCAAACTGTTTTAGTTATTTATCTTATCGGCGATAGTGTTCCTAATTACATTTTTAAACTCAGTTTCTTTGTTCAAAAATACTTCAACTTCAGTCGAGTTGATAATAGATTTATAAAAGTGCTTATTTACGTACAGAAAAAAGTTGTAGATATTAATAATGTTTTCTGAAGGTAGACACTCTTAACTAGTTCAAATGAAACTCATTCATTTTCTTGCTAAAGCTTAGTACTTAGTTACTGCAGAGTAATATAATATTCAGAAAAATTGACGCAAAGGAATTGTCAGAATGTTGTCACGCAAGTTTATATCAATAAATATGTTTTTAGGTGGTAGAATTATATAGGTAAAAAGTGCAAGACTGTAACATACACAATGACTATTTAGAAAAAAATAAACATACACGATGAAGTGAGCATGAAGTTTCGTCTCCAATACCTTTCTATTAACATTTTTCTCACAGATGGATGGTCTGTTCTTTGACCTTTTGACCCCAAAATCAACAGGATTATTATGTGGAATAAGAGAAACCTATGTACCAAGATTCAAGTCTGTAGCATCTTTCTACCAAGAGTTATCTCATCGACACGATTTCAAGAAGGCATTGTCGTGTCTTGAATTTATTTTTTTAAACGTTATCATGTCTCACTTAAAAGCCTAAGTTGGGTTTAGTATGCATCGCAAGGGAAATTATTATGTATCTTAGATAAATTAAAGATGGTCAAAGGTAACCAAATCAAATAATTGCTACCAAATGCCCTGATCATCCATTCCGTACACATTCAGAAATCTTGTAAATATCCAAAAACAGTTTATATTATAACAGTTTATGGATATTTCCAATAAATATTTGAAAAAGGACAATACATGTAATAGAAACTTTCATTCAGGAAGTCAAAAGAGCACCTAAATAAAGAGAGAGAGGGAGAGGGGCTAAATAAAGGTTGACTCAAATTGCCAGATTCTTCATATGTTTTGGCACTTGTATTCAGTTTTGACTTAATAATTTCACCATATCGTAAACGTATTCAAAACTCTAGATTTTTATCTAGATCTTTGAGAAGATCTTTGGCTTATCAAAATATGAAACCGGGATACCGAATAGTCTAAACTTTGATTTTAGCAATTTCCACTTCAAATATGTATTTAGCGTAATTTCACCTATTACTCTTTCTTACTTTATAATTAGTTTGTACGGGAAGATAAACTTTTGAAATACGGGAAGAATTATATCGCATTACAGGTCACTGGGCATGATGTTTCTGTTTTCGCAAACGGTGTCAATTGTCCACATTCCAAATTCTCAAAATAAGCTCAAAACAAATAATCAACATTAATTATAGCAAGATCAATTATCGCAGTATAGACTGGCAAGTGTCGAATGTGCTATGGTTACTGTGTAATATATATGCTGAAAAATTACCCTAACAGAAATTAATCAAGCACTCTATGGCTCAAAATCCAATATTCTTTTTTTTTTTTGTTATTCATAACTAGCTGCACTTCTCAAAAAGGAATAATTGTAGTGTTTTGTCGGAAAAAAACACTTCATAATCTTCAATTTCAACGAACACAGATAGGTACTAGCGTATGCATACCCACATATGTCCATATAAAATCATTTATTCCTTAATTTGTACTAAGCCGAAAAATAAATTAAACTCTTTCGGCACTCTGGCATAAAATGTTGACGATTCCTTACATCCATTCACTTCTTCATACGTTTGTTGATTGCAATTTTAAAAGATCAGCTAACTAAAAGTAGTTCGTTGAAAATATAATCCACCAAGGTGTCTTCCACAATTATCGTGAAGGTAATACCAGATACTGATTCTCTTAAACGCGTATAAGTTGATCAAGAATACGCTTGGTTATGAAAACACAAAACATTTGTGTGTTTGAAATTCCACCGTTCAAAAGTGATCAAGGATTTTAATAAATTGAAAATAATAGTTACACCATGGAGTAGTAAAGATTCTACAAAGTGAGATTTACGATAGGTCTTTTTAAGTATGGAAGGAAATTAAAACATTGAACAATGTTTTTGTTAATACCGCGTCTGCCCTGTTCTAAATTTGCACTGTTCCAGCACACAACCCGGAATATCTTGGAATCGAAAAATAAATTATCCCTAAGAACGAAATCGGTCGTCAGCCCCGCGACTCTTGGTGAAGCTAAAATAGGTTAAAAATTCGAAACGATATTTTTCTCAGATTATATATTTCCTAGTTTGACACATTTACAACCAATTGACAATTACATAAATAATAGTTATATTAACGTCACGTGGTTACATAAAGAGAGTAGCCACATGTAAGTAGCCACATGATGGCCTGTATACGATCAGCTGGTGTTATATAATATTTATCTCCATTTCTGACAGTCGGTTTTCATGATTTCAGCTAGGAAAAATGTTACTTGAAAAAAATATAATTTCATAATTTAAACCCTTTCGTTTCCCTCAGCAAGACTGGCATGGCTGACCATAGATTTCTTTGTAATGGAAAATGTCTCTAGTTTCAAGAAAAACTAGGTTGTGTGCTTACAGAATGCAAATTGGCTCTAGACTGTAATATGTATCTCCAAATATACACAAAGGTATATCTACAGAAAATAAAGAATTTAGAGAATAGCATTTTAGTGTAGTAAAACTTGAGTAATAGTGATGAAAACAAATACGGAACACCGTATGTTTGAAATGCAGACGTGATATCTGTCTGACGCCATAACTGAGAAGTCAGATAAGTTGTTAATTAGAATCGAGTTATGGTGACTCTCCTATGAGCATTGTCATATGTGGACACGCTGTACTATAAATGCAATTGAGACGTGCCATTATGAGTAACATGCATGTCACCTGCTTGAGTGTGCACATGTGTTATCTGGGTCTCTCCAGTTAGACTCAGGCTTTGTTCCTGCAGGTATTGTTTGAAGGCGACTACATGCACTCTCGAGGGCTATGACCGAACAGGGTTGGAGGTTGCGGTTGTCCCAGGTCGCTCGGCTCCACGCTCTGGAAGTCACTTTCAGCAAGATATTCCCTATCCCTCTTTAAAAAGGAAAAGTGAGTTTCTTTAGTAGATATAAAGTAAAATCTCTCTCGTGTGTTTAACTCGTGTTTAAAAAAATTCTCTTAAGGACCAACTGCCGCTCTCTCTCTCTCTCTCTCTCTCTCTCTCTCTCTCTCTCTCTCTCCTCTCTCTCTCTCTCTCTCTCTCTCTCTCTCTCTCCCCCTCCCTCTCTCTCTCTATCCTTGTATGTAAATGTAAACTCATTATTTTTTGAACACCGCGTATACTAAACAAACTAGATTATAATGCAGTTTTACCTATCATAATAAATGGTTTTGTAGTAGAGTAATAGGTTAGTAAAATAATCAGTCTTAGCCTAGAATGGACTCCTCCCTCACTTGGTCTGACCAGGTTCATTATATACATAAGAAAATATATAAATGTTTGCATCCAAATTAAGAAATCTTTGTTTTAAACCTCCGTTTCATATCAAAAAGATGCTGGAAACATCCATGGTATTTCCCCTGTTCGACTATGTAATTGCTGATTACTGTGATATAAATGTAGAAATGACAAATAAATTACAAAGAGCTCAGAACGCTTGCATTAGATATATTTTTAACATTAGATTAGATGATCATGTTACTAGATATTATAGGGAACTGGGCTGGCTGAAATGAGAGAGCGCAAGGAATATAGCATATTGTTAATGATGTACAAAGTGTTAGATAGTAAAAAATCTACATACCTGTATGAGAGATACACACGAATGTATGATGTGCATCTAAGAAGAACAAAATTTAGTAATGTAACGATTCAGTTCCCAATTCATCGTACTGTTATTTATACAAAATCTTTCCACGTACAATCAATTAGGCTGATGAACATGTTAGACAATTCAATAAAAGAAAGCAATCAGTTACAATTTAAGAAATAGTTGAAAAAATTATTACGAGAAAGATATGATATTGTTAACACATAACTGTAATGACAGATAGTATGTACATATTCATATTAGTTAATAATCGTTTAGAAAGTGAAAGCAGTTTTATTTCCTAAAGAGCAATACATTTTCTTTTATTTAGACAATAAATAGTATTAGAATATAGTTGATAGTTAGTGTTTTTATGTGTTATAAATCAAACCAGTGGTAAACAAAGCATCTCTGTATACTTGTTCTTTTTTGCATTGTAAGTACAAAACATAACATAGTGAATTGTATTTATTAGTGCAACTTAGCATTTAAGAATGTAAATATTTGATTTTCTTAGTTTTTGGCGCAAAGAAAATGTGATTGCATCTGTTAATAACGTATACTCTCACTATCTCTCCTCCCTGACAGGGCCTTCTCCAAATCGTGTCGTCCATCCGGCCTGGACCCATTGTTGAAGTCGATGAATGGGTATTAGAGTAAGGTCGTTTTTAAATTTATTAAAAAATAAAATCGTGTTTGGGAATATTTTGAAATTATGCTTACCTGCCAAATGTTATATAAATTCGTGTGACATGGCAGGTACTTTTTTCCCACTTATGACAAGTAGTTGAGAAACTTGTGCGAGTTAACTTTGGTTACAGATACAGTTTGTAAAAACAGGAATGTAGATTAGGAAAAAACAGGATATGACTGTTTGAAGGAGAATTTAGGGAACGTTAAGTTGGCCCAAAGAAAATCTGTCAAAAATCCGGGTAGGAACATTTTACAGTAAGAACGATAACTGGAGGGGTGACCTTTTTTGTGAAACATGCGAGTTCTTTAACAAAAATTATTAAAAACATTTCATTAATAAAATATGATTCCTTGAGTCAAGAAACACGCCACTCCCTGAAAGTATAAGGCATATACATATTGTAAAAGTTTCTCATTTTTATTTTCAGTCGTTTTTCATTTGGACTTAATTGCAAAATTGCCTGCATTTTCTGCTTTAAATATATATGTAGCTCCTCCTGGCTTAATCAAAATATTAATGAAATAAAAAAATATTTTGGAAATAAAAAAAGTGATTTCCCACCTTAAACCAGTACTAGGTCATTGTATCTAACAAAACCCCTTCGACAAATAATCGAAAAACTTCCCATTGTTTTAGATCAATCTTTGTGTTAGGTTATACAAATTGAACAATATCCAGAAATAGAGAATCTTCCTTGATAGTAAATGCGCCCTTTAGATAGTGAAAAGGACGGCATTTTTATTATCCTTTTATGATGCAAAATTCATAAATCTATTATCATGAATGTTAGAAAACGGTGTCAAAATAAGCGAGGCCGGTCTTCATTTATTTTCAGGCGACAGCGGCAAAGTTGACAGCGTAAGTAAGCTATAAGTGTCACTGTCCATGTTTCATTTCGGCCGTTATGTCAATACTCCAGGAGGGTAAGAAAGGACAGGGAGGGGCGAAGGTCGAAGACAGTTTATATCGCTTATATTGGTTTATATATTCATCTTTGTCATCGCAGGTCTTCTTATGATATTATAAAGACCTATTGTTTGTTCAATAACACAAACTTACTAATAATGTTCTGTATATAATTTCCTCCCATATAAGTACCGCAGAACAAAATGTTCTGTACTTGCACAATTGGTATCGATTGTTGTGTACCTCACGTAAAACCAATTTATAGATTTACATAGGCTATGTGTGGTAATAATTATCTGCTAACTTTGTGAGGACCAGAGAGTAGCTCGTACTGTGAAATTTTATTTTTATTCGGATGACTACAGTCACGTAATATAAATAATCCAAAAAAATGTATGTGTGTCGGAATAATATTCTAACACAATAATTAAATACTAGTAGACGGTGTTTTCTATTTTTGTAACCTTTTTATTATTTATTTTAAAGTTTGTATTTTTACAGGTTTGTGTTACATACGTATTGATTTAGTTGCCTTTAAGTGTGACTGATATCCTATCTATTCCTACCTGAATTTCACAGGCAGATTCAGGTACTTAATACCCTTGCCTCAATATTTAGTGACACAAACAACACAGATCTTAGAAAGAAGTTTTGAAAAATGAATTACTGCAATGAAGCTCTTGGGAACAAAGGCGAATAATTATTTCTGCCATTTTTGTAAAAATGTTGTACAAAAGAATTTCTTTGAGAACTTCACTGTTCATACAACAGACTGTATTACGAACTGTTCCCAGACAATTCAGACAGAAGGAGCGTTATCGTGCCGTGTCTGGCAGTTCAGTAGAATCGTGTCACGTTATCGTTGCACTTAACGGCAATTTGATACATAACCGTATCGTTCGTTATGAACAAATATTTCTGAAAGAAGAAATGTTTTATTTTTATTACAGAAAGTGAAATCTGAAAATAATAAACATACAATTTGCAGTTATTCTTCCTCCGTGACTGAGGGTATTTTTAAACCTTCCAAATCCGATATTACATAAAAAATTAAATCTCGGTTTTTGACAAATTATATAGGCAAATTTATTTAACAGTTAATAAATATTTAATTACAAAATCTGAACTCGAAGACAAAAGCAACACGTACGCTGAAGTCTACCAAGCCTAGCACCAAGATGAGCCAATTGATTTACTTAAAGCGTGCACCCCTAGTTCGTTTTCATCATGATTATACTGTAATTAAAGCAATTAAAATGGTTTTCGAGAAAGAAGGTTCCTTTCGGAATAATTTTATTACAGTTGTACAATCTTTAACAGGTATGTAAATAATTCTATGTTAATCGTAAGCAAAAACGGGCCTCTGATTTTCCATGAGTCGGCATTTATGATAATTCTACTTCTTTTTTAATTTTACTTAAGGGATTTGAGGAATATGATGGTGAATAAGTATGCTTTGAATTATATTTTATTTATTTATTAACAAAATATTCTTATAGAAAAAGGTTTATACTCTTGTAGGTTTTACTCAATTGAAGAATTACTTTAAATGGTTGACGAATTTATCAAGGGAGTTAAAAACTTTAATATCCATGGAGTTCTTTCTCAGCTGCGAAGATACTTGAAAGCTGGATCATTTATGTGCTATGCTATGCTATTAGCTTGCAGATGTTGGAGAATATGAAGTTTCTGGGATTTTCACTTGATTGAAGAGTGATTCGAAAGAGTTGGAAATGAATTAAATTGAACATTACGTTTCTCTTAACACATGAAAAAGTTTGGTTCTGCGGTGAAAAATATAACTTGCCCGTGTTGACACTTATTTTGGTACTACCATTTTTGACATAATTGTCATCTGAATATCCTTGGATTCACATATATCTCTACATATTCGGTCTCCGTCCACTGCTGTACCCTCCTGATTATGTTACTTATGAAATATGTATACGAAACGATTGTGATGGCATAGCTGTTCATAGCAGTAAGATTTAGAATTTACATTTTTATATTTGTCCTTACAAGTGCTCCGCTTAGTTTTAATTCTCTGCTCTGTACGCTTGATGGAATTCAACAGGTTTTAATTAAAAAAAAAAAAAAAAAAAACATTTTGTAATCTTCACAACTGTAATTGGTTTTAAAAGCGCTTTCGCCCGTTAAGGCATCATCAGTTACATAAAACACGTATAAAATAGAAAAAAACATGTGATAAAATATTTAGAATAAAATTTAAAGCTGATTGTAAAAACCAAAAACTAATACATTATAAAAGTATTATGTAGAAAAATATGCAATTCATAATTTTTGAATGGATTTCTTCTTTCACTAATGGTAGGAAAATGTCACTGAAATTTACGGAAGTTTGGAAATACATTTATCTTTAAAAACCGTCATATATGCACTTTCAATTTTGTTTCTTTTAGTCCGGGAAGATTCTTTAAAAACTACACTTGATTATTAAAATATTTATGTGGAGATTTTCCTGTTTAGCATGTTCAACTAATTTAGATTTTTCAATGTATTCTTTTTTATAACTGTAAATATGTTATTTTAGCCTCGTTTCCACAGGTCTTGATTTTTGCATCCACAGTCAATTTTATATATTACATATTTGGTTTCCTCTTGTTTGTTTTTGGTTTTAATTTTGTTAAGCAGCTTCTTAAACCATTTTGTGACTTAAAACAGTACGAATGTTAAATTTAGAATTTATCTTACGAATTTTTTCTGATATTCCTTTTACATAAGGAATTGTTACAGTGGTAAGATAATTAGGATTGTCTTTTTTTAAATTGCATGCAAATAATGTTTTTAGGCTTAGTTTGTTCAATAATTGACTGTGGATAGTTATTTTTTATAAAAAGTTCTCTAGTACCATTTTCCTTTAAAATTTTATCGTTGTCATCGCTCCCCAAATTATCAATCTTCCTGAACAAAATTTGTACTAATACAATTTTTACATATTGAGGATGATTTGAATTATAATTAAAGTACTGTCCACTGAAAGTCTTCTTGTAAAATAATGTTGTTTTAATTGTGTTTTCTTTTATTTTTATAATTAACATATCAAGAAATGGAAATTCACTATCAACCTCATTTTCAATGGTAAATTTTATCGATGGCCTATTTGTATTGATGTGTTTAAAAAAATGCATTTTGAATGTTCATTTTATTTTCCCATACACAAAAGACATTATCAAAATACCGTAACCAAATGCTGGGTTTAATACTCCAATTTTCAAAAGCAATGTTTTCAAAGTGGTCCATAAATATGTTGCTACATATTGGGTTGAGAACACCACCCATAGGTAAACCGGATATTTGATTGTAAAACCTGTCGTGTTACTGAAAATAGTTGTGGCTAACACATACAGTAAGAAGTTCCATTACGCAGTTAATAGATAATGTTGTTCTCATACTGATGTTATCATTAGTAAGTCGTTGTCTACTCAAACACAATTTTACAATTTATCAGATTTTGGTCTTTAAAATTAAAATTTTATTCTAACTCTTTTATCACATGTTTTTTTTTCTATTGTATACATATGTCTTTCTGTAAACAATAACTGATGGTGCCTTAACCGGCGAAAGCGCTTTTAAAATAAATTAAAATTGTGGAAGAATTAAATAATGCCTTTTATATTAGTCTGAATTCCTCCTGCTTGAAATCTGGCTTGAGAGCTGTGAGTAGGATGCTTTGAATTCTTCGAACCGGATGTCGTTCAGTGTTTCAAAATTATTAAAATTTTCCTTGGAAGTAATCCGGCTGTGGAGGACAAAAAATGAAAAGGGATTGTTGTCAAACGTGTTTTGGGGGTTAAAAGCTAATTGTATAGAGAGATTTGACAGTTATTTCTAATCGCGGTGGAGGGTGACTAATTGACAACCTAGCCGGAGGGAGGGGTGCCTAGATCCGGGGTACGGAACGAATATGATCGGCCCCTCACCCCCCATGCAGCTGGTCTAGCAATAAGTAATTCGAATCGAGTAGGTCGATCTTAGCCGATATCAGCGCTGTACAAAGCTCTGCCCTAAACAAACAGGCTCATTTGAATTGTAAATATCATTCCTGCATTATGACGGCTGCTGGGGGCGGGACGCCCAAAATCCGTCAGATTTCTCCGGAGTTCGCTCCGATACTTCTTCACGCCCCTCGCCACCCCCAGCTGTCGGGTACAGCGCTACATCGCCTGCTGATGTTGCCTTTGTGCACCAGTTACAATACTCGCCGTCCTAAAGTATATTGGTCTTATAAAACACAAATTTGTATGCTGGTAATTTTTGATCAGTAAAGATCAAAATAATATGTATATAATAATAAACCTTTTCAACACTGTTTAAACTTTTTTATGTTCGTACAATGTACATTTCGAATTCTGATTTCGAATGAAGATGATTTTTGCATATTGATCAAACACTTTTCGAAACTACATCTCTAATATAAATCAAAATAATAATTTCGATTTGCTATGCTTGTACTTTGAAAATAGCAACATGCTGTCAGTGTATGCATGCATCAATGATATATTGAAAGGCCACACGCATATACTTGAAATTTTAGTGAAATGCTGTGCGTACTTAAATGAAAAGTTGGAAAACTCAAGGTCATTTTTATTGAATGGTGGTTTTTTCACAATTTATTACTAACCAACATTTTAAATAAAAACCTAAAATGTAACGAGGATATATTTCTGTTAGCAAAATTTAATTTGTTAAAGATGGTGGGAAATTGTAGATAATGAGTCTAGATATGATGGTGACTTACTAAATGATGGACTGATCTCTCCGATTTCAATTTTTAACTGAATGAACATTTATCAAAATCTTCTAAACACCATTCATGAATTTATTAGAAATAAATAATTAATTTGGTTGACTTTCATTACATTAATTAGGTAATTACAAAAGGTTTTTCAAATATATATCTAATTTTAACTTTAATATTTCCTCCATATTTAAATTTAAAATGCATGCAATTGAAAAAATTGAATAGTGTAATTTACAAGGATTAAATATACAGGGTATCTCACAAGTAATTCGACAAACTTCTCAGGTGGTTTCCTCTCATCAAAATAATGAAAAAGTTCATATAGACATGTGTCCGGAAACGCTTTGTTAGCGAGCTACGAGGCCGCGATTTTTCAGCAAAGGACGAGAATGAAGCGAACCTGATGTTTTTATGGCGTAAAGGCAGTTGTTACATCTTTTGGATTTTATGTAAATGTACTGAAAAATTGAAGAAAAACGTTCCAGACCTGTAATACCACCCATTTCTGAGATATCAGACAAAATATGCAAAATTCGGTCTCGAAAAACATGCTTTGTTCAGATTTGAAGTTCATAAACTTCATTAAATGGGTAACCAACACACGAACTTTAGAACCAAAATTGATAGATAATGTAATTCTGAAGAGAATGATTAATATAGGCCAATAATAAACAAACACAAAGTTTAAAAAATTAGTGCTTAATAAATTAACACATACGAAAAATAAGACAGAAAATGCAATATCTGTTTATTAAAATGAACGTTCTTCGTAAAAACAAAGATGAATTTTTCAGTGAAGTTAATAGTTACAAAACATTGTCGGTTGAGAAACAAGATTTTAAAAATCCGGCGTCAACGGAAATGCTTTTAGTTTATTAAAAATCGAGAGTTGGAAACACAGCTGCAACAATACCTGAAGACAAGTTATTATTGTACAGCTGTCCAACAATTCAGTTATTGCAGTAACTCGTCTATCATCTTTGGTTTGTGCAGTGTATGTGTATTTTTGTATTATTTGTACTTTATTCGTGTTTTAACGACAAGATGTTTTAAATCAAGAGAACCAGATATTGTTTTCGTTTATGGTTTTGCCAATGGAAATAGTCGTGCTGCTAAACGTGAATATGAAAGACAATTTCCGAATAGAAGAACACCTACTCGCGTAACATTTCCATTGGTTTTCAATAACTTAAGAAAAATGGATCTTTTCCAACGGTTAATTGTTCGAGAGAACGTCCTGCAATACAGCCTGTACACGAACAAGATAATATCATTGACATGATATAACGCAGTCCTCAACTTAGCACTCACCGACTTTATATAGATTAAACACATCTCGTAGTACAGTCTGGAGAATATTGAAAGAAAACAAAACAAATTTTATCCATATCATTTACAAAGAGTTCAAAATCTTCATCCAGGTGACAGTGAATTAAGATTACAATTTTGTCGATGGTTGTTAGGAAATCGAAATGTAACTTGTCTTTTATTCATGTACGAATCGATGTTTACAAGATACGGAATTATAAATGTGATAAAATATGCTTAAAATCTAAACAAAGCATGTTTATCAAGACATAATTTTGCATATTTTGACTGATACCTCAGAAATGGGTGGTCTTGAATGTCTGGAACGTATTTTATTCAATTTTTCAGTTCATTTGACATAAAACCCAATAAATTGTATCAACTATATTTACGCCATAAAACATCAGTTTCGTTCTATTTCCGTCCTTTCCTAGAAAATCGGGCGAATTCCTTCGCTAGCTGTAGCTCGCTAACAAAACGTTTCCGGACACATGTTTATATGCACTTTATTCATTATTTTGATGAGAGAAAACCACCTGAGAAGTTACTCGTGGGACACTTTGTATATTGTGTAATTTAATAGGAACTTAACATATTAAATTATAATAATAATACCCATAATATAAAATGCACATTATTCGTGAGTTTGTAAAGGTGATATGTCCAGTTCCTATCAAATCATTTTAATACACATTTTAAAAGAAATTTTGAAAGTATTCCTTGGTGTATTGATTATAATTATTTCTGGCTTAAAATGATTAACAATATAAAGAAGGTAAGTAATACACAATTTTAACCAAGCACAACAGAAAAATAATATTGTACTATAATAATACATCATTAAAAGAATTAAGAACAGTTTTTCAACACCTATTACAAAAATGTCTTTGGGGGAGTGGCTGGCGTCCGCTTTTGCACTCCCTTAAATCCTCTCATCTTTTAATTCCTATCTTTTACTTGGGATCTAGACGTTAAACTTATGTATCAGAACTAAAAGCTGGAAGTGTGAAGGTGATTTTTCCAGTCATTGGGTAACATTTATGAATATCTCATGTAGATTAGACAAATTTAGGAACGTAAAATATTAATGTTTTAATATGTTATGTTGACTGAATGAAAAGTCCAAAAAATATTGACTTTGAAGAGTTACTATTATGTGAATTGATTAGGGCCAGATATAGACGAACAAAGAATACACGATTATAAATTCCCTTTGAATTCGTAATATAAGCAGCGCAGGAAGGCTCCGACAACGGTCGAGTCATCTTTTCTACTGGCAAGTTTAATTTTCCGAAACGCGATGTTTATTGTTTGGCGCATCCCCTTGGTCCCCTACGAAGCGTTACGAATGCTAGAGCGGCGGCAGTGAGGCTCAGCCCTGCCCCTAGGCTGCCAGGGGGTTACAGATTCTCATCAATGATTTGACTCCTTTCTTCGATACTACAGGACACACTTCTGTGCCTTCCCCATCCCAGCAGCGCATTCAGGACGAGAGTCTCTGGCAGCCTCTCCCAATCCATTTTAGGCAATCAAAAAATATATATTTTTTTTTTTTTTTTTTTTTTCAAAAAAGGAGAAGCCGATCCCCTTTTAAGCCTTACTCTGCCTGTCCTCATGGGCCACTGGCCTGTGCGAGGATCTTATCAAGCGGAATAAGAGGGAGAGTCGATACAGTACAAGGTCGATGGTACTGATAAAAAGTGCAACGGTCACAGACAGGATCTGAACCTGCGCTATCTCTAACTCAGACTCGAAGTCCAACGTCTTGGACCGCTCGGCTATCGGCACTCCCATCCAAAAATCCCCAATATAATCCTTTAAAGCCCTACTTGTACAATTACGTATATTATTTTGGTTTTAAAACTAAAATAAAACATAGTTATTCATTTAAAAGTGAAAAATTTAGATAACTCACTCCCGGGCAACCATAAGATCGGAACCAAACCCTGATTGGTTCAATGGTAGCTCACGTGTCAAATACTTGGAAATTACATTTGTTAGCATACACGAGTAATTCGTGCATTTTAATGTCCTGTTAGTACTCTCTATAATTTACTATATACATCTCTTCAAATATCATACAAATGTGTAGAAACGAAAGAGACACAAATTTAGATTTGGTATACCCATCAACAACTACTTGGTGAAGTAGAAACCACATAAAGCAATTTTAAAGGAAATACTGATGAATCAGTTTCGTATTTATAATTTTCTTATAAAATTATGCCCATCAGACGTACTTCGCACGGTTTACTTTTCTTTAATTCGTAGTAGGCTTGATTGCGCTCTCTCCTGCTGCGGAACTTACATAAAAAAATGTAGGAAAATTAATAACGATACAAGAGATTTTTATAAAATAAAATTAATGATCAAAGCTAATTTCGAGGAACATTCTTATTCCTAACTTCGCCTGGCAAAATAAGACATCTTTACTTTACTTTATTCCTTATTTGTAAGCATGAACAAATTACCCCTTCGTCATAGTGCATTTACAAAGTATGAAAATGTTTTTATATTAAAACTGGAAATAAAATAGAAATGCAAATAACTTTTTTGCACCAAAACCTCAAAAAGGTTTAAAAAAATCTTTTCTTTTATAGCTCCTAGGACATATAATTTATTGCCAGACTGGTCGAAAATAGTAGGAACATAATTATATTTTCTAAAAAAATTAGAATATGGTTGATCGGACAAGATGATATTGAGTATATGTTTAAAATAATAAATTATTGTATGGTTAGTCTAATCTGCTATGTTATACTGATATTTAAATAGACAATTTACATCATTATAAAATAATTGTTTATAATATATAATGTTGCATGTTTAAGCCAAATTGGTATCATGCATAAGTCTATTGATTTAATACAGCACAGTTCTAAATTTAAACTTTGCAACGTAATAGTATATTATGTAGTAAATAAACTAAAATAACTAATTTGTATTGTCTAATTCTTGCTCGTTTCCGCTATTTTTATTTATTACTCTTTTTGTATACAATATCCCTAGACAGAGCCTTATGGAGTATATATTTCCCTTATTTTTTGTAAAATTTAATGACATAATTATTAGTATTAAAGAAAGAAAGAAAAACCTAACATTTAAACTACTTTCTATATTTTTTACTCTAAGGCACACCTACCATTTGGAGGTAAAGTAAGTAGAATAGAATTGTTATTATTTTTGTGTTTTTGTTTTGCGGTTATTGTAAATAGTTTAAGTTATGCCATAGTGTTATTTATTTTAAAGAACTAGCAGTAATATTTGGTTGTAATATTCAGTTTGTTATTTTGGGGAAATAAATGATCGGAGGTACTTTCAGAAAGAGTCGTTAGGGCCATTGGTATCTGTCCATGATTCTTAATACAGTAAGGATGAATATTTCGATCATTTTGTAATATAAATGTACCGTAAAGTTTGTTTTACTAATCTGAGTTCTAAATGGTGGTTAAATGTTCCATGTCCAAAATGTTATCTCCTTGAATATATTTGGGAGAAAATATTCCATGTTTGACTCTTGGGGATTCACGTCATAACTAGAACACTAAAAGCACAATATATAATTTTGCTTTTGTGGTTCAGAAAATTTATGATTGGGGTGAAACCATTAAAGGATGTAAAACGTAAATCTTATTTAAATTCTAGCACTGTTGGTTGTCACTCGTGAACGAGAAGGCCCTCTTCTAAGAAAACGAACTCTAGAAAATTAGGTTACTATATGGTGCCAAAATATGTTAGAAATATTCTCCTGTTGTACTAGAAAACATGGTAGTTTTTTCACACAACCACGATCTAATGAAGGTACGAGTGCAGTGAGAACTACGGTGGTTTCGTACGAAATAAAAATTAAATCTTCATTCCTCAATGAGGATTTAATTTTGATATTCTAATCAAATCCCTTTACATCAACCGCTTTTAGCTGAGTGGTTCTTTAAAATTAAAAAGGCTATTTTCCTGAAAATGGAAAACGTATAAAATTAGTTCTTTGAGGTTTTGTTAATGTATTGTAAATTTTGAACAGTTTGAAATTTGAGCCAACAAACTGTTGAAGATAACGGCTGTGACTTTATTACAGTACGTATAAGATCTAAGTGATGACTCGTTTTTACGACTTAAAATGGGAATCCAATTTGTAATGAAATATTATTTGAAAACAATTAATGCTTAATCCTTTTTTTTAACACTTCTTAGATAAATTATTAAAAAATGTAATTCTATACGGTTTTCTGTCATAAACATATTGTAAAAATTTCATATTATACATTTAGCCATTTTTTTAATGAGAGACCGATCCCCTTTTAAACCTTATACAGCCCGTCCTCATGGGCCACTGACCTGTGCGAGGATTTTATCTAACAGAATAAGGGAGAGAGAAAATACAGGCAGGATTTTGAACCGACGATATCTGTAACTCTGATCCAAACTCAAACGTCTTAGACCGGGCACTCTTAACGTGTCTTTTATGAATATGATTGTAGGATACCCTCAAATACTTCTTTGAATGTCTATAATTCCTCATAGAATGACTAAAAGGTTTTTTCTATTTCCTTGTCGTCAGGAAATGTATCTTGAAGAGTTTTGACTAAAAACTATAAACAATATAATTCAAACTTACACAGATAGCACCACTTTAAGTAGTTAGTTACTTTCATTCGGATGTGGTTCTGCCATTTTAAAAGATTTAAATGTGAATGGTGGTAACTGAATTGAAATCGAATGATAAGACATTCGGTTGTATTAGTGGACAAGTGGCTACTCCTGCCAGAGTTTCATATTACTCATGTTGTACAGTATTGAAAAAGATGTAACTTGTAACTGTAAAAAAAAAATTGTAAGGAAATTAAAGTCAGTTGAATTTAAAAGATCAACAAATTTAAAGGGCTTAAAATACTAAACTTAAACAGTACACTATTCCTAAGGTCTATATCTTGGTTTTAAACTCAATTTTATCTGCAACTAAAAATCTATCAATGATAACTAGCTTTGTGTAGATAGATGGAGTTCCAAAATGTGTAGAAAATTTTGTTAAGTATCTGCCTAATGGGCTATTAGTGAAAATGTCCTCAAAATCGTTAAAATGGAATATTATAGAATTGCTGTACCGTGATCTAAAATGGACCTGTATGAAACAATCCAGACAAAAATCTAGAATTTATTAGTTATTAAATCCTTACCCTTCACTGACTGTACTAATATGCCAAATTGGGTCAAATTACTAGCGCAAACGAGGTCGGCTGGTCTCAAAAACGGAAAATTAGATTCGATCTTTTACAATACTTCCTAGTTACAAAATGTGGGGGAGAAAGCAAGTGTGATATAAATCTTTCAGTCACCAACTCACAAGTATAAATAAAAATAGGACACTAGTTCTGAATATTTCTTAAAAAGAAAAAAATATTCTTCAACAGTTCAAGTTATTGTGAAGGAAAACAGAGGTTTTCCGGACGTTTGACATTATTCAGTAATACAAAAGCTCAGTAACACAACCTTACAAGATCTACAATCTCATGTGGATAATTAACCCAACACATAACTACAATCTAAGTTAAAAAAAAAACCATACCAGAGCGTTGTTATACGCATAAGCCACGAAATGCGTTATCAACCTGAGCAAGAAATCAGATTCCAGGTCTCGAAACGTAGTGTTACTTATTTTTTGGTGTCCGTGAACGAAGGCAAAAGCCCGGAAAAATCATGTTTCTTCACAATCCTTCTATCGTCTAAAAAAAAGTTTAAACACAGGTTGTATATTTCGTGATTCAGTGTGAGGTGTAAAGCTAGCAGGGGTGTTCCCTAGTTCACCAGTATAATCGAATGTCAGTCATGCGTCATGTGGCGCATACAGATACAGTATTCTCTAGAGTGTTTGCATACAGCATGAGTCAGTGGCCCGTTGATCAATCAACCATGCTGGTATTGTCAACAACGTCCGATCCATCCACACATGAATCATAAATCTGTATACATAATTATCAATCACCTACTGCAATTTATTCCGTTCGTATATACTTATTTTGACAAGCTGCCTTATAAACAAAATATGTTGTGTGACTAAATTAATTGGGAATTTCATACTGTTGTATTTCATTCGACATAAAATTAGACAATAATTTATATGTCAGAACAATCAAATAAAACAATAGACAAAAGAATTTTCTTCGCTGCGACACGAAGCTGGGTCGGATAAATTCTCACTAAACTAAAGAGCCCCTACTGCAATTTAAACCTTTTTGTACTTTGTTTTCTTCACACGATATATTTATATGTAATATGTAAAGACCGCCTGATAATCTTATTTTTAACGAATTTCATTGGGAAAAATCTTTGCAATCGAGCAGCCTCATGCCCGGGAGAACTAAACGAGAGGATCATAGGCTCTAGAACATGTTTTACGTTTTTTATTAATACGTTATAGATTCTGATTTTTATATATATATATATATATATATATATATATATATATATATATATATATATCTGTACAATTGTATGTCTGCTGTTACAAAATTTAAGACGTATTTTTTACTCGATTCCAAAATTGGTGCAAACATATAATTGAAAAAATTGAATTTTTCTCATTAGACTTTTTTTAGTTTCAATTGCAAATGAATGGAAAATCTCAAATTAAAGATTTAATATATTGCCATTACAAATGTCGTGAGTAGCTATTCAAAAAATGTGTTCAGTTTAGTTTAGTTATTGAAATTCAGAAACTCTAATACCTTGAAACTTTAACTTTTGTTTACATTAAAAGAAGTTATTACTTCTCTGGCGTTTCAAGTTTAACTACATACTCCTCACATAATATTACAATAATACTATACAATTTTATTCGGTTAGTAATACTGCCACGTAGCTTACTAAGAGAAGATACGGCCTGATCCCAGACTTCAGGACATTGTCCAACTGTTGTTCAAATTTTGAAAACAAGCACTGTTATCCTAATGAATAACTCAACTAAATGAGATGCAATTTTACGTAATAAGTGTCCATTAGGAAACTATTTCTTCCTTTGACTTTAGAGGTTTAAATTGGACATTCGATAGTTGGGAAATATTTCCAAAGATAAGGATATATTCCAATGACCATAACTCTTTCCGAGAGTGGATTTGTCTATTATGCCCACTTGATACTGTGGGTGGATGCAAATCAGTATGAAACAACTACTACTCTACATATTTGGAAATCTGCCTCAATCGTTTAAGGTCTTCTGAGATGGGAGATGAATTACTTAATATGCATTTAATTTGCTTAAATGACATAGTAGTGGGGAAAATTATGTCTGCACTATGAAGGATACAGGATCATCAATGAGGTAGTCAGAATGTTCCATTAGTAACGTTTAATCGCATCAGAACTATTTTGTTTAACTAATCTTAAACTATTTTCTGTATAGCCATTTAAAGCTAAAAATATTCATGCATTATCCCACAATGTTACCGACTACTAAGAATCAGTTTTACGGCCGTTATCTGTGAAACTATCCGAGTCAAACGTCTTATCGCTGTAAAGATAACGCGGGCTTGCAACTGGTCAGTCGGGCTTAGAACTACACTTTGTACTGTATCTATCAAAATAAATCTATGCAAATCAGTTTCAATATTTGATAGCTCTCTCAGTCATTTGTGATTATACCCTCTGAGCAATGTATTTTGTTACGTGATAGGCACTTTCTCGAAGGATGTTCTTCGTTTGTTTTTGTCAGTGATAAACCATTAGGAAACTAAACTACTTTCTAATATTGTACAGTCATAAAGGCTGTCTTAATTTGTATTAATATGTCAGTAGCTAAGTTATTAAACATTTGAGGAGGCCAACGTAATTTACCGATTAGGTCGGATCTAGTAATGGTTGGGTTACAGCACATTTGTTAAAGCCATACATTAAAAAAATTAACACATTTTAGTAATTAATTATAAAGTGAAGTATTAAAAAGATTACACATTTTTGACGGGGACAATTTTTTCACTTGCTCGTCACAGGTCCACTAATGATTCCCATTAGAAGGCCGAAAGAAGTGATAATTCATGCTGACAGAAATCTCTCCCAAATGTTTTATAAATTAACCGTTAATTACACAGTTGTAATATTAGCAGTCAAACAACAAATCTGGCTGACACCTACCTCGGAAGACAGGCTTACGTTTGCTTGCTTGACAATGTAGGGATTTGTTCATTGTTGTAATGTTTATTTGATAAATAACTGCTGCAAATCCATACTTAATAAGAAAGGAACAGTTATATTCGTAAACGACAGTCAAAAAAGGTCAAACATTGGCACTAATCGTTTTTGCACCCGACGGCAATTATTTAGAAAGCCACCTTGGGAACACCCATTTCATATTTATGGATGTTTTTATTTCTGGAGTACATTATATTAATTAAAACTTATGCGGTACCGTAAATTCTTTTTTTAGAGTAGAACATTTTCAAGGAAAACGCCACTTAAATAGAGTAATGAAGAAGAGAGCTTAGAACAACGAAAGCGATCCGGAAAGAGAAATATAATAAAACTTGGGATAATATTGGAAGTAAAAAAGTTATTTTTAATGGGCTGGTCATTAAATAGTACACCAATATAAGAGCAAGTGTGATTTGACAGTTCTTAGCAAGGCCAGTTGGAAGAGACAGTGTTACGGTTAGTGCTAATGGGCAGAAGGGGGATTGTGTTGTTTTCGTCATATTAAACTGTCAGGGGACTGTCACCAACTGTCGACGCCATGACAGCGTACACGACTCTCTTTTTGTAATCCCCGATATGTAACTTCAACAAAACAACTTTGTGACAACTTTCTGATGTTCGCTAAAAGTTGGAGCGCCATATCGGCAAGTTGCACAGGTTCCGTACCGTCAAAAGCAACTCGGTCACCTCGCGTTTTATTGCAATCTGAACGTGACTTTAATCCTGCTTGAAAGTAAACGATTCCGTTTTATGATGAGATTGCTTGAAATCAATCTGCCATATTCTCGGCTAATCGTGATAATGGTTTATAGCCTATTGAAGTTGAACAAGGTCGGGTAACAGGATTCGCTATGGTGCATGCAAGATTTGAAATCAATATGCCATTTTGTGTTCTAACCGTCCTGCAGACAGACATACAGAACATAAATATTTACACCTCTCGACAGGCAAAAGAGAAATGAATTGTGTCAGCCTACTGAGTGATAGGCTTTACTGACGCTCAGCCAAATGCCGCGGTTGGACATGCACCATCATAGAACCCATTGTTGTCTATGTAGAAATGAAATTTCATACAAAATTCTTAGTGTACAGATTAAATATTTGTTTAGATGTCTTTCCAAATTATACATTCATATTTTGTTCAGTAAGTTAGAGTTTATAGCAGTGTTAAAATAAAAGTTGCGGCAAGCTACAACGTTCAAATATTGTTCCCGACTTTTAAACGTTGACTATTTTTTATTTTTACTCTATAAACAAAAAAGTTGTCATTTGTTAAAATCTCATACAGAGTTTGTTTGCAAATTTACTTATTCAGGTATTTTCTCGTTTCTATAAGCCCATAGTAAAGATATTTGGTAACGCTCAACCAAATTCCATATCGAACTCAGTGTTCCTCATATATATATATATATATATATATATATATATATATATATATATAGATTTCAAGAGTATATATAAATTTGAGTACCTAAACTATTAACTGTAGTTATTCACCCATACCATGCAAAACTTTAAATCTGTTCATTTTCGATATATCATGCAAACAGACAGATAAATAGATAGGCGAACAGAGATTCAGAAATGAATTTTTCGCTAAAGCATAGCCAATCTTCTATCTCGTAACAATCTTAATACGGTAAGATTGTTAGAATATGCTTGAACTTATCAACAGTGATGAAAGAAATGCCTAGAAGTATTATAATATTTTGGTCGTTTTAAATATAAATTAAAAGCTAAAAATGTCACATCGTATTAAGTTTTTACCCATCTTCGAGAATAAAACTGTAGAAAACAATAATTTTCGATATCGTATTATTTATTATATATACATTTGTTCACAGTTCTAACATGTGTGCTTAGGAAAACACGATGAGTGGATACTTTTTTTACAAACATATCTTATTTTTCTTGTCCCACGTTGGACTGTACTTAGTAAGTCTACTGCACAGAAGACGATTTCAAAAATGTTTAGCAAATAAAAACAAACAAACAAACAATAATGAGTAACACTGTCGCATAACAACCACAAAATGAAAAATCTGTACAAAGGTAATTAGTAGTACCACAATTCTTTGTTTGAGGTTTGTTTTTGACGATGGAAGGATCGTGAAGGAAACATGATTTTCCGGATATTTTCCAATGTTTAATGATGCATAAAATCAGTAACACGAAGTTTCTAGATCCCTACTCTGATCTCTTCTTCGGGTAAATAACCAACCTAACACGTAATTACAAACTAGATTAAAATAAACAAATCATACCAGACCGTTGTGACACGCGTAAGTTAAGAATCACAACCACCATGTTGTGTGTCAACTTCACTAACTCTAAGATATTTACTCAAGAAAATAAAAACTAAAAAGGAAATTAATCGAGGCTACATACATAACATTAGCAGACCAACCAATAAGTCAACAATCAGTCGTCACTATGCCGCTTTGGTTCCCGATGTTGGCCTCATCCCAACTCATATCATGGTATTTGGACAAACAATGGTGTGCAATTTTTTCACAAATTGAGGGTGACTGTAAAATCCCAGAAAAGCAATTTATTGTTAGTCAGTTCTAATAAATTTTAAAATCAAACAAATTATAATCTTACCTAAAATCTATTTAAATATTAATGTATTAATGTTATATGCTAGATTCTAAATCACCACCATAAAAGAGCATTATATCTATTTTAATGTGGCTTACCCGCAAGTGGCACGCACCCATTTGATTAAAGAATACGTACGAATGGACAACAATTTAACTAAACTAAAATTCAAAATTTTAGTTTATAAAAATAAATAATTCCTCTCATACTTTGTTCCAGTATAAAAAACTTCTCTTGGTTTTCCAGTGGCTGGGGTTTTGAAATTATAAATGTTCGGTTCCTCCATTAACGATCTTAGGATTTTAAGTAAATCTTTACTCATCAACATTAGTGTTTTATTTTAAATAGAAGTTTTTAAATTCTCAATTGTGGAGTAAAACATGTAACGGTAATATGGAAAATATATTCTAATGTAGAATAAGGGGCTAGTGCGAAGTTTTCATACAGAATAAAAATTTTGAATTAAGATCAAAATTAATTTGGAATTCGCATAAGCTTAATCGTTTAACTTAAGTACAGTAAAATTATATTAGTTATAAAATTGACTAGACATTTAAAGCAATAGTACCCTACGGCACTATTTTGTAGTAATTATTGATCACGGGTGTCGGCCTCTCACGAGAGTGGGTAAGAAAGAAGGTAAAAATGTGTCTTCCAAGTCATGGCATCAATAAATCTAGCGCAAACATTATCAAAGACATGATTAGTCTACATTAGATTTTGAATGGCGTAGGTGTAAAATAATATATCAGCTGGTTCAAGTCAGCAAATGCCTTCTCATATTTTGGTAAAACCCCAGATGGCGTAGATCTTTCAAGCACTTGAGCTCCTGAACGTGGTTATTAATAATAGATGCGATTATTTGGTTTTCAACAGGAAGGTTTACAAATCGCTTTAACTAACTTATACTGCCAATTGTATACTCCAATGGAACCTTTTGGATTCCTATTAGAGGTATTATAAAGATCATCTTCGGAAGTCAAACTCTTCCTCAATGTTCACAGTGCCTGTTGGACGGTAGGAGTCTACGCTTCAAGTTTGGACAAGGAGGCACGAAAAAAAAGAACTGACCGACCGAAGTGACTACTTCTTATAACGGGCTGTGAATTTAAATCTTGGGAATATAAATGTTACACTCATATAACTTACAACATTTTACACACTTCAGGTGTTTGACCTAGAGAAATCCATGAAAAATTAACATTTCAATATTATAACAAATGACTTAAAAACCAATTTCAAAACATTTATAATGTAAAATTTGAGTACCTAAACTATTAACTGTAGTTATTCACCCATACCACCATATTATTTGATTAGTAAGCGATTTAGAATATTTGAGGTCATCCGAAGAATATAGTATTCCGCAACCCTGTACCTCAATAAATATGGATTTTATCCAAAAACACTAAAGAAAATTTTGTGTTTGAAATAGTGGGTTTTGTCTAAATAATCTCTCTCTAGCACGCCTGGATAGCCACTGAAATCTAACAAGCGTGACGTGACGTTTCATGACGCGAAACGAAAGTTTTTTCCCCGTGCAAAACTTACTTCCATAGCCCGCCAAAATAAGTAATCACTTCAATAAAAGAGCCCATCTTGGGTGCTCATATTCGATGGACCTTTTATTATTCAAACTTTGATCAAACAAAGGAATGTTGGCTTCACTCAGGTGCAGATACTATCATGCTGATGTAGATTTTGTCTATTTTTATGGGACTGCTTCGAAAACCTGGTATTGGTATTTGGCACAGAGTTGGATGTTACAATCACAATGATATCGGAAACAAAATGATCAGGAGTGAGAGGAATTAGAATGTTTTTTTTTTTTTTTTTTTTTTTAGTAGAGACCGATCCCTTTTAAGCCTTATTCTGTCCGTCCTCATGGGCCACTGGCCTGTGCGAAGATCTTATCAAACAGAATAAGGGGGAGAGTCGATACAGTACAAGGCCGATGGTACTGATAAAAAGTACAACGGTCACAGACAGGATTTGACTTGCGCTATCTCTAACTCAGACTCAAAGTCCGCTCGGCCATCGGCACTCCCACAGTTGCATGTGTTCAAACTAGAAAGGTACCGTGTTCCTGTGAATAAATTTAGTAACTAAACTCGGGACATGTGCATTTGTGGGAGATTAAAGGTTTTCTCTCCTGTTCAAATTCTGGACAATTATCAAGGGCACCAGAGTCGGTATGGGTTGACACCATAGGCTTAGCCTGGACGTTTATAGAAGATTGGTTTGATGAAGTACGGTATATTAGGGAGAGGGCATCCAGTCGACCATCAGAGCACAGGAGAGAAGATTAGAGTCTAGGTAAAAGCTTTGGATTTCTTCTTTACACTGGAATCTGTCGATAGATATTAGAGTGGTTTCTCTATAAAAATTCCATTAATTCACAGTTCGATACAAAAGCCACAGATGTATACTGTGGAGCCATAATTTTCACTTCAGGGTCCATGTAATGCTGTATTCATTTGAGTTATATTAGTATAAATACTTTTCAAGAGTTGGATAACCTGTGTGATTGCTTTGTCGTTTTAGATTCACACGAGCTTTACTGCTCTTGCTTATTTATATAGTAGGCTGTAGCATTGTTTTATGGCGGTTTGTTATGGTTTCTACTAGAAATGCCGTTCGTTTTAAAGAGCTTATCGTGACATTGTATTACAATGTATAGTATAGTTATATAATGTATTGATATAGGATGCCAATTTATAACCCCAACTCTTTGTAGTTGGGTTAATACATATGGGTTAATAAAACCATACTGTGCACTTGTGCACGAGAGGTCGCAGTTAAGGATAAGTTTATTGCTCATGCTCCCCCTCCAAGTGCATAGTAAATGTCGAGGAAAATTTACAACACGTACAAGGTCTCTAGAATATAATATTGAAAATGTCATTTCAATCTTGCCTCGTTTTCATTTGGCTTGAGATTGGTTTCCTAGGATATGTGGTCGGTGTAAGAACAAATCTCGATGTTACAGTTTTACCAGCAGAAGATACCTTTGACAGGATGTTTTCAACCTCAGTTACTGGGTAAAATAAATCAAGGAAATATAATTTGTGTTGACAGCGTTATAGATCTTGTTGGTTGCTCATGTTCAAACCAACAATAAATTATAGCTGGTACCACCAAAGAACCGTAGGCACAAACAAAAATCCATTGCAGTGAATACAATGGGTGAATTGCTGAGTTTGGTCGAAGAAGAAACTGGTTTGAAACTTCAATACATGCTAAATTGGTATCAACATTGGTATTGGTATCAATACTGATCCTCTAAGTTTTGACTTATTGATGAAGATAACTTCCAAATTGGAGAGAAAATCAAAATTTAGATGAACTTAGAAAGAAAAATAATCTTATATAGTAAAACTATTTTTATTTATATAAATCTGCTGTGAGTTCACATGTAACTTTTCACTGAATAATAACTATTCCATGTTATAGTAAGTAATGCATTGTTTATATATATATATATATATATATATATATATATATATATATATGTATGTATTCATAATTGAGTCTGGGGATCTTGGACAGTAAGAACATTTCCTTCGTGGACTCAAGTCGTTAACATTAGGACTATTTTATGTACTAAACATGTATATTAAACACAAATAACCTGTTACTTGCATTTTTAAGCTAATTTTAACGTTAAAACTTAGACAAAATTGAAATTTGTCCGATTTTATACTATTAACCTTAAACTTTATTTTTTCTCTATATGATAAATGGCCCAAAAACAATAAACCCCTTTTAGTACTTTATTTAACTCGTACTGCATGTTGCACGATCGAAAAGGGTTTAAACATAGAATTCAAGTATAGATTATCCCATCATTACATGAACAAATCAGGACATTGACTCTGTAGTTTTATTAAAATGTAATGGATTTTTTTACATTCTCCTATTATATATTTAATTTTAACTATTTTTCATACCACAATATGACTTTAAAATATATATGTATCATTCATTACATATGTAGTGCTCTACATTTAAAACGAAAAAGCAAAAGTACTTTAATATCTTTAAAACGGTATTCTAATCATATATTTAATTTCCACTAATCAGCTAAGTTATGCTTGTATTAGTTATTTATATGGTTATTACACTTTTTCATTACAAAATTGAATACTACGATAATAACCGAAAATCATAACACATCTTCTCCAAAACCGATTATGTTTACGTTGACGAGGTCACAGTTTAGATTACAAATTAATTTGACAAACACCTTTGTCAAAACTTGCTGTCCTAAAGTAATGTTCTCTGTTTATATCAAAACATTTAAATTATACACTTGAACAGATGTGATTGAATAAAAAGATGTATATAACGGATTGGAGGATCTGATCTGTGATCAAATTATAGATTAGCAATTGATATAATTCAACACCGAGATATTATGTTTTGCAAAACCTATATTATTTTTTATGTGCCTAATTGAGAACACACCCTATTTTCGCGAGCAGTTAAGTATAAAAGAGGTTGATAAAATCCATAGTTAAGCCCATGAACAATGCATAAGATGCAATAAATAACTTTAAATCTTGAGCGACTGCCTAACATCACCTAGGTGTTGAGCAAATCTCGCTTTTTATTTCACTATTGACCTACCCACAAGAAAATGTTCTTTTAGTCCAGTTTTATATGTGTGACATGTTGACATTCGACGAAAACTGATGCATTTAGGGAATATGAGATACACAAAGCATTCAAACATACAACTGGCTACTTTCGATTCTTCTCTTATCCAAAGTAAAAATCCCAATTCAACGTCACAGAAAATTCAAATATTTCAACTCCTAGACACATGAGTGGGACAGCCAGCTTTTCTTGGTTATAAGAAAGCATGATCGTATATTCGTATAGATAATTAAAGCTGGATATTTGCCGGAAAGCCGATAACGTTAACAATACCATGAATCAAAGCTGGATATTCACCGGAGAGCTGATAACGCCAACAATACCCTGGATCAAAGCTGGATATTCCCCGGAGAGCTGATAACGCCAACAATACCCTGGATCAAAGCTGGATATTCACTGGAGAGCTGATAACGCCAACAATACCCTGGATCAAAGCTGGATTTCACCGGAGAGCTGATAACGCCAACAATACCCTGGATCAAAGCTGGATATTCACCGGAGAGCTGATAACGCCAACAATACCCTGGATCAAAGCTGGATTTCACCGGAGAGCTGATAACGCCAACAATACCCTGGATCAAAGCTGGATATTCACTGGAGAGCTGATAACGCCAACAATACCCTGGATCAAAGCTGGATTTCACCGGAGAGCTGATAACGCCAACAATACCCTGGATCAAAGCTGGATATTCACCGGAGAGCTGATAACGCCAACAATACCCTGGATCAAAGCTGGATTTCACCGGAGAGCTGATAACGCCAACAATACCCTGGATCAAAGCTGGATTTCACCGGAGAGCTGATAACGCCAACAATACCCTGGATCAAAGCTGGATATTCACCGGAGAGCTGATAACGCCAACAATAACCTGGATCAAAGCTGGATTTCACCGGAGAGCTGATAACGCCAACAATACCCTGGATCAAAGCTGGATTTCACCTGAGAGTTGATAACGCCAACAATACCCTGGATCAAAGCTGGATATTCACCGGAGAGCTGATAACGCCAATAATACCCTGGATCAAAGCTGGATTTCACCGGAGAGCTGATAACGCCAACAATACCCTGGATCAAAGCTGGATATCACCGGAGAGCTGAGGACTCCAGCAAATATACCCTGGTTATAGTAAATGACCTAGCTCGTGAGCGTGACCTACCTGCTGACGATTTTAGTTGTGTTCCACGATGAACACATCACCAATTTGTGTTGTGGAAATTTAGTTATATTCTTACTATTCAGTGCTATGTTTATGGGGGTTATGGTATGGGATGTTATGACTGTGTGGAAGGCAATTCGCAGAAACATTTCTGTGTTGAACGTATGACCGTGTGAAGATTGAAACCAGAGATGGTTACATGACAATTTCAAACTGTTCACGCAAGATAAGCATAAATTTGAAGACAATTAAGGTTGTATGCAGAAGTCAACGTTAACAGTATTCCAACGGCCTATACCGGGAATAAATTATCCTCTTGTTTTGATTCATCTCTTAGACAGAACATTAAATGTGTTCTCTCACCACCGACTTTGATGTACGATGGAAATATGACAAATTAATGATTCCATCCAAGATTAGTTTCAAACTCATACCGATGAGAATTTTTGGTATATCATGGTAAATTGGAGTCATTGCGATGTGAACGGATCTCATAATTTTGCCTAATGAAACATGTGGACGAACATTTGATTGTACAGTCTTAAATTTTAATTTTTTCATATAATCGATTTTTTCACATAATCCAATAAGCTAGGTATTATAACCCTGACGTACGTTAACAGGGATCATCGTACCTGAAACAGTTAACTTTTCATGAAAGTGGAATTCTCATTGTACGTTGAAGTAATTAGAAACATAAAATTGATCTTAACTGATCAAAAATATGTATTACAATGTTCTGTCATTCAATATGGGTTCAAAAGGGTTTTAATAAGACTTACAACGCTCAAAAACATCAAAATTAAGGATTGATTTTCGTCAAAGAATGTAAATTTATTAACAAATATATTCAGACTTACGGTGGGTGGAAACATTGTGTATACAATTAAATTCCTCATATATTTCAACCACTCTTAACTTACTGTCTAAGTTTTCCGGTTCACACTACGTTGAAACATTGGGAACACGATAAATTAACAAGTAATATATTTTGACCTCGCTATGTAGAGCGGTCTTCTATCAACAAATTTTAAACCGAAACAGCCAATACGCATATCCGCTTATACAGGTTAGTTAAAGACTTGATTGCCTACGAATTTGTAATAGTCAATGATCAAAGGTAGCGGAGGTGTATTGGATTGTTTTAAGCTCAACCAACCGACAGCCAGTATAAACAACTGTGATCAATATGGTTTATCATAAGCTGCCAGCTTTTTGTTAATTTGATACAACCTTCTTTGTTGTTTATAATTAAAAATTTCCGTTTTAATTTAAATCAGGATTATTGATTCCATTGGAGATTTCCTTTTTTTGGTATGCAAGTTATATTACCAAACTAATGCAAAACACTAAATACTAAAAAATTATGATTTAAGTTATATTTTTTTTTAATTACTGGAGAGAAAACTTGAAATCATAGCGCCTCTTCAAGGCTATAGAAGGCTCTCTGAAAGAAATATAGTGTTAATGTCCTTTTGGAAATCGATGGATTTGAAATTGTTAAATAAAATAGGACCAAGATAAAAAAAGTTATTTTTCAAGAAGAGAAAAGTAAACGTATTCAGGAACCATGAAATCTTTATTTCTGTTGTAATATGGGTGATTAATAGTATTAAAGATTTTAAATTTTGGAAAATGAAATTTAACGTGTGATAAAGTATTAGACAGGAACGTTAAGGCTCTATGCGTTCGAAAGTGCTCCTTACAACCATATCTCGTTCCCAGTCCCCAGACAGTTCTAAGAGTTCTCTTCCCGAAGTACAACACTCACGCCATGTCCGACTGGGCGGTAAAAATCCCCAAAACAATTCCATATGAAATCAAGGACTGAAAAATATCGAAATACGCAAGTTTGAGAGGCTCTACGTAACCAATAAAAGCTAGACACCACAGTTCATAAATTGAAGAACTTAGGTTTGACACATACTATTTATATGAAAATCCCATTTGAAATTACTTTACGGTTAATAAAACCGTTGACTGAAGATAAATCTCTATAGTGGATTCAAAATATTTCACTTTTATACATTTATTGTGCACGCAATATTATAAAGCGTGACAACCGGAAAACGTAGATAAGTGTAGTTGCAGATAACCTAGTTTGCGTTAAGAAGAAGACAGCTGGAGTGCCGATGGACAAGCGGTCTAAGACCTTGGACTTTGAATCTGAGTTAGAGATAGCGCAGGTTCAAATCCTGTCTGTGACCATTGCACTTTTTATCAGTACCGTCAACCTTGTACTGTACCGACTCTCCTCCTTATTCTGTTTATAAATAAATAAATAAATAAGGACTTTATTTTTGGAGCGGTTTTCAACAATAATTGCTGGTTTACAAAACGACTCATGTCTTATTATAGTTCTTAAAAAATTAAAAGCTTATTTTATAGTTATTAATAAATCAAACATAACATTAGACATACAGTTATATATGGCTATATCACCTTGTATTGTACATTAAATACTTGTATATATTTTCTTTGTATGTCGTTTCAGATACACCCTGGCCTGTTACGCTGGAGGACAGTTCATTATATAATTTGGGAGCAAAGTACGCAAATCGTTTTCTGTCAAATTCACGGCGAACGCGAGGCATCTCCAACACTTGATCCTGTCTAGTAGTGCGAGATCGGACTTGAGACCTGCTTTTTAGTTTTTCTCTCAGATATCCCGGCCTGCCAGTGGTCAGGATTCTGTAAACCAGGCATGAGGAGCGCAGGGTACAAGTATCAGCTACAGTCAACAAACCCAGCGATCGTCGAGCCTCCGAAACATGGTCAAACCTTCTTAAACCACATACATACCTTACACACATATTTTGGACCCTCTGTAATTTTTCTAAATCTCCTTTAGACACAATGTTGCCATAGACAGGGAGGCAATAATCGATCACAGAGAGCACAAGAGCCCGGACAAGGCGAAGCCTGGTCTCTCTAGGAAACATGTGCCTATGCTTGTATAGCATTCTCAGTCGACCAAGTGTTCGCCGACAAACATCACTTACATGACCAGATAGTGTGAGGCCACTATCAAGCATGAGGCCCAAGAGCTTTGAGGATTCACACTCCTTCAGTCTGACACTGCCAAGCAACACCTCACCCACTGTCTCCGAACCCACATTGGAAGGAATCGACAACACACTACACTTTTCCTTGTTCAGTTTAATCCCATGCCTCTCAGACCAATCATGGACAATGCTTAAGTCAGCATTCAAAATGGAAACTGCTGAGTCAGCTCTTCCGGCTTCATATGAAACACACAGTTGAGCATCATCGGCGTATGAATACAAGCGACTATGTTGCAAGTCTGAACCCATAGTGGCGGAAAACAGGGTGAATAGAATGGGCCCAAGGCAACTTCCCTGTGGAACACCAGCAACTCTACTTAAAGATGAGGAGAAATCCATCCCAATTTTAACCTTTTGTCTCCTATTCACCAAATAGGAACCAAGAAACCACCTCTGGTCGAAAACCATAAAAATGCATGACAGCCAACAACATCCTGTGGTCTATTGAGTCGAATGCATGTGAAAAGTCCAGCATTGCAAGAAGAGATGCTTTCTTATCCGCCCTTGCGTGAAGCAACTCGTCACAAACGAGCAATAGCGCAGTTGCAGTACTATGGTCCTTCCTGAACCCAGACTGTAAGGCTGGAAGGATATTCTCCGACTCCAGAAATTGTACCATTTGTGAAACAACCAGCTTCTCCATTATCTTCGACAGGGCAGGCAATACCAAAATTGGACGCAGCTCGGACACAGATGAAGGTGCTTTGACTTTGGGAAGAGGCAGTACAATTGCCTCCTTCCATGCATCCGGAAAAGTGGAAGTGGCCAATGACTGGTTAGCTAAATGTGTTATGGCATCAATACAATACGGACTTATCATTTTAATCATTTTTATTGATATGCCATCAGCTCCAACTGCCTCTGATGTGATGCTATTCAAAGCCTCCTGCACTTCTCTCCTTGTAACACTCCTGAAATAGAAATCACAAGTGACACTCTCTGATTTGTTTCTTTCATAGAACTGTACACAATCATCATTTGCCATGATACCTAAGCCCATACTAACGAAATACTTATTGATTTCTTCCAAATCTTTTACAAAGTTGGGTATGGCTGGATCGAATGGATCAGTGACACCACTTGTCCTTATTTTAGTCCAAAAGTCTCTAGAGCTTTTACTCCATTTCTCCATTTCAGTTCTAAAATAATTTTGTTTTGATCGTGTTATTTCATTATTGAGCATATTTCTAACCTTACAATATGTTTTTTTACAAGTTTCATTTCCTGTAGATAGCATTTTCTTCTTATAATAATCTTTTTCTATGGTTAGTTGAATGATTTGTTTATTTCTCCATGAAGATTTCTTTCTGGTCACTCTCTTATGTACTAGAGGTGCATTTTCATTAAAAACTTGAATAATAGCAGAATTAATAAAATTTAGAATGTCATCTACATTGTTCATAGACATAGCATCTTCCCACCTAATACTGGACGTACAATGTATCATCTTGTCAATGTCAAATCGGGAGAAGTCACGATAAGTAACAAATCTAGGAGGTCTTCTTGATTTTTTTGTTTTTTATATCGACATATGTCATCTTGTGATCAGATACTCGAACACCTCTTGAGTCCTAGATGGTTGACATATCCACGACGTCACACTGTACGTATTTAACATTGCTATTTACAATAATGTGATCAATCAAAGTTGCACAGGTTTTAGTAACCCTTGTAGCAACCTTAACCAACTGAGTCACCTCAAGGCTCTTAAAGAGTTTATTTGCAAAGCGGGTCTCTGGGGATGATAAATCTAACAAGTTAATATTCAAGTCACCCATTACAACAATATTATCTGCGTACTGAGCCATATCATAAAATACAAAGTGGAGAGCGGGCTCTAGACAAGTGTAAGGCATATCTCCCGGTCTGTAGATAATGCAAATACAGAAAGATTCACTTTTACACTTCAATATTCCACAAATATGCTCTGGAAAATTACAATCTTCAAATTGAAGTGATTTCAGCGAAAATTGTAGGCAGTTCTTCACATATAGTGCCACTCCACCACCTCTGGAGGCAACTGCATTTCCCTTTCTGTCGCTCCTAAACAATGAATATCCAGTCATCGCAAACTCATCAGAAGATTTACTTTCATTCAGCCAAGTTTCCGAAACACCAAAAACATCCATGTTTAAATCCTCTACCACGGCACGCATCTCTTCGAAGCCCGTGGAAAGAGAGTTCATATTTAGATGTGCTATCCTGATAAATGTATCAAGTTTACATATCCGTTTTTTGACTGCACCACATTCCCATCATCCAACCCAACCACAACATCATCCACCTCAAGCTCACCCCTCGTTACGGCGTCTACACCGTCAGCCACAGGTTTCAACAAGCAACCTCCGACAACATCAACTGGAAGCACACCACTCGCCACAGCGCTTTCAGCGCTAGACAAAACCCCATCCGAAGCCATTTCACAGGATGTAAGCTGCTCGTAGACATTCAAAAGTGCTGCTCCAAACACAGACACCCCCTTTCTGTTAAGGTGTCTGCCATCCCGAGCAAGATGGTACCTTCGCACCAGCTGATTCCAGTTCATGAAAACGACACCAAAGTTTCCAGACATCAGCTCCAACTGCTCATTAAATTGTGCTAATGCAGTTCCACTTATGTCAGACCTTGGCAAAATGCTGTCAACTAAAACAACACTGTTTGGAAAACGGATTCGTGTTGTGTATAACAGGTCCGCCATACAGTGCAATGCCTCGCGCTTGCCGCATCCCCCATTGTACCCAGCACCACCGTTATATTTCAAAGGCAAGTTATTGGTTCCTACATGAAAATGAATTATTTTAGGTTGGTGCTGCAAGAAACCCATCAACTTATTTTTTACATCTTTGATTTTCGCCCCAGGGTGTACCCTAACAGTACAACCATTTTCCTGACAAAGCTTCCCCGAATAACGGAGAATTGAATCACCTATAAGCAAATAATCAGCATTACTTTGCTCAACGGGTTTGAGAGAGTGATTGTCCTCCAGAGTAGTCTGGCCTGCACATTCTACAGCCGGTAACATGTCATCAGTGGCACACAAACCACTCAAAACCATTGCATTATTTAGGCCTACTGTACAACTACTACTTTCAACATTTATTTTACTCTTATTTTTAGAGGGGTTTCTTTTATCTTTGCTTTTCAAAGAGTCTGTTTTACGTTTTTTCCTTGCATTTTACATGACCAGAATTTTCACTCCATACACCTGAAGAGCTCTTAACAACCTTAACAACTGACTCAGTAACAGAAGTGTGGTTACTTAAAACTACAAATCTATTTTTACAAGGTACTTGATTATGTTTATTCGGATTTAAGTTTCGCCTGGCACATTTTTTACCTTTCACAACTTTCCACACTTTATCATTTGCCAAATTTGACCTAGAATTATTAATACTTTGAGAACTTGGTACAAGAGTGGCATTAGTACTACCATGTGTCTCAGAGGTGTCAGTGTGATGCAGTGTGTTGTGAGTCAATACGAATCGGTCGCACACCTGACCGAGCAACAGCCGAGCGTTAACAAGAACGTGAACACCACATTCAAAAGACTCTGTCTGCTGAAAAGTCTGCCCCTCACTTATTGGAACACTATCTAATCCAAGGTTAACAAGCAACGCTGCAGCATGCCGCTCGTTCAGGCCGCGCACCGAGTCGTAGTGTACTGCTGTTTGATAAGATGTTTGATAAGATCTCCGCACAGGCTAGTTACCCATGAGGTCGGTCAGAATAAGACATAGGGGATCGCTCTATCCTTAAATAATTTGTTATAAAGCAGTAACTGTACATTGCTTTTTGTAGAGGAATGTACTCATTATTTACATGTATACATTTAATTCTGATAAATATTAGAATATATTATTAGAAAAATTACTAACCTCGCCCTGTCTCCAATCGTTGCCCATGATTATTTGAAATTGGACCTGGTCATATAAAATCAGTTGTCTTGTTTCAGTTGGTCCTTATATGTTAACAGCTGGATTGCGGCTACCATATGAATAGATCGTTAATTGGGTCGACCAAAGCTGATTGATTTATACCGTGAGCTGGAACAATGTTAGCCTAATATGGCTTTGGAAGTTGGATGAATTATACTGGTGTTGAATGTATGCGAATAAATTCAATTATTTATAGTGGGTTAATTATATCTCCATATGCATAACTGTGCGTCAAATTCTGCTTTTTACGTTATCTGTTAATTTTAATATCCTCAGGACAACGGCTCATGAAATTATATAATAACATTACACGTATTAGAAAATTAATATATGCATGGTTATAGATTTTGATCACATAAGAAAAACGACACACAAACGACCTCTAAAAACGGTGATTACGGAGTCTGGACATTAAATGAGGTCACAAAAAATCTGATTTAATATATATCTTCCACCTTTCGATTCTGCAATTCATTCCGTTTATGTTTGATTACATCTTATAAGAAATTCATAAAAAGAGCCATTAACCTTGATCGATTGTTTTAATTAAAGTTTTAGTTCAATAAAAGTGCCAAATTCTATTACGTTTAACCATATGGTTTAGAAAAGACTGATCGCGTTTGATGATGAGATTAAATATTTGGTGTCGCATATGCTGCAAAATTTTCTATGATAGAATTACATTTCTACATATAACTTCGCTACAGTGGGAAGGGTTTATTCAATATGATTGTTAAGTTCCAGCTCACCTTCCTCTTAAGTGCAGTATCTGAAATTCACTCCTGAAATCTGGAATTATGTTCGTCTGAAGGGATCCAAAAATACTCGGCGACAAAGAAGATAAAGAACTCAGTGCATCGTTTCGACATTAGAGACACCTAGACTACAAAATGTACAATGTAGGTGAAGATGTATTCACCGAGGTGAATCTATTTTTCAGATTTTAGGAGTCAAGATTATAGATGTTACACTTAAGAGAAAGTTGAACTGGAGCTAAACTCATCATTCACATAGAATTACATTTGTATCAAACTTGACTTTTTAATCCTGATTTCATCAAATATCTCACAGAAGTAAATTAAGTCCTAATAATGTTTTCTAAATGACGTTTTCTGAAAGGTTTTTCTTTCTGGCAAATATCCTTTTGCTGCTGTCCGTTAGTCAGAATTTATTGAATCGTATATATTAAAAATTGTATGATACATTTAATTTGTAGTATTTGGAAGCTATTTTAAATGCTCATATAAATTTAATTTTTCATATATTATGCTCACATCACATCAGTACCTCAAAAAAATGCGACCTGGACTTATGATTGCTTTTGATATTGACGCCTCAATGGGACTGGAGGAGGAGTAGGTTATGATAAAACATTAGTATGCATTTCAAGATATATGATGATGTGCAGAAATGATCCATATGATGATGATATAAGTGGAAGTTATAAAAATATTAACTAGGTGCCATTATGTATGAAAAATGTAATACTTTTTTAGCAAACTTTTCTCATTTCTTTTTCCTTACTGTTAAGTTTATCAAGCCAGAGAGACCAAACTATATTTTTTTACATGTTCATGAATAAACCATGAGTTCTGGCTGTATGTTTGATATTTTATTACACCAAAAATACTCCAGTAATTTTGAAAAATTTTGATGTTAAAATTAAAACCTTATCAGAATACAATATAGGCACAGTTTTGTGTTAAAATACATTCCACGTTTTAATATGATTGCAGTTTTTACAGACCGGTTCCATTTCTGAAGCGATGGCGAGCGGGTGTTTGGCCAATCCTAGCGTTGAAGTCACTACATATTTATACACTGAAAACTAGGTGATAAGTTCACTTTTCAGAATCACCCAAGCCGTATGTAATCTGCTGTATCACACTGACAGACATGTGTGGCCAGTATTCGGTAACAAAATAAATTGTATAGTATACATTGTCAGTGCCTCACTGTTTTCTCACACCATTTCGGTGAATTTAGGTATACGAACGTGATAAGTTTGAGGCAATAGGCATTTACTGAACGCTAAGGCACACGTCCAGAATAGCTGAGAAGTTGACCTTTTGCACACTTATTGCTGCTTGTAGCAAAATGACTGTTTATGACAGTTAAATTACTTGTTATACGCCAACGGGAACTATACGACATTCAAAATATATCTATTAGACGATCTAAATTTAGGAAATAGGAAAAAATCTTCAAAACTTCAACTTATTGGAATGGAGGACGTTGAAAATTATTTGGCCTATGCGAATGACTCAAGTTTAAAAACCATTCAAACACAGTGGAGATGCCGACCATTTGTTCATAGAAATGGTTTTATAACGTTTATTAACTTTCAAAATTTATTTTGAACAAAGCGGTCAAAAAAAATGATAAAAATGGTATTTCGTACGGTAATTGTATTTTACCAAAACTGTAAATACGAAGTTCTCAAAACTCATGTTTGTCGTAGAGACATGACCAGGACTTCATTTTGGGCGCCGTACTTACAAAATAGCATATTCCGAAACATGAAAAGTAAAAAATATTATAACCAACATAAAAATTAGCGAGTATAAAATTAAAAGGTGTTCTATTGTTTAAACTAACCATTTCTATATTGGAAGGAATTATTATACTTTTACTCGCAAAGATTATATATAAAGATTATTATATAGAAACTACACAAGAATATATAATTTAATAATTTCTGAAAAATACTCGGAATTTGAGTGATTACTTTTTGCCACACGATTATTTAGTTTGGTGAGATCGATGAAACGAATGGCTTCCAATTCATTCATGTGTTGAATTTTATGATGACTATAGTTTTATTTATAATATACAAATTTATACAGTACATTTATTTTCGTTATGGCAATTTCATGATATACGAGCCCTAACACACTATAATAAGGTGCAAAGCCTGAAGCGTCAGGGTTTTGTAATAGAAAGTGAAAATTGTACGTTTTAACAGTTTTTTGTAATACAAGTATCTCGATAAAAAGAAACACGTCATTGCAAAATGGTTTGATTATTTTACATTTTCGTGTAAATATCTTCTTCTTTACAAAACACACGTATCCATGTTTACAATACACAAATAAGAAAGAACAAATTGATTTTAACGAGAAAAACATAATAAATGAAGGTAACAGATCAGCACATGGTTAAATATGAACGCAGTGTTGAGATAATTAGGAAGAATTCATACATTTTATATTACATTTAAATTCAGCCCTCTTGGGTTACCTGTTTGTAGAATCTATTGGTGGGTAGTTTAACTTTTCATAAATTTAAGTCGATTAAGTTTTACATTTGAATCTTGTTTCTTTTTTGATAGGTACTTTTGATGGTTTAACAAAGTTCTATTAAATTTTATTTGTGTACTATGGTGTGCTATGGTTTGCTATGGTGTACTATGGTGTGCTATGGTGTGGTATAGTGTACTATGGTGTGCTATGGTTTGCTATGGTGTACTATGGTGTGCTATGGTGTGGTATAGTGTACTATGGTGTGCTATGGTGTACTATGGTGTACTATGGTGTGCTATGGTGCGCTATGGTGTACTATGGTGTTCTATGGTGTACTATGGTGTTCTATGGTTTGCTATGGTGTACTATGGTGTACTATTGTGTGCTATGGTGCGCTATGGTGTACTATGGTGTTCTATGGTGTACTATGGTGTTCTATGGTTTGCTATGGTGTACTATGGTGTACTATTGTGTGCTATGGTGTACTATGGTGTGCTATGGTGCGCTATGGTGTACTATGGTGTTCTATGGTGTACTATGGTGTTCTATGGTGCGCTATGGTGTACTATGGTGTACTATGGTGTACTATGGTGTGCTATGGTGCGCTATGGTGTACTATGGTGTTCTATGGTGTACTATGGTGTTCTATGGTTTGCTATGGTGTACTATGGTGTGCTATGGTGCGCTATGGTGTACTATGGTGTTCTATGGTGTACTATGGTGTACTATGGTGTACTATTGTGTGCTATGGTGTGGTTTTGTGGAACTCCATGAGCAATATCAAATCGGTGACCAGTCATTAATTTTGGCCAACATATTGGTTTTCCACAAACTGCAGTTGAATTGTGGATCCCATTTAGTGAATTATGCATATAGGGAATCTATTTATAATATTCTCATCAAGTTGAAGGAATAAGTTGTGCCAAAACTAGAAGTCCCGGGTTCGTATCTCAACATTTTCAAATGTAAACCTGAGCATAGCGCACACTGTATTAAAGCTCTAGTCGCAAAACCCGTTTTGGCGAAGGTCATTTTTACCACCGTAAGTTTAAAATGATTTAAAACGCGTTCCATCCGAGCCCATGTTTCTGAATCAAAGGCAAAATCCGTGAATTCTCCCAAACGCATTCTGAATGGCTAGAAAATTTTAGTTTGAATTTTTCAACAGTTTAAATAAGAAATCTATGTTTATTTACAGAGAAAGATACATCACAACATTCGAGTTTTAATAAACAAAAGTTCAGACTGTGATAATTACTTTTAATTGCTCTCTGCTTATTACTGTTTGTATTACAGACCATCGTACGTTTGGCACTGTTTGAAGCTAGGCTTACTTTTGATATCTGAACCTTGCCTTTCCCTCCCGCTTCCCCTTTCCCATCGTCTCCCGCCGTTTCAGGTTTTATGTACAGTTTGGATTTCAAATTCAAACCCTTGACCTCCATAATACAAATTTTCACATTTTATATGACTCTGAATACATGTAATTTATGTTTAAACTCATTTCGTTAATGTGTATGTGTTATGGATTCAAAACTGTGACCCAAGAAGCGACACACTGTTTCTGTTCTTGCTCTCTCCCATGCACCAATAAACTAAGGAGGGACTCGAAAGTTGAACTTGAACTACTTCGTAATCCGGGTTGAGAATGGTGACGGCATAAATCAAATTATAGAAAACATGGATTTAGAACCAGATAAAAATAGTTAACCACTTTTTCCAACGCTGCCAAGACCATCTAAAAAGTGACCTCGTGAAGTAAACAATTCCTTACAAAGTAAACATATTTTAGAAATTTCACAATGAATCACCATTGGTGGACTCTAATATGGACTCTATATTACATGTAACATTTTTAGGTGTAACTTTTTAACGAATTTTTTAAGTCTTTTAGCTTTTAGGGGTTGAACTTGCTTACCTCAAAACCTGTAGTTGGTGTCTCACAATATTAATTATATTACCCTGTATAATCTCATGGGGTCAGTACCGACCCTCTACTAGTACAACCGTATGTTAGAGTAATAGTTTATTTTGCTCAATATTCTGGGTATATATGGGTTATAACTAAAACTATTGAGTAAATAATTCACATGATATTTGTATTGTACGGTATTTGTCTATGATGCCACGAGGAAGTAAATGTTGGGGTCAAACACTATATGCATTTTACAGTGTCTCTTTTCACCTAGTTAAGTCTAAAATGGACATTGGTCCCACTTTAAAAGTGACCATTTGTTACAAAGTAAAGACGTTCAGAGTTTTTGACGTCTGCCACTTTTATTTTGTTGGCCGGTGGTCGGGCCAGTAGCTGTGCCGACGCTTTTTTTCCGTTCTCGGAAACAGCTGTTCATGTCTTCTGCGTTGGCTAGGTTGTCAACCTCGTTGCCAGATCAGCTGTTTTGTTTACTGGTGATTACCTGTTGCTTTTGGGTTGATTAGTTACAGGTTTTAGCTCTCTTCTCCTTCATCAGTCTCCGGGTGAAGACGTATTATACTTCCGTGGACAGAGAATTAGTTTCGTTCTTCAAATCTGGCTGCCCCGCTCCCTATAGCTCCCGGCAATGTTACATTAAGTCCTTGTCTTCCAGACAAGGTCCACGTACCTCGCCCCAAACGCCCCACGGACCCAGTATACGCTTTCCAAATTCTGTGCAACCAATGCTTAAATTCAACCCAAAATATTGCAGAGTCACCTCAGACAAAGATGTTTCTTTCTATGATCAGTTACTCACAGTATTCAGCTTGCTATGGGGAAGAAGGCTGAGTGCTCTGGAGAGGTTCAGAAGTCTGCTAGTAGAGTCAACACAACTGCAGTTAGTTCGGTAACTGGTTCTAGCAGTAATTTTATTATTGATATCCTGCATATGGGAATAGCATTTCTAGGGAGGACGTTCGCAGAATTCAACGGCGACAAAACACAGTCGTCCGCTTTATCCTGTTATGGTGGCGATGTGATCATGAGTCCTCCAATAGATATGCTGATGAAATGTTTCCAATAGATACCGTTTGTAGGATTCTGACTAGCTGCATGACTCACAATGTACTGATTCACAGTACTTATGTGAGAATCTGAATTTTCAGGATGAGGCCTCAGAACGCAAAGCCCGTAATAGCCGTCAGCCGCCACTTACCTCTTGAAAGATTTGATGCTGCCAGGAAGGGATTCTACTTTGGGCCGATCATGTACAATGGCCTCCCTAGGTGGCTCAAAATGATGTCTCAAGAATCCTTCAAGCGATTTTTAGTGATTCTAATAATATTCTGTATCGTAATAAGTAATGTAGATTTAAGTGGCTTGAGTTGTTCTGACCAGACGTAACTGGGAATCGAGGACAATAAAAGTAATTTTAATTTATTTACTTATATATAACCTTCACTGCGATAACGACTATAAAAATATTTTCATTTTCATCAATGCAACTAAATATTTTCTGGTATGATTTGTTCATTTTAACCTAGTTTGTAGTTATGTGTTAAATTAGTTTAACCTGAAGAAGAGATCAGATTGCAGATCTCGAAACGTAGTGTTTATTGACTTTTTTGTATCACTGAACGATGGAAAATGCCCGGGAAATCATGTTTCCTTCACAATCCTTCCATCGTCAAAAAAACAAACTTCAAACAAAGAATTTTAATGCACCTTAAAAAAGAGCGTTACGTAACACCTGAAATTTAATCATTTTTCGATCATTTCAAAGCCAACAGGAATAAATGCGGGTGGATAAATTATATCAAATTGTTAAGCATCGTTCATTATCTATAAAGAAATTTGCCATACTTTTAAAATTTTAAAAATATACATGACAACCCATATGAAACATTTTTCTATAGAATAGAAACAGAATTAAATGTTTTAAAATAGTTTGTAGGGAAGAAGAAACTATTACAAGGTCAGCGCAATGAATTGTTTAAGTTCCATATTTCAGAATAACGTATGTTTAGTGCAGTAGCTATTTAATGCGCAATGCTTAGTTTTATTCATTCAGAAAATAATTCATTATATTATAAGTAACGCAAGTAATATTTACAACTGTTTTTGTTACGGCTGTAATATTGTCTCAAACGGATTGATTGTGTCAAAGCCGAGAGCTTTTTAGAAAGAAATCGACCACGCTAGTTTTTGGTGTTGGCCAAAATAGGAGGGAATGGAAAGGATTAAATTTAGCTGTTTAGAAGACTGTAACATAATTCTTAAACCTAGTGTTCTGAACTTAGTATGAACAATCTATAGCAGATATTTTAATTACAGTAATATGATTGTTTAATAAATTACACAAAGAATTCACTCGAACTTCGGGTGAAAGTACTAGTGATACAGACCAGTCAGTTTTGGAGAAAATCTTTGTTAGAACATTAATGTATTATGGTATTAATGTATTTCACATTTTAAATTTCACCTTTTTCATTTCGAATTTCACATTTTACATTTCACATTTTCCATTTTCTATTTTCTATTTCACATTTCAAATTTCACGTTTCAAATTTCACATTTCGCATTGCAAATTTCACATTTAAAATTTTTTTTCTCATTTTCCATTTTTCCATTTTATATCTTACATTTTTAATTTTTTGTTACATTTTACATTTCAAATTTCACATTTCGCATTGCAAATTTCACATTTTACATTTTTTATTTCTCATTTTCCATTTTTCATTTTATATGCTTACATTTTTAATTTTTTGTTACATTTAAATTTTTAAATTTTTAATTTTCAAATTTTACATTTCAAATTTTAAATTTCACATTTTACATTTCAAATTTCACATTTCAAGTTTTACATTTTTTAGATATTTCATTTTACATTTTCCATGTTCTATTTTACATTTACATTACATTTCAAATTTCACATTTGAAGTTTCACGTTTAAAATTTCCTATTTCGCATTGGAAATTTCACATTTCAATTTTTTATTTCACATTTTTCATTTTATATCTGACACTTTTAATTATCTGTTACATTTTACATATCATATATTATATTTTAAATTTCACATTTTACATTTCAAATTTCACATTTTACATTTCAAATTTCACATTTCAATTTGTATTATGGTTTGTTGCGGGATACGGCGAATCTAATAAATATTTACGTAGATTTTAAGTAAAATGGGCTCTACCTTATATGATAGTTACAGCAACCTGGCCCCAACACACTGTGCAACTTTCTCCATCACACTGCGTAGAGGTTTTACATAACCAAGATAAAAACTATGTTTGGTCTCACTCCACTTTGAATGAGGGTATTCCACATGTTCTTAAACACAAAAATGCGATGTTTTTTAATTCCCCATTAAATAAAGTTAACACAATTTTGGGACGGGCATATAACACAATAATTGCACCCACATAGTTTGAGTGGAAATTGAATCAAATGACACATATTAACAAAAAAAATATTAATGTTATTTATACGGAAGGAGTGTCACGTTTTAATGAGACGTTTTATACCGCATGGGTTGGGGCGTTACTAAAATATAAAAAGTAATTTTATTTTTATGACAATTACACAATAAGAATGTTAAGTTCACCTTCCACTTAGACCACCGTCTGAGAGATTTAACACCTGGAATTTGGGATCAACATCCATCTGAAGATCCAAAACAGTCGGCGACGGGAAGCTCAAAAAGAATTCTCTATATCGTTTCGACATCAGAGACACCTGAACTACAAAATGTAATCAAGATGACTGGAGTTCTCATTGTCTCATCAGGTACACAATTACTGAAAAGTATTACATCAAGAAGGTGAACTGGAGCTGAACTTAACATTCTTATTGAATTGACTTTTCCTACTATTGCTCTAAGTAAAATTACACAATGTTTTTTTTTCCAACTTACAATTTTTTCAAATAACTCCGCATTCGTAGCTGTAAAGTAAAGTAAATAATATCTTATTTAACCAGGCGAAGTTAGGGCTAAGAAGCCCTCTCCAACACTTAACCTGTGGACCAAACGCCGGGCAGGCGAGCTGCTTGCAAGGACACGATCGCTCAGCGATCAACCATCCAAGTAGCAGCAGCCACGCTCGACGTTGCTTGATTTGATTATCTTGCGATAACCGCGATTCTGCACTTTTGTGCTGTATTCTGAACCATTTAAATAACACTACAGTAGAACCCCTCATATCCGGCCTCGGTTTTACCGCACCTCGGTTTATCCGGCCACTTCCCGGAAGCCAATATCGAAATTTATTTACCACGGCTTGCAGACGCGCAGTTGCACGCACTAGTCTCCCACGACTCGTGCGTTATTTTGGTGTATCTATTTGTTTACATTTTCCTGTGTTGTCCTCAGTTGAGCTAATAGGTTTAACCTGTAAACAGTTCGTTGATTATATCCAGTGCGGTTAGTACAGTACAGTACAATTGTTTTGTTTCGTCAAGTGCTGTGTACTGTAGGTTGGTTTATCCGGCCGAATCGTTATCCGGCCAGGGGCTCGGTCCCGTGGTGGCCGGATGTGAGGGGTTCTACTGTAATTTCTAACATCAACAAAGCAGTAGAAGATGATGTTTTGGTAGTTATTAGCAACTAGTAATTATGATGTATCGATTTCCATGTAATATAAACTTTGAATGGGTTTTATTTGTGTAGATTTGTCAATATTACTCTAGTAGATCTTGATAAGAAGCACAGAAAACTACTACGGTTCCATTGTGTGAATAAAAACATTTATAAGAATGAAACATATGTTTTACGTAATTTCTAAGGGGAAAAACTAAATGTTTAGTCTTTTTGTGGAATGAGTTTGTAGCTAGTTTGCGTAGAAGGTGAAGCAGTTTTAATAGTAAACATATAGGTTATGTTAGTGAGCTTAGTAATTTGTAACTGTGGCAATAAACAGCCACTTCAATTTTTTATTTCGGACTAACCCTATCATGTTGTAATAATATTGTATAACCTATTCTCTGCACGTTCTCTTAGTCTGGCTCGTGGCACTGATCAGGTGATTGAAGCGTTATGTAATGAGCAATGTGCTCATTATATCACTAGTGATATAATGGACGCTCGTTAAGAGATGGATCGTACAGGATGGTTTATCATTTAGGTGAAGTATAGCTTACTACAGATTAAAGGCGAATTGATTATACAATATAAACACAAGCATTTATTTCTTTTTCTTTTTAGCATGCTTTATCATGGAAGTGTAATGACGCATGGGATTGAAGTACGGGATGGATTTCGGACACGTGGATTCTTATTCTGGTATTTGGCACTCATCAGCTGACTGAGGCGTTATGTAATACTCAATAAATTCATAACATCACTAGTGGTATAATGGAAATTCACTATGAGTGATGTTATAGGATGGTTTTATGGTGTGAGATGAAGTACAGTTTTACAAATCAAGGGTAAAATAAATATACAATTTCAACTCAACATTGTTTTATTATTTTGTAGCGATGGTTTATTACGGATTTTCTCAACTGCAGTTTCTTACGAAACTGATGTACTATATAAAGTGGAGCTCTTCACGTGGCCAGAATGTTTCCTGAAACAAATGAGAGTATACATCATAACAAGCCTCTCGCCATTTATGTAATATTATCGTACTTCTTGTCGAAACATATTCAGTCCCAAGGCCACTTAAATTTTCTATTCTATTCTTTTGTAGTTACGTATATTTAATCTAACATGAATAATGTGAGTTCAATTGCAGTTCCTACTACACGCGGTAATGTTCTCCAGACTCCAGGATACCGTCTAGCAGTTTCAGAGAGGGAGCTCTTATTTTCTGGAATGTATTATTACCATATATTTAAGGAAACTTTTTATCAAAAAAGAGAATCACTTTGAACATGAATTTTTACAAGCTATTGGGAAACATAGATTTTTCAAATTTTAAGTTTGTCTATCTTATTTTGCCTGCACTACACAGTGTGTTTTTAAAATGTATTTAATATTTTTATATATTTATCTGACGAGTTAGATATATAATCTTTGTATAAGAGTGAATGCATTCTTAAAATAAATGAGTATGGGTATGAAAAGGTACCTATCACCTTTTTGTCTTTCGTAGTTTTCATGACTCAAGGTAGAAAATATTACACCTAAAATCTAATTAAATTAATTTGTGAGGAGAGGTGCTTGTGAAATTTTGATATGCAATAATATTCGTTCAAAAAAGTCCCATGAAGCCCTTATCATCCGGATAAATGTTTCAATGACATTGTCAGCCAATTTATTCTGTGATTGAGTTACAAGACGAGTATTAAATATTCAATCCTCAATTATTTCTAGTGGAACGCATTCGTTGACCGTGCGGGCCCCTCAACCCGACCCCGACCCTGTCAGTCGGAGAGACCCCACTGCTGGGGAGCTAACCCCCTGCTGCCAGCCTACCCCGCCCTCGCCGCCCTTGCAGGGAATTATCTACTAAGCTTATTATCATTATTATGTTTGACTCTAGCCGTTCTCGATATCGCCAACTCCTTGATGTTGGCTCAGAAATGCCATTCAATACGCACTTAAAAGGTATAATTTGTTTTAAATGCGACCCGGACTGAGCTGCCCGCCCTAACCGCTGGAAAGAACCTCTGTTGAAAGAGATCATTTCCGTTCCTGCCCTAGGGGTTCCTACAATAGGGCATATTATTTTCTAATCTCCTTCATAGTTTTTGCACCTATTATACAAGAAAGTGTAAATTTCTCAGTAATTATAAAATAAACTGTTAACCAATAAATTATTGGCTGAAAATAAGCGAAGCCTATTACTCTTGGGGCTGGAAAATACAGCTGTTTCGTTTTGTGGTTGCTATGCGACAGTGTAACTCATTATTGTTTGTCTTTTTTTGCTAAACATTTTTAGACATTGTTCTGTGTGCAGTAGACTAACTAAGTACAGGCCAACGTGCGAAAAGAAAATTAAGATCCGTTTTAATAAAAAAGTATCTACTCGTTATGTTTTCCTAAACACACATGATAGAACTGGCGTGAACAAATGTATATATAATATAATAAATAAAATTTATTGTATACAAATAAACTAATTAAAATGATTGTATTTTACAGTTTTATCTTGAAAATTGGTAATAACACGATATGAACTTTTTATCTTTATTTAAAACGGCCAAATATTATACTTCTTCTAGGAATGTCTTTCCTCACTGTTAATAAGTTAAAGCACATCCTAACAACCTTACTCTATTGAGAATGTTACGAGATAGAACATTATTATCTGAGCTTTAACGAAAAATTCATTTCTGTATGTCTGTTTGCCTGTCTATTTGTCTATCCGTAAGATACGAAATGACTGACCTATGGGCTTGAAATTTTGCATGAAGCTTCATTTCTATAGGAGAAACTCTGGGTTCGATGATGATCCTTTTCACTTCATGGGATTTGGCTGAGCGTTAGCGAATATATTTATATTGGTTTTATGGGTAACCATGATGGCAACAAAAAATAGCAGAATAAATAAATTTGTAAACAAACTAAATGCATCAATAAGAGACATTCAAACATGAACTATTAACGCATGTAGCGTAATTGCCCCAACATATTTAAACACTTATATAAAAACCGATTTTATAAACATAAATAAGAATGAATCATGTAACAAGATACGTCGAGAAAGAAATATTTCATATTTAGATTTTAAATTTTGCATGTAACTTCATTTCTATATGAGAAACTCTAGGTTCGTTGATGATCCATGTAACTCCATGGGATTTGGCTGAGCGTTAGCAAATATTTTTATATTGGTTTTATACAAAAATGATTCTTGATGACATCATGTTTACCTAGCGAGAAAATATCAGAATATCAGAACAAACTCAATATACCCATAAGTGATTAAAAAATACGATATATTTAAATCACTACATTAAAAAACACAAGAACCAATATTTATATATTTTATTTTGTGAGACCTTTCGAGAGCAAGGCTATCTTCTTCAGAGACATCACAAAAGTGAAAAAATGAGATATATAAAACATGCAGCCTAAATATACCAACACATACATAATTTTATAGTGACTTGGTGTTTAGACTTGTATTATTTAAATGTTGATATAAAACCCAATTTAATAACAACAAATCTGAATGTATTATGTGGCAAGATATGTTAAGAAGGATGTTATATATAAACTTCAAATTGTGCATCAAACTATATTTGTACTAGAATGAGCTTTATAAAGTGCTATTTTCTCGTCAACTTCTTTTTTTTATTATTGTTTTTCTGTCTATCTGTCTGCATGAAATCTCCAAACAAAACGAGCTATAAATTTGAGATTTTGCATTGCAATCTCAGCATAGTCTGTTACTATACGTAGTCTGGTGACTTCCACCTTGTCGGAAGACCATACGTACAAGACGATACAGTAAAAGACTTCTCATACTTTTAAAGTTGACTATCCATCAAAAACTATTTCCACAATGCAAAATATTTTTTCAAATTCTATTCATAAAGATTCCTGTGCCGTTGAGTTTTCATTGGTAAAATCATTCATAAATATATTTTGTAAGGTAAATGATTGTCAGATGTCTGAATTGTGAAAGATTTAAGTTTTGTAATATGTCAATTTGAATGTTACCATTAAGTCCAATTAAGTTTTCAAAGGTACTGTCTTACGTGAATTAAAAGGCCTCACGTGCAACCGATAAATTAAAAAAAAGGTTAAATGTTTAGATAGTTGGAAAACATATTTGCATAAGGGTCCAAACTTTCACCTTCAAGAAACTTAAGAAAAAATTTTGGCTCCAGCCTTTCTGTGTAGTTATGAACATGCTTAAGAGCAAAATCTACCCTGTTTCTATATGTAATTATAATGAATTAAACAGACTATTAATGACATTCATTCCTTTATCATTCAATTTCAAGAGCTTAGAGATCTGAGTATGAAATTCGTTACCTGGGCTACTCTTTTGTTTTAGTGTTTGCATAAAAGGTTTTAAAATATTTTCGTACAGTTTTGATTGATGACTTCAGTCAATAATAAAAAATACTAAATAATTGTATTTATATAAACGAAAGTAATTGTTTTGTTTACGAATAAAACTATCTTATCAGAACGCAGTAGCATACCTATGGGGGATGGGGGTTAAGAACCCTTATCCAAGAGCCCTAAAAGTAAATAAAATATTCATTTAATACCAGTTAAATTGTTACCTTGAATTTTGCTTATCTAATTAATACGTATTTAGATCTATTCAGATTTATTCTATACCCAAAAGTGTGGTGTGCTCTCCAGTTAGGTTCACCTCCCCCACCACCACCCAAAACTAAATTCTAGTTACGCCACTTTTGGAATAAATGGTATTATCGAGTTGATTTTGAAAACATATATATCTAAGGTATTCCTGTACGAGTATTACGTACTGGCTTACTACAAATTGTCGCTTGAAAACTAATTTTAAAATGTCATGAATTTTATCTATTGACTGATAAAGTTTTAATCCAGAAAGGTTTGTTAGTGGCTTAGTGAAAAGTATCAACCAATAACCATATATAACAGGTACAACGTATCAAGAAATGTTTTATTCATTCAGATTAAAAAAAAAGAATAGAATAATTATTGCTTATATTATTTAATACAGTAGCTAAGTTATTGTTTCTTAACTATTTTAAACTTTTACGTTAAATTGTTGAGCAACATATATATATATATATATGCATATATATGTGCACCGACCAAAATGTGCACATATGAATACATCCTTTATCTTAATATCCGTGGTGAAGATTAAGGAAACCTCTCGATAATTGTCTCATATCATCATATTTAAGAAGTCACAAACACAGTAAAGATGATCTTAACTCAATTATTATGAAAATGACTATAAATTGTCACCCTCTACTTGTGTAGTACGTTCCCAACATAAACTGCACGTCATTTTGGTATTATAAAATATGGTCAACCCTGTATTTATATACAATTTCGCAGAGGAAAAACAATAGTTTTTACATGATGAAATTTATTTTCCTTTTTAGTATTTTTGACTTCGTTTTTTAATCAGGTACAAGGAGTACCTGACATGATTTCACTTCACTCAATAAGCTCTGAATCCTTTAAAAATACAACAAACTAGCAGTTACCCACGGCTTCGAATGCAATGTTAAAGGCTTTGTATTGAATGAGCACTTCTCGTTCTACTGAATTATATTGCCGATGTCATGTTGAGTTGTCTTTGTTACCACAATCAAGAAAATACGTCACACAATGTATATTTATGGCCATTTTATTATACTCCAGTCTATGTTTTGTGACATAGTTGATTTTGCGTTGTTTTCCCGATAAAGAAAATATATGTACATATATAGGTCAAAAAAACCTATTTCTTTTAAAAGACGACTAAGATGGAATTTATGTCTTTAAATGTATAGTAATTATTGGATAGTAACTTTGTCTTTTACATTGGCCTTAGAATATATATATATATATATATATATATATATATATATATATATATATATATATATATATATATATATATATGGTTATATAATTATGCTTTCAATGCCATAAATGTAAACAAATTGAACATGGTGGTTAAATTAATTACGTATGGTTTTGCTCTCATGAAACGATGTTTATACAGAACAATTGATTACATTTAACAGACTCTTTCAATTAATAATATTTATTTGCTGTAATGTAACTGTGAAGACCAAGATGGGATGTTTTGCAACTTCAGAGATCGGTGGGGCGTAGCACGCAGGGGTTTCGAAGTAAGAAGACATCTATATGTTGACCGGGATCCTAAGCATATCCATGTAACATTAGTAACACACATACAAACACACAGACCATTATATCTTTGTATAATAGTATATAGATGTATTTAATATATTTTCGTCTCTAAGAACTTTCTTAAACGAAACTTTTTATATTGCTCAAGATGGTATCTAATACGAACAAAATATTATATATTTGGATTATAAACATTCTTAAAACAAACACAATTATTCAATGAATATTTAGAACACACAAATACGCACATCTACCCTACATGTGACAGCCAGCGGTTTACAATCTTGTAATCTTTGTTACATTTTATATTGGTGTATGTATTATGTGCTTTTGTATATAATACTTGTAATAACTGTATATATATTTAAAGAATGATACATGATAAAATTAATACATTCCAGTAACTGTCACTAATTTATATTGATTGAAATTTGTGTTTTTGAAAATTTGAAGGTTACAACTGTTTTGAAACACTGTATGAAAATACAAATATATTTGTAAAAAGTGTTTGTCTGTTTGCCGTAATTCTAAAAAATATATAATAACTCCAAAATGTAACATTTCAACTATTACATATAAATATTAAATGTTTAGTACTTGCTTGAACAGAATTTTTCTGAGAATCTGAATGTGTAATAGGGGGAAACATAATATTTATTGGGTTATATTTGTTTATTTTATATTTACCGTATTACAATTTGTATCTATTGTAATAGGTACATCATAAAAATATTATTCCAACAATGGCATTTTCCATCAAAATACATTCTAGTATTGATTTGAGTAATAAAACGCAGCCATATTAGCAAAATGTTCCCAGAAGACCTGAACTTTATTAGTTTCTGAATCTTTGCACTGTATGTGAAAAATGGCGACTTTTGTATTTAAAAAATATATACCTCCTGTAAACTAGTTTATGTATTTACTTCAAATTTATTGCTTTACATTTAGCCATTTAATACCATTTATACCAAATGTAATTAACCCAGCATGTATCTTTATACAAAATAATAAAATACGTCATGGCATTATTGTTTACTCTAATAATAAAAATAGGGTGTAGTTGGACAAAGTGAATGAACACTATCCACCGCAGAGCAATATCTGACTGGGGATACAGCAATTTGTAAGAGCACCAAATGGACTAATCTGAGTATCTATGATTCCATGACACTGATATCTGAACAGAACAAACGTAGTATACACAGGTATGAAGATTGTATCTCGCTAGGTCACGTAGGAAATTCTATAATGTCAGATGACAATTTGGAGTCGGTCTGACTGAAAATCCCGGCATAGTCCTGTTTAAAATACGATGTACATCCGTCTAAAAATAGCTTCAGTGCGATTTTGTATGATACAAAATTTGAATTGAATCGTAATTATTGGCAGAACATGAGATGTATATATTTCTTTAATACTAAAACTTAAGAACTCAAAAAAGATAAGTAAAAAAGGTAAAGAAAGGTAAAGGATGTATTATTTTACAAAGCAGAGTTAGGTCTAAGAAGCCCTCTCTAACACTTAACCTGGAGACCAACGGCTTAAAGGTGACTTCCGAACCACCACCAATGGCCGGGCAGGCGGGCTGGTTGCAAGGACAAGATCGCTCAGCGGTCACACATCCAAGCAGCAGCCACGCTCGACGTGATTCGGTTATCTTGCGATAACCGCCGTACCCGCTACATTGCACTATTGGCAACAAAGCCAGTTATTATAATTAAAAATACTGGTGGATAAATAAAAAATCAACTACTTTATATTTGGATAAAATACCACGTGTATTTTTTTCTAAATTGTATTTACTATAGAATAATTCTATAAATAGCGGATTGATCTAACAGGCACTTCCCATTGATATAGAAAAAGGAAATTTAAAGCTGGGGGAGAGGTCCTTAGACTCTGGACAAAGAACATATCGTACTTTCCTCACTAATTAATTAATTTTAATGGCATTTGCGAAGCCCAAAGTCGTCTGCCAAGGAATTTATGGAACAACAATAAAACAAAAGAATGGTATTATTTGTGTTTTATAAAATTACTACAGTTACGTTACAGATTTTTAATCGGGTGGGTTAGTTTATAAATAAACACCCACAGTTTCAGGATTCCTATCTGAAATATATAAATTGTCATGCCTGCAACACAGGTCCTAAACTGTAACAAAAACAAAAAGGTTTCTGGAGGTAAAATATTATTTATAAAAATTTATAATTATTTATTGGTTATTTTAAAATAAAATCCTGGACTGAGTATCAAATCAAACTTATTTTATTATTGTGATATTAATATTATCATGGTTATTTAATTGGAATGTAGGACAATTATTAATCACGGTTTCTAGGGTCCCAAAATAACAAAAATATGTTTCACATCAATATGTTTGTATGTGTACTTGAATGGAAAAACACACAATGGTTAATTCTCGATTATAAAACACACCTTTATTTTTTGGAAATGTAATTTTTATTGAAATTAAAGGAAACTATGAATACCAATATTAAAACAAATATTCCATAGTATATACTTGAAATCGGTGTTAAATAAAAAGATACATTCCTCCTAAATATGCTAAATTCAATTATAGTTTCATTTTTATAACATTACTAAAATATAATTTCATGAAAAATTGTTTTTATATTTTAATTTATTATTATTTATTTATTATTAATATTTATTCTTTCTTATAGAGCTTAATTTTCGAAAAAGGCCGAATTTTCAGTTGGCTTGCATAACAAAGCTAAAAATGCAAAAGTATGATTAATGTTTTAAAAAATTACATTTAAGTTATTTATTTCCCAGCTCAATACTTGAATGGAAAAAGCACACAATGGTTAATTCTCGATTATAAAATACACCTTTATTTTTTTGGAAACGTCATTTTTATTGTAATTAAAGGAAAATGTGTATGTCAATAATTGAACAAATATTTCATAATATATACTTGAACTCGGTGTTAAAAAAAAGATACATTCCTCCTAAATATGCTAAATTCAATTAAAGTTTCATTTTTATAACATTACTAAAATGTAATTTCATGAAAAATTGTTTTTATATTTTTAATATTTATTCTTTCTTGTAGAGCTTAATTTTCGAAAAAGGCCAAATTTCCAGTTGGCTCGCATAGCAAGGCTAAAAATGCAAAAGTATGATTAATATTTTAAAAATTACATTTGTTATTTATTTCCTAGCTTAATGTAACAATTCAATCAACTGTAAAAATTAAAATAAGCCCAATAACTTTGAAAAAGTGTGAATGTTTTAAATATACTTGAGTGGGATCTAAAAACATTTAATCTGAAAATACGTTTAATCTGTAAAACGTTTCACTTACTATAACTTTAAAGTACAAGAATATTCCTAATAATCCAGTTGTTGCGGTAAAGTATTATTATATGGTGAAATCAAAATTAAATTGATTGGCTGTATTATTCTGACTCTTCTAATGTCATGCGTGATGCAAAGAACTAAGAGTATAGTCCACAAAACACAGAAAAAACAGTACCATTAATCAGAACTTACGGTACTTCATTATTGCTTTAATTACGACACCACGCGGTAGGAGTGTTTTAAGTAACAATAAAACATATAAACTAAAGTATGAAAATATATAACGTAGCTATGGTAGGAAGGCTAGAGATCGTGTCTATCGCATCGTAGTGCACTCAATTGTGTACCTTATGAGACAATGAGACTGCCACTTCACCTATTTATAGGTAACTCTGATGTCGAAACGATGTAAATGTTTCGTTTTGAGCTTCTTCGTCGGCGACTTTCTTTGGATCTCTTCAGACGAACATGACTCCAGATTCCAGGAGTCAAGTCTGAGACAGCGTCAGATACCAGACGCTGCAATAAAAGGAAGGTGAACTGGATCTAAAGTCAAAATTCAATGAAAATATAATTAATGAAAGTTTGATATTGTAATTTATAAAAGTGCAACTAAATATATTTTAAAAATATATAGCTTATGATAAAATATCGTGACACTTAAAAAATGAATTTTGATTTTCAGTGTTAATATATGTTTTGAGACATCCCCCCCCCCGAAATAGATCTTGGGAATATGTCTGCCTGGAACTCGTATATATGTATGATGTGTTGATGTTTGTAAGCATCAGACGTGGCAGAATTGGAGAATGGTTGTAGTTTTATACATATTCATATTAGATATGAATTTTTAATTTTTTTACCAAAAATAATTACTTGTCCGAAATAAATATTTTCTAGAGCGACGTTTCGAGTGATTTCGATTTTAAACTTTCAATATTTATTTTCAAAATGACAAGAACTGCAGCAGCACCCTCTAAAATCTCAATCAAACATCACCGGATATTAAACACTTAGTAGGTTCATTATATCTTTTAATTGTGATATAATCGATGAAAATTGTATGATTTTTATTGATCTAATTACATATGCATCCCGAGAAAATTTTCAATTGTTACACATAAAAATAATTTAAATTTCTATCAATCAAATGAAATATTAATTTTTCCTAAAAACGATTTTAAGCTGTTTCGACGAACTTCCATTGATTATAGTTAAACGTATTAATTCTAATTGCTTGTTAATCGGTATAAATGGAACAATCCAGGTGAAACTAGCTTTAAAAATAAATTTACATAGGTATTCTGCCTAATTGCAATTAGAACTTTTAGATACTGTTAATTAATGCCGCAATTTAAGCGTTTGAGAATCCTCTTCAAGTTATAGGATAATACATAAATGGGATATTATAATATATAAATAGGGTAGATAGACTAATGTTTCGGGATTATTAACGGTTTCAATATATATGCAAACGTATTTCACACAATTATGTAAAAAAATATGTGAGATAATTCTGATCTCTCACTTCAGAGTTACGTTTGAGTTTAAGAGACATACAATTAGTGTCGTTTTAATAATCTAAAATAGTCCCTCGAACAACATTTAAAATGTAAACAAAACTACTCTATCGGCTGTTTGAGACGGAAATGCAATATGGTTTTAGGCTTCTTAGCTGCCGAATGGTGTGCCTTTCAGCTGAGCAAGTACGGATTTAGAAAATATATAACTCTGATATATTGATGTGGCAAGGATTTTGGAACATATAAAACTCTGATATATTGATGTGGCAAGGATTTTGGAACATATAAAACTCTGATATATTGATGTGGCAAGGATTTAGAAAATATAAAACTCTGATATATTGATGTGGTTAGGATTTTGGAACATATAAAACTCTGATATATTGATGTGGCAAGGATTTAGAAAATATAAAACTCTGATATATTGATGTGGCAAGGATTTTGGAACATATAAAACTCTGATATATTGATGTGGCAAGGATTTAGAAAATATAAAACTCTGATATATTGATGTGGCAAGGATTTTGGAACATATAAAACTCTGATATAATGATGTGGAAAGGATTTTGGAAATTTAAAAACTCTCATGTATAGTGTAAATTATGAGACTATCGTGCTCAAAAGCCTCAATATAAATCCCAAATGTTTGAAAACTGAAGTATTTTTTATACATTTATCTATTAATCTCACTTATTTTAAGTGACAGATCTCATTGTCAATAGAGTATCACTTAAATGTTTTAACGAAATAGAATAAATACTCTTACAGTCCCAAAACCTTAACGATGTCCACTATTATAAACAAATAAATAACATCCAAAACCAATTTGGTTCAAATTAAAGTGATTTTATTCATGTATCGGAATGTACCACCCGAGATTTGAGTTATGGTGTTTTGATTGGTACTTACACAAAACCACCGAGCATCAAGCTCAATATTTTCCGTGGCCAAACGTCGAGGAATAATCGAGCGCAATGAGTTAAGACTATATTGAGCCAAAGATGTAATACGTTTTTTCTGTTACTACCTGTGACAAGCAACAGTCATCACTTCCTTTTTCGAAGCTGAGGTGATTGCCATGGTCTCTGTTACGACCCGTGAGTTGTTTCCGTAAGATGAACGATTGTAAGGCTTACAAGTAAGCACGTAATTGTCTAAGGTAAGTCGCCGCGACGGTCAGCACGGGCCGGCACCGCCCCCGGACCAGGAGGTCCAGCCGCCACAGTCCGCCCACTTCCCATAAAAAAATCTGACAACATGTAACGCCCAGCTGGTGGACCAGCGGTAAGTCTGGGCTGAGGAACCTCTTGTGACAGAGAAGTTGTAATAATCATTATAAACCCAACTCTGGTTTCGAAAGAATTTTTTTGTAGATGTAAATTAATTTGTAGTTCTATTATTGTACTAAGTTTTTTCATCCAATGAGTGTAAATAGGCGGCTTTGTCGGGCATCAATAGCAAGTATAAGTCCAATTAGTTCCCGTTCTTAAAAGAATGGGGATAGTGTTAGTGAGCAGATACACAGGCAGTGTTGATTATCGGTTCAGTGTGCAAGTATCGATCAAGTCCATTCTTGCTGTTCCTATAGTGAAGAAAGTTTCAGAACACAAAGAGTCACCTGTAGTAGATATAGAAGCTGTGTCGGATATCAGTGTGCGAGTATCGGTCAAGTTCTGTGCCATTGTTCCCAGAGTGAGGATAGTGTTAGAGGGCAGATACAGAGGCTGTGTCGGATATCAGTGTGCGAGTATCGGTCAAGTTCAGTCAAATTGTTCCCAGAGTGAGGATAGTGTTAGTGGGCAGATACAGAGGCTGTGTCGGATATCAGTGAGCGAGTATCGGTCAAGTTCAGTCCCATTGTTCCCAGAGTGAGGGATAGTGTTAGTGGGCAGATACAGAGGCTGTGTCGGATATCAGTGAGCGAGTATCGGTCAAGTTCAGTCAAATTGTTCCCAGAGTGAGGATAGTGTTAGTGGGCAGATACAGAGGCTGTGTCGGATATCAGTGAGCGAGTATCGGTCAAGTTCAGTCCCATTGTTCCCAGAGTGAGGATAGTGTTAGAGGGCAGATACAGAGGCTGTGTCGGATATCAGTGAGCGAGTATCGGTCAAGTTCAGTCCCATTGTTCCCAGAGTGAGGATAGTGTTAGTGGGCAGATACAGAGGCTGTGTCGGATATCAGTGAGCGAGTATCGGTCAAGTTCAGTCCCATTGTTCCCAGAGTGAGGATAGTGTTAGTGGGCAGATACAGAGGCTGTGTCGGATATCAGTGAGCGAGTATCGGTCAAGTTCAGTCCCATTGTTCCCAGAGTGAGGATAGTGTTAGTGGGCAGATACAGAGGCTGTGTCGGATATCAGTGAGCGAGTATCGGTCAAGTTCAGTCCCATTGTTCCCAGAGTGAGGATAGTGTTAGTGGGCAGATACAGAGGCTGTGTCGGATATCAGTGAGCGAGTATCGGTCAAGTTCAGTCCCATTGTTCCCAGAGTGAGGATAGTGTTAGTGGGCAGATACAGAGGCTGTGTCGGATATCAGTGAGCGAGTATCGGTCAAGTTCAGTCCCATTGTTCCCAGAGTGAGGATAGTGTTAGTGGGCAGATACAGAGGCTGTGTCGGCCCGTCCGTGTGTGAGTGTCCAGTGAAGAGCTGGCGGCCGCTCGCTGCGCTCCCTTTGTTCCTAGGCGCGAGGTAAATACAGAGTAATTAGTGGAGGTAGTGGTAAGGTAGTGGGCCGGGGGGGGGAGTGCCCGCGGGCGGGAGGGGGCCGCTCATCAGGCTGCTACTGACAGGGAATTATTCCCTCAGAAGGGATATTTTAACGTCTAATAAGTCGTGATTTGTGCTCAGACATGCACGAGTTAGCAATGACGATAAAAGTCTAAATGGCATACTTACATTTTGAACTAGAATGAATAAATAGCTCTCGTTTTTTCCACAGTCAATAATTTATGTTCCAACTGAATTTGAATTTTAAACTTTTTACGTAAGTCGTATAGTTAAAATTATAAACCAAGACATCTATCTGATTTCTAAATTGATTTCGTTTTTCGGAACCATATTTTTTTTAATATTTTTTAATTTTGTGATTTTACTGAGTATGTGTCTTTATTATCTCATTGAAATGTGTTTTAAGCACAACGTTTCAAAAAGGTAGTCGGGCTTTGCAAAAACCTTAGTTGCTCTAAAAATGCCAAAGGATGTACTTGCCACAATTTATAGACAGTTGTAGAGTATATGCATTGCCATGTTTATTTTTAGCTTTTAGTTGCAAACGTTCAATAAAAAACGTGATGTAGTTCAACAATTCAAAGTTTACACTTTTTTTCACATTTTCCGGATGAGTTCAGTACAAAAATATTTGATGTTCTAAAAATTAATAAAAGTAGTACCTGGTTTTAACAGGTAGACCTTTTGTTGATGCTCAGTCACCTATTTTAGTTTTAGACAACAATATTGTATTCGTAGTAGATCAGTGTTATCTTTTTCACAATCATTTCAGTTATCAAACAGTACTCAAATAAAACATTCCTCAAAGATTAATCACCAAACAATTGCAAAGGTTAAAAAAAATGATAGTTTTGGGGAGAACTTATGTGACATTCTATGAAAATGACAACTTAAATCGTATATTTACATAATATGGGTCAAAAAGTAATTAAATTTTTTTAGTTTTTGTAAGGTGAAGGGTGGGTGACAACACCTGTGGGCGATTTTCTAATAGCAAATCAGTCAGCGAAGTTAGAGGCGGGAATGTACAAAGTACAGCCCATAAAACTTGCCCAAGCCGGAATGTGCCGAAGTAATTTTATTTCCGCTATTAATACACGTTCACTGACAGAAGACGAAATGGAAGGGCATGATTAATTTCGGTCGGCGTCCGCAGCTGCGGCGATAAGCCGGGTAATAAAACAGGTGCGAGGGGAATCCGCAGGTCGGAGGGAAATCCGAGAAGAAGCGGAGGGAAATTCCGGTCGGCGCGGCGCGGCGCTGTAAGATTAGTTGTCGCACCGTCGCCGTGTAGTCGCTATCGTTGGCAGTGGTGTTCTCGGTTGTGTGCGCGTATCAGTCGCCGATCCCGTACCATGTAGCGCGCTTCAGTCGTTATGTCAGTCAGCAAATGAAGTGTCATGTGCGTCCTGCTGTTATCCTGGATCCTGTTGCTCCTACTTCAAGCGACCACGGCCGCCCAACCCAACTGGATGTGAGTACTGTAAACTGGTCCCACTCATCTCCGCTCTCACTGCTAGAACCGGTGTCGTGCCTCGGCTCGGCCAGTAGCATCCGATCTCCAGACCGACACACTCGTCTCCACTTTTCTTCCCGGTGTGGGAATAAAACCGACTGCCCGATACCGCCCGACCGTCCCGGGAAAATATACGGTTCGCTTTGGAACTCGTTTAAGACGTAGACCAGTTGGAGCCCGCGATGTGTCAGCGACGATGGAGAAGTCCTTGCGATTGGCCGCGATTACCGATTACCTGACGCAGTCTTATAAAAGTTATCACCGCAAAGAAGCTCGTTCACGATCCATCAAAATCGTTAAATTTGAATTAAATTTTCCTTACGCTCCAATGTTACTTTGTGCTATTACAAGCAACAACGAAATCGAATAATCGAACCCTTTAAACCGGCTTGTATTATCGGAAAACGTATTGAAATGTTTCACCAAAGTACGTTCTAAATGTAAACGTGATCACTAAAACCACAACCGTATTTCAGAAGTTGCTGATTAATAATTTCAACCTAAATTTGTGGATAGCCGCGGCAGTTTCATGCTCACAACTGCAAGTTCCAAGCCTAAAGCAGTTTACAGTACAGTATAAAACCAACGGTACAAATTAGCTTCCCAACATCGTGTGGATTCAGGTTTGTCCACTAATTTATACTAAAACGTATATACAAGTGTATCTTTTAGCATAGTTAAGAACAAAAGTTAAATGTATTGATGTTGTATTTAATTACTATTGATTGTTAAGTATCAGACATATCCGTAGATTTAGATATCCAGAACATGTTAATTTTGAACGATGTGAGATACGGCCATGCAGTAAAATTATTGATGGGATTGTTTGGTCGTTATCTACATTTTAGCCTGATAGAGTAAGCCAAAGTATTTTTGCACGGTCATATATTTGGAGACACGTAAGAAAATCCATACACAGTGTATGTCGCTAGCAGATGTGCACTTTGTTATTCCAGCGCTATACCTGCCAACAGTGTGAGTTATCAGTTGGGAAGAAATTGGTTTCACTTCCCCGTCAAACGATGAGAGGTACAATTTGACAGTAACTTCACAATTCAAAGCCGTTACGAGTTTTAACCGAGTTTGCTGAGGAAATAGCCGTTTCCTCTTTTCATCTGCTCGGTGAAGTCGGTTTTTTAAACAAGTAAACTCATTTATAAGGGGTTCTTTCACATAAAACCTGCGACATCTTATGGTTTAAAACGCCTGCTGAAACAATCTTAAGATTTAATTATGAGGATATAAGTAAAGGGTGTTATAATAATAGTTAACCTCCGACGCGAATATCGGGTAATATTCTGTGTAAATTACAATAAATAATTTAATATTTAAATAATCAGAACAATATTTATACCACGCTCGTATAGAGGTTTAAAAAGTTATTAAAAATTAAAGTATGTAGAAAAATAATTATATCAACTTGGAGATGTTTAATTTTTTTCTAATGAATTTTATGATTCACAATAAAATAAATGTCAATCAAACAGCAACCACAACTCAATATAACAAAGAACTAAAATAAAAATCAAAACCGTTAACAAATTAAATAGATTAATAACAAATAAACATAATAGTTGTGCTGTAAATTGTGTTATTCACAGTACAATTTTAAATATTTTATTGAGCTTTGTAAAAAAATATAATTTAAGTGAAATAACTGCTTAAATATGTTATATATTGTTATACTTCAAATATATGATGGTATAACAGAGTTAATATTCCTTTTGGTACAGAAGCGCATTTTTGTTGAAAGATCCGTCCGATCTGCAAACATTCGAATTTTGTTCCTTATAACGAGTGAGGTTATTGTTATAGTAACTTTAATATAATGAAATAACAATTTTTTCTACATAACAAAGGAAATATTTTACTTTATGATTGCGGTTCAAATCCGAGGACGCACCGCACCTATAAGAAATATTTCCCCGCTAATCGTTAACGAGACTTTATTGACTAAGACGTTCTTTATAGACATGAACAATAAGTATTGGAAGAACATATATACTCAAATGTAGAAGACGTGATACATTTTCTCATATAATTACTTATCAATTAATTTTTCTAGATGTAATCTAAATAAGGCTTAAAATAATAACAGTTGTATCTTTCTAGCTAACATTTAAGTGCAATATTTTTGAAAGTTATATTCCAAAAACTTTGATTTACTAGTATTGATTTACTTTTCTTGTGTACGGAGGAAAATGAGTCAGCTGTTACATTTGACAATGTAATCAGCAATTCTTAAAAACATATAAGCATGTACCTTGGACAAAGAAAAAATTTAAGTTCTTTATGTGTATATTTTACATTGCCAGCAATACAAACGTAAATGACTTGAAAAGGATGCACAAAAGGAGAATTGAAGCATTAATGCACTAGTGCCTTCAATGAAGATTAATATTAATTTGTGTGACCACCAAAAGTTGGATATGGGGACATACAGTTTTGATAGGAACTTATTAAGTACAGCTATGAAACTTATTAAAGTTCATATATTTTTCTCGAATATCTCTAGTCGTGAATCCATTTAAGCATGCTTAGGAAATGCTGGAAGTCGCTGTAAGTTTCAGTTCTTTGAAAAGACAAGATGGTGATCGTGCCAAGTGATCGTATTAGAAAAAAAACTATGAAGTCACTTAAGTTTCAGTGCTTTGAAACTACAAAATCCTGTGCTAAGTGATCATATTTGAAAAATTATGAAGTCACTTAAGTACAGTATAAGTGCTTTGAAACTACAAGATCCCGTGGCAAGTGATCCTATTAGAAAAAAATGATGAAGTCACTTAAGTTTCAGTGCTTTGAAAAGACAAGATCCCGTGCCAAGTGATCGTATTAGAAAAAACCCGACGAAGCCACTTAAGTTTCAGTGCTTTGAAACAAAAAAATTCCGTGTCAAGTGATCGTATTAGAGGAAAGAACTATATTGCTAAATTATTATACATCTTAATTGTATGAAAATGCCGTAATATTTTGCCTCTAGGCAGCATTTAACGTCATATTATAACATAAATTAGTATATGACTTTTATCGAGTAGCAGCTCAAAATGTTTCCCTGAATTCAAGTTCACTTGAAAATGAGTCTTTATATACACACGAAACAGACTTAGCATATTCGTGACACAATTTAAAGAATGTTCATGAAATCGCACTTTCATCGGTCCCCACATGGACTTAAGATCGGAAAGGAAGCGTTCATGTGAAGATTGGAAGAAAGTAAAAGTAAAACAACGGTACAACTTATTCGGATCATAGACAGGAAGAATAGTTAGGGTTAAGAATAATCTCCAGAGGTAAAGGAAAGTCTTAGCCGATAGTAACTCACGTTGACTGTTTAACTAATTATTTTCCAGATAAGATTCTCCACAGTCATAATTTGTTGAGCAATCCTCAGGTAGAGAGAGGCGCATAAAGCAGGTTATAAAAACTCTCCACAATCGAAACGCAATAGACGCAAATGTAAAATGGAACACTGGGTTTTACTTCCTCGGCGATCATTGCACACTCGCGTTCCCTGATCTTCATTTACAAAAATGACACGTGGAATTCCAAAATGGTTGCTGCAACTCGCTTGAGCATACCATAAGTTATTAGAGTAGAAATGAATGTAATACGTGGTGTTCATTTCTTTTGCTCCTTGTTCAAAATTGAATTCATTCTTTACCTTCAAGTAGTTCTGTTTGGCAACGAAAACAATTTTGTTTAAAAACACACCTAGATCTATTTAAGATCTTTCCAGGCGACTTAGAAACAAACCCGATTTGACTTTGAGTTCAACAGAAAGTTAGGACCAGATAAGTTTCAGTGCTTTGAACCGACAAGATCCCGAGCCAAGTGATCGTATAAGAGGAAAGAATATAGAAGAATGTAGAATATACTAGTTAATAATATAGAAAGACAACTACTGTCAAGTAAATTCTTACACAATATCAAGACATCCTCAACCAGAATGCTGTTGTAGGCATTGATCTGAATTAATTCTTTGTTGCAACAGATTTTAGTCGTCTACCTCAAATGCTTAGTAAACTTTGTATTTCTCTAACAACTGTTATTACCTTTCTTGCGAAATAAGACCAGAACTAATACAAGCCCATACAACTATTACTGGTATCAGTCTCTTAAGTAACGAAACCCAGTAACTGACTACTCGTTTGCTTACGAAGATCTCAAGAAATCCAATGACTATTTGATTACCCACAGAATCTTCACGAATCCAATGGTTACTCGACTAACCAACATCTCTCATAAATTCAACAACGTACTTACAAAATTCACTGATGTATTCGAGTACTCAACGTCCTCATGAAATCCAATGACTACTCGAGTACTCAACGTTCTCACGAAATCCAATGACTACTGGAGTACTCAACGTCCTCACGAAATCCAATGACTACTCGAGTACTCAACGTCCTCACGAAATCCAATGACTACTCGAGTACTCATCGTCCTCACGAAATCCAATGACTGACTACTCGAGTACTCAACGTCCTCACGAAATCCAATGACTACTCGAGTACTCTTCCAAGAGCTAGAGGGCCTTTCTTTTGACTAAAACATAATGCCTCAGGTAGAATATACGGTGGTTCACCCACTGCTCTGAAGAATGGCCTTTCATTGTCACGACTGGGCGATTCCGCGGCCGCCTAGTTCGTGTTCTGGTGAAGAACATCACTACCTACCAGTTTTCCCCATTCATTTTATGGAAATACGAGTATTTATGAAAAATTGAGACTTTTAAGGTGTCCTTCACAATATCATTGTCAGGAGATAGTCAAGGAGATTTGTTATCTTTATAGGTAAAGTTACAAACGACCCAACGACCCCTATACGTGTTTCCTATAGTTCTTCATCAGGAAGTCGTAAAAGTGGGGAAGGATTTCCTGCGAAACGCTAAGTTCCGCCTGGAGGAAAGATTTAACTTGAGATAATTTTCAACGTTTACTATCAAGAGTTTGGAAATCCTATTTCTGCTTCGTTGATGTTAAGGGACAATATTAGTTTGTGATCAATAAATACTTTGCAAATAAGCTGCAGCGCTTATTAACATGTTCCGGGTAGTTACGATTTTTATAAAGCTTTCCAAGAAATACAGGGTGTTCTAAAATAAAGACTAGTCTGTTGGGAAAGAACCTTTTGTGCCGACCCAAGCCGTGCTACGTGTTTACTGAGAATAATAAAATGTCTATGAATAATAATAGCCAACGTCTTTTCAACAACGACGGCCGACGTTCATGAGGTGCTGTTATCGATTTTGGGTTTGGAACACATTTTTAATGTTAAATTCATAACCTTTAATGCAGAAAACTACCCTGAACAGAGAAAGAATACAGAGTAGGATATATTTTGTGATCGCTCTATGTAAAATAAAATGAGTTTAAACCAATTCAGGCAGTTTTTTAATCAAATCGAAATTAAAAGTGGCGAAAATAAAAAATGGGAAATCTTCACATTATGTACATAAGTTTTAGTTTCAAGGAGTTGCATATGTTTATGTATAAAAATTAATTTTGTTTTGAGAAAACATTTTAAACATATCGCTATCTTAAATTTTATTTAGTTAAAAAATATAATTTCATTATGTCGTAAACTAATAAAAACATGTCACTTTTGGAGCTATAACTGCTATAGATGCTGTAAAACTCTCACATTTTTGTCTTAGGCTTTTTTGTTATTTGGGCCTGAATGCCTAAATGTCCTACTTTCAATGTATGTAGTTCAGTTTTTTATATAGGGAAGTTATCTGAAATAGCAATAAATCAACATTAAGAATAATTTCCAAACCCAAAATAGATTGCGCCTCCTTAATCTGTCCCAATAAGATAAAGTTAGGATAATCAATTAACTTGAATGCTTTTATTTCGATTTATTCAATATAGAAAGTAAACGGGAAATGAATGTTAAAACCAAATTCAATAGCCCGGTAACAACTTTCATTGTCAAGTCAGAAATGGTGTCAGTGATTTTCTTCACGACCATTGTTGACGGTAATTTTATGAACCTTAACCTTTTGAATATACCATTGTGATATACCGTCACGGATATTAGATGTAAAAAGTTTCTGAGGGGAATTAAGTTTCCCAGGTGCTATAATTCAAATTCGCTTAATTTTGTTTTTTATGTGCAACTCCATAACTTTAATATACTTAGTATAAGCTAATTATGACTAATCTTGATGCAAAAAGAAGAATAAATATATAAAATACACTCCTGCTTTTAAAGAAACGTTTGAAATCTTGAAAAACCGTCGACGTCTTGTGTAAAGTTAAAGTTATTTCATCAAGTAAAGTCCGGGATATTTTATGAATGAAAACAATAACGCGTTTTCAATTTTTGTAAACCTTGTACGAGCGTTTTTATGTCCATCTCTCAACACATATTAATGGTTGGAAAAACGCCAAATAATCGTTTTTGAAATTATTAATTGGCGTTTGTTAGTGATTGCACCTATTCATGTTTTCGTTTTTGGCATTCGTGTTACATAATACGTAGTGCCTTTGAGATAAGTTATATCTACCGCTCTTGAAGACGGAAAAATTGAAAAATTATTGTCCACTAGGAATTGTAAACATTAAAGTTAGTATTTAGCCCTATATTATAATTAGGCCCACAGAAAAACTTGCAAACGTAAGGATATTGGTATTTAAATTACGTATATTAAAGATGGCCGAAAGGAATAACACGTTTTTAATTTATGAAAATTGAATTTAAGTCAAGTCAAGTAAAAGTAATTTAAATAATCCTGTTATTTTTATAAAAAAAACATGTCATTTTCATAAATTATATTTAGTTTATGTAAATTAATTTCGTTTTCAGTTTCAGCCCTTTTTGTTAGGACCTGGTTATAAAGTTTCCCAAAATTCCCACTTTGAAGTCTGTAATTCCTAGTAGAGTTATAAAAACATTCTTTGATTTAATTCTTTCTGTCTTTAGGGAAGGAATATTCCTTAAATGGCTGTGGCTCCAAAATAAAAATATAAATAAAATACGATTGCACCATTTCAATTAAAATCGATGATGGGTTAAAGGTTCTACCGGGTTTCGCAATACAATGCAAACAAAAAGTTGTGTTTCTATCAATTTCGTGAAAAATCTATTTACCTTGCCCGATCCATTGAAAAACATGTGGATGAATCTCATCCTTTATGAGTGTTGAATAATGAGTTATTCTACACTAATAATGTAATTAATTAGTTATTAATTACTCTAACAAATGATCTTTACTAAAAATAAATAAATGTTGTAACTTTTTTAAACATATTTTTTATTCAATACGGCGGTCATAAACATGGGAGACATATAATAATAACAACAACGATAATAATAATTCTTTATTTACCAAAATGAAAGTTTCATATATATATATATATATATATATATTATTATATATAATAGGTATATATATATATAATATATATATATATATATATATATATATACCTATTAGTTTGATAAATTAGTATTTTTAGTTTGATAAATCGGTTCCCTTAGGTTTACCCCGTTTGTAAACATTTATAATACTACGCACAACGAGAAGTCAACCGTCAATTACATACATATAAAAAAACGTGACAAATAAAAATCACTGCTAATGCATATTTACTACAAAAAATAAATTTTACACTAAGTATTGACACACGAACCTACATACAGTATCAATACACATTTAGATTTACATTCACTTAAATACATTCAATCTGATTGCATTCGCTGATTAGTAAAGCCAACATAATTTTAATCAGGCCGGCGATGATGGTTGGATTGGAGTAATTGTGTAATAATACTTTAACATACAATATGTTAATGCTTGAACGTAACTAAACGTTTATTTTCGTAAGTGCAACATTGCATTATTCAAACTGAATCTCATTTCCCCACAAACGTTGTATAGTTCTAGCACATGTTGCGAAAAAGCCTGACACAAAACGGTTCCCAATTTAGACTCTTATAAACGCTAAAAGCTGCAAATAATCAGGTTGCTATAATGTTGTTATGTTTCATCAGTAATTACTACAGTGTTAAGAACTATTTTGCTATTAATGACTCGAGGTATATTTTTTTTTAAATAACATTAACTAATTATCCAACTAACCAGTTGTCAGTAGGATATGAAGGACTGATTTTAAAGGTCTATAGTAAATAACGCCGTTAAAATGTTGCTACTTCTCATCATCAATTACTACAGTGTTACGAAATATTTTGCTATTAATGACTCGAGATATATTTATTTAAATAAACATAATGGATCATCCAATGAAATAACCAGTTGTCTGTAGTATATGAAGGACTGATATTAAAGGTCTAGAGTAAATAACGCCGTTAAAATGTTGCTACGTATCATTATTAATTGCTACAGCGTTAAGAAATATTTTGCTATTAATGACTCGAGGTATAATTTTTTTTAAATAACCGTAACTAATTATCCAACTAACCAGTTGTTATTATGACATGAAGGACTTATTTCAAAGGTGTAGAATAATTAAAGGCGTGAAAATGTTGCTACGTTTCATAATTAATTGATACAGCGTTAAGAAATATTTTGCAGAGATAAAGTTTCTTTAATAACCGTAACGAATCATCCAACTAACCAGTTGCTATTATGACATAAAGGACTTATTTTAAAGGTCTAGAATAATTAAAGGCGTTAAAATGTTGCTACGTTACAACATTAATTGCTACAGCGTTAAGAAATATTTTGTTATTAATGACTCGAGATAATATTGTTTTGAATAATCATAATGGATCATACAATGAAATAACAAGTTGTCAGTAGGATATGAAGGACTGATTTTCAAGGTCTAGAGTAAATAACGCCGTTAAAATGTTGCTACGTTTCATCATTAATTACTAAAGCGTTAAGAAATAGTTTGCTATTTGTACATGATTTATGCTCGCAAAGCCTGACAGGTTCAATACCGTATGATTCATGTAGTCATAAAGGCCATCCTCAAGGTAACATGGCGATGGGGAACATGATTCAACATCGCTTAATCGATTCTTGGAATACCTAATCTACCGTAACTCAAACCGTGGGATTTTATTTAATTAACACACGCTTTGTCATCTACATATGTCGTACCTGTATGAGTCAGAGGTGCATACAATTCTAAATGAAGTTCTTTGGAGAAGAACTGTTTCCTCATAGCAAACCATGGCATGCCCTATTGTTTTTTTAATAAACTCAGCATTGTGTTGTACAAGTTATTTTACCATCCATAAATACATTTTTGGGTTGAGGTAACAATTACATTTTCATTATAAATTTCCTTCAAACACACCGATGGTATATGATACGACTCACCAAGGTTCGAACACATACACAATTTCCAGTGGCTAACCCTTTTTATTGCACCTAAGGATTTTCAATGAGTCATATTTGATGTTTGTTCTTGAATATCCCGAAACCAAACTAAGTTAAAAATATAGAAATCCTCAAAATACAATTTGTATGCCCTTAGAAGTATAAAAATGTTGTTGTTTTTTTTTTATTTTAGTTGGTGGCTATCTCCTTTTGGGGACGATTTTCCATTCCTTTTATACAAAAACAATCACCTAAACCGTTACAAAAATGTTAATTTTATATCTATAGGCTAATAGTTCCAAAACTAATACGAAGGCCCGACGTTTTGACCATCCTGTAACAGGAAATTATGTTTCTACCAACTTAACATTGCCTATGTTTTTAATTTTCCTTCATATGTGTTAACCTCATTAGTATAAGTTTAGGTTAACTTAAGTTTCGCCATTTCTCTTTTTTTTAATCTTACCAAGATTCCAATACTGGTTATACGGTACAAATATGAAACCAGTTTATTTGGATACTGGATAAATAAGACTTAGGAAATCTAAGGAATCAGATATTTCTTGAAGTCTTGACTTAGGAAATCTACGGAATCAGATACTTCTTGAAGTCTTGACTTAGGAAATCTAAGGAATCAGATACTTCAAGACTTAGGAAATCTAAGGAATCAGATATTTCTTGAAGTCTAGACTTAGGAAATCTAGGGAATCAGATACTTCAAGACAGGAAATCTAAGGAATCAGATACTTCAAGACTTACAAAATCTAAGGAATCAGATACTTCTTGAAGTCTTGACTTAGGAAATCTAAGGAGACAGATACTTCAAGACTTAGGAAATCTAAGGAATCATATACTTCAAGACTTAGGAAATCTAAAAAATCAGATACTTCTTGAAGTCTTGACTTGGGAAATCTAAGGAATCAGATATTTCAAGACTTAGGAAATCTAAGGAATCATATACTTCAAGAATTAGGAAATCTAAAAAATCAGACACTTCTTGAAGTCTTGACTTGGGAAATCTAAGGTATCAGATATTTCAAGACTTAGGAAATCTAAAAAATCAGATACTTCTTGAAGTCTTGACTTAGGAAATCTAAGGAATCAGATACTTCAAGACTTAGGAAATCTAAAAAATCAGATACTCTTTACACTGTATGCACAACTAAAGACATTATCTGCTCTAACGCTTTCTAAGGAAATAGCTCTACTAATTCACGGATATGTGGGAGCGAGGCCGCCACTTTGTTAGGAGAGAGTTGCTAAAAGGCGGCATTTCTTCCCGGTCAAAGTGAATATTGCGGACGGGGTCTGTGCGTAGCGCCGAAACTACCGTACAGAAATGCCTGCTCTGGAACTAACTTGTCTTTACAAGCCCGATCCCCAGACAAAGCCTATCGTTATGCAAACACTCAAGCCAAAGCCTTTTCTTTTCCTGGTTTTCACTTTAAAACGTCAACATCTCCATTTAACACTTCCCAGACCTAATTGATTTAGAAGACTTGAACAATGACAGGATAACAGGATATCGGACATTAACACTATGTCCGTGAATCCTGACATTTAAAGTCCAGTTGCATGTTTAGCTTGTACCTTCTCATACCTTAAGTTTTTTTCCCTTCTCATACCTTAATTTTTTTTAAGTTTTAAGTCCCGTTTGCATGTTTGGCTTGGCCCTTTGTGTGTATAAGTATTAGTCATATTGAGAAACTTTATAAAAATGTAACACGTTGTAAATTGGTCTTTTGACCGTTGGAAGTTAAATAAATAAATAAACACTACGTTTCGAGATCTTCAGTCTGATCTCTTCTTCAGGTAAATAACTAACGTAACACATAACTACAAACAATGTTAAAAAAACGAAGTCTAAAACATGCACTTAATAAAAAACTTAACACAACAGCAATTATTAAAACTGAACTACAGAATACAGGTCACAATTGTCTGCATTTGCCGACTATCCACCTACGACGCCTTATATGTTAGGTTAGTTATTTAACTGAAGAAGAGATCAGATTGCAGATCTCGAAACGTAGTGTTGCTGATTTTTTGTATCACTGAACGATGGCAAACGTCCGGAAAATCCTGTTTCCTTCACAATCCTTCCATCGTCAAAAACAAACTTCAGGTGGTAAATGTTCTAAATACTATTATTCTTTCAAAGTAATCCATCGTAAATAACAAAATTTTGACAAAAGGTCTTCTACAGAAACTATTTCTGTATTTGCCACATTTGTTCTCTGAACTTCATAAAACACATTTGGCTTATACGATTGGAGGTCCTGAAATATTGTTTGCGATTACTAACTTTCCTCCTCAGAGAAGCGTTCCATGAGGAATCGATTGAAATTGAAAAATGTAACTATACAAGTTGTTCAGAAAACAGTGTCACAAATTTATGTGACGATAGTACTCATAATTTCAAACACAAAATGGCCTGTAAACATAGGTCGAGATAGATGTTGTTTAGCCGCTAGCCGCCATTTTGTATTTTGTACTAAAACATATTATATATATCTAATATATATACAACCGCATGTGTAACTGACTGACTGACTGACTCACTCACTCACGTATACTAATTCTAACCTACTTCCAGATGAGTTAGAGACTTGAAATTTGGTACACAGATAGCTTTCCACGTGTAACCACCAGGAAAATCCCGAAAAGTGAGAATTTTTCATTTTCAACCCCTCAAAAAAAAATTCCCAAAAAATCGCGCATTCTTCACCCCTGCAGGCATTTTTTTGTAAGCCCGATAGCGGGCGAACCGTTGGAGCTAGCTCGGATCTGACGGAAAATTCATGGTCAGGAATGAAGTGAACTACAAAAAAAAGGTCTAATGACTTTTTGCTCTATCTTCCATGGTTAAGCGACAAAACGCTCGAACATTTGAAATTCCAGAGATTTTTTTCGATAAAAATAATGTTTCAAGCCCGATAGCGGCCGAACCGTTGGTCGTAGCTCAAATCTGATTGACCCATCAAATTAGCAAATTGCGCGATCTACAGAAAAGGTCCAGTAATCTTTTGCCCTATCTCGATTGGTTTGGCCGAAAAACGTGACTTGTAACTTTTACGCGAAACTTTTGTTTTTGGGGTCGATAGCGGCGAAACCATTGGTCGGAGGTCAAAATAAGACTAACGTTTTATTTAGGAAATAAGATGACCTACAAAAAAGGTCCAGTGACTTTTTACTATATTTCCCTTAGTTTGACCGCAAAAACGCGATTAAGTGAAAATATTGGACATTTTCGCCTAAAAATTTACATTCCGGGCTTGATAGCGGCTAAACGGTTGGTCGTAACTCAAAACAAATTTTAAACGGGATTTAGGAAATCACGTGATCTACAGAAAAGGTTCAGTGACTTCGGGAGTTGGCTGAGCGTTAGCTAAGCGTCAATAGTAGATAGGGACAGAGGAATATTTATTATGTTCACAGACACAATACCCTCTAAAAAAGGCCCAAGTGTGTCATTAACCCCCGGTAATATTAACCCCCCCCCCCGGGGATTTCCTGGTATGACCTGATAACCTCCTGTACATTCAACCCCCTGATGTGTTAACCCCCCTGGTAACATTAAACCCCCCCAGGGAATTTCCTGCCATGACCTCATGTCCGAATTTTATCAGTCACCAAATCTCTTAAACCCCCCCCCCCCCCCTGGGAAGATCCTGGTATGACCAGATAACCCCCTGGAGACTTATCCCCCGGTAACGTTAACCCCCCCTGGGAATTTGTTCATATGACCAGACAATATCCTGACGAAATTAAACCCCCTCTTGTCTTAACCTCCTTAACATTAATCACCCACCCAGGGAATTTCTCGCCTTGACTAGATAGTCTCCTGGTGATATTAAACCCCCTGTTCGACTTAAAATACTGCCTTGAGGTCGGTTTTTATTATGTTTATACTAAACAATTCAAGATAGCTGACCCGTGCAGACTTTTCTCCCGAGCTCATTTCTGGCTAAACCATAGGTCGTAGATCAGATCTGAGGGCACAATCGAAAGACAAAATTAAATTTCCAACAAGAAAGGTCCAGTCACTGTTTGTCGTATCTCTAACGGTTTAACCGCAAAATGCCCTCAAAGTCAAAAGTTTTTACGAATCCGGAAAAAAATCTATGAAAAAGGTCAATTTTTTTAAATCCCTTGTCATTTACTTAATGTCCGGACTTAACCAGTCACCGAATTCCGCTTATCCCCGAATTTGCAAGCGTTTACTTTGGGGGCCTGGGGGCGTAGCCCCCAGCGAGCCGAAGGCGAGTATATATATATATATATATATATAAGTAGTAAAATATTTCAGTAACTGATTGTGATACGGCAACACTTTAATGCCTTTATTTGCCTGCATACCAAACGTTGCATGCAGGTTGTGATAAAAAAGAAGATCTTTTTAATTATTTGTGTTTGAAAATGAAAAATGCGCTTGTTGAAATTATTTCAGATCATATAGAGAAAGTATTTTATACAAAAAACTACAAGAAACAAAATATTTTACAATTTATATTACAACTCTAATGGTACTTTCCTCTACGCAATCCGTCAACGTATAAGCGAACATGGAAACTTTAAAAGTTGTGAAAAACAATAATGTTTTCACAGGTAATTTGGGACAGTGAAATATATTTACAAATTTGTAGTTTTTAGGATTTCAATCTTTTTAAGAAAACAACCTAATGACCTAGATTTTCTGAGCTGTATATACAAACCGTTTAAAAATAAACCGGCTAGTACCATTGTAAATATAACTCTTTGGTTAATTAATAAGGGGACTTATCTCCAAGAACTGTGAAGACAGCTAATAAAGTCTGCAGGTCTGTTTAATGCTAATAAGGTAGGTAAGTTTGTATCCTGGAGTGAACAAGCAGTGGTGTGTAACTAATAGTTATTGGCTGGGCGGGCAGAAATCCAGACAGCCCTTCCCACCTCTCCTCGTCGGGCGATGTCGCACCCAAGTTTTGAGTAAATGCGAGAGGCTCTTGGTGCTCATTTGTAACCAAACTTGTCAGAAGAGCCGTCGATTTGTTAACTATTTAAGCCTCGAACGCGGGAAAATATCTAGGTGTATTTGCCAACCTCTGAAGTACACTGTACAATATTTGTGTTTTTAAACAAGCGTGGATTGACATGAAAAGGCCTCAGTCGTTATAAGTTTGCAATTTCGATATTGATGGCAACTTACTTTTTTGTCACACAGAAACCATTTATTCCCAAAATGAGTACTATGTTTAGCAGGTAAAAAAAGTCTTGTAAATATTTACTCAAATTACACCTTTAAATGCTACAATTATAATGTTTTCACTTTAAAAATCCTTCAAATTAGTTATCTCATTCAATAGAAATTCATAAATACACGACCAAAATATTTTTTTGCTTGTAGCTGTTCTACAGACTTGAAAATGTGGCATTTGGAAGGTCTATGCATTAACTATTTAGGGTAAAATGAAATTCCAATGTATTATAGATGACGTTGAAGATAGAGCTTGTATTGGTTACTATTGCTTAATTACATTTAAAACACATAAACCAATACTTAAAACCTTTCACAAAAGACATTCACAAAAATCTTTTGAGATGTATCTGACGAAGTTAGCGTTGCTATCGAAAATAAAAGTTTTAAGTATTGGTTTATGGTTTTTTAATTTAATGAAATTATAGATAATGCTTAGAGAAAATAGAAAACTTTATTTTACGTTTTTAAATAAGTAGCCTATGCTTTTTCCAACACTAATTTATGTATTTCAAAATGGCCTTAATCGCCCTATCTTTACATTTTAAATCAGTAATTTTACTAATAAAGGAGATAGATGAACAACGATTTTTATTAAGATTTTCTTTTAAATAAGCTTCAAAGGTTTAAGAAAAAATCATATGGTTTCCATAAAAAATAAAACAGGGATTGTAATTCTTTGGAAAATTCTGTATATTACATAAGAGTTTTGATTTACTCTGTATATAGCTCAAGTCAAAGACTCCCAAACATGAATATATGTTTTGTGATTTGTTTTCTGCAAATGTCGATTTTGGGCTGTACGGGGATGAAGCGTGTGTCTCTGAAGAAGCGTTAGTCAAATATGAATCTTCTGTCTGATATGCTGTCCCTCTGTCTCAGCTGCCTCCTGCTGCTAGTGCTTGTAGCATTAGGATTCTAGGTTTGAAAAGCTCTTCACCGGATCAGCGAAGGTGTTATACGGAAGTCTGGTTTTGGAGGTTTGCCGTCACTTGTGTTGTCCGTACCATTTGCGTAAACTGTTTCACTATTTGAACTTCATGCGATAGTTGTTCCCACACTGCTCACTAACACGTACTTCTCAGCTATCACAATTAAGTCACACAGAACTGCCTTAGTGAGGAGCAGATCACGTCCAGTAAACAAATCTACCCAGTCTTCTACCATCAACAGTCGCGACAGCATCGTCTTTGAGTTTGCTGAGTTTTTATTTACACATCTGATTTGCTCGTTGATGGGGCTCCTATAGGGTAAGTTAAGTCGGTGGAATGAATTCACCCCTAGACTTACCAGATTGCGATTTAAGGTTTCTCACAAACTGATTTCCCATCTCTTCAAGGTTTACGTCATAGTTTTGGCTGACACTGCCTGTATAATTAATAATACAGTAAAGCTGACGTACTGTGCGAAAAGTCTGTCACCAAAATGGAAAACAATTTTTTTTTATTATGACATCCATTTGTAACATCCTGAACGTATTTAGGTTCAAACCACTAACGATCGGAAAACACATAATTACTTAATTATTTAAAACTGCCACACCTTCAGTTTTAGTTAAAACTTCCACTTGGCATATATTCTTTTTATATTATCAATACACTGACAGCTCAATCGTGTGTATGATGCAATATACAAATAAAACATAACCCGTTATCAGCTTTTAAGTTCCAACGGGATGTAAAAAAGTTGGTATTAATTTGAAGTAACATTAATGAAGTTTAATTAGTTGAATCCAATCGGACCGATCAGTAGGCACCGACCCATGATTGGATTCTCCTGCAGAGAAATTCGTAGGGCACAGAAATAATAGCAGTAATATGGAACGCTGGTTCATCGAACTGATAGCGGATTAGTGGAATTGCACATTGGCTTATCTTTGTTTTAATTTCGAGTAATTTTCGTTTCACGGGTCGGATCAATAACTGCATTTAACTCGCATGTTCACGTGCTCGTTTTTCTATTGACAACGCCAATATTTCTTCCCCCATAGCCCATCGTGAATCATCCCACCGTTCGTTAAATACAGGTATGAACTGTTTTGAGTGTAATCCACCACACTCTGTTATCAGCTGTTATGTTTTGTTATTGTTACCGTAGTGCCTCCCTCTTGTTGTGGAATCCCACGGGATGATAACGGTTTAGGAAATTGTATACAATTTACTAGCAGTTACCCACGGATTCGCACGTTATTTTCCAAGTCGAAGTCCGCAGCCTTCTTAGTGAAAGTACGCATACTGAAGCTCTATGATAGTTTTCAAACGGAAGTAGGGGTATATCAGGTTCATATTATATCAGTATTTATAGTTAAGCCCTTTTAAGCCTTATTTTGTCCGCCCTCATGGGCCACTGGCCTGTGCGAGGATTTTATCAAACAGAATAAGGGGGAGAGTCGATACAGTACAAGGTCAATGGTACTGATAAAAAGTGCATTGGTCACAGACAGGATTTGAACCTGTGTTATCTCTAACTCAGACCCAAAGTCCAACGACTTAGACCGCTCGGCCATCGGCACCCACGCAACAGTTATACATCCGACGCAACAGTTCAGTTTGTCCTTAAAACCCCAGCTCAAGAAAATATACATACGAGTATATAGGTAAGGCTACTATGGTAAAAAAAGTCTAATTCCGGCTTTTTACATCTGTTTCCGCTGTAAACCTATTTCAACTACTATGGGGTGGCTTATTCTCATGAGAATGCTTAAATTTTTTGTTATAGCACTAGCGACATGAGTGTCATTTTTTAACCAACACTATTTGTTCTTTTTAGGGTTTCAACCAAATTTCAGTCTCTATGTTTGGTCATCTTCTTGAAATGTTTTAATTTCTCTATATACGAGTAAGTAATAAGGCATACGTGTGCAGACTCCAACTTTCAGAGATATTAGGTGTTGGATAATTAGTGATAAGATAGTGAGTGAGGGCTTTGCCTTTTATACATAGATATAATATTTTATTTACTTAATCCAATATGTTGTATTATAAATATCTATTAAATATCGCTTTGTATGAACCCATAAAAAAGTTTTAAATTTTAACAAACCCATACTATAATATTGTAACTTCCTATTCAAATTCAGTGCACGTTCACGTTTTCTGCCTTTCAAAACGTCGAACTTTCTTATCTTTTCTAGAAAGAGATAAAAAATTAATCTAAAAGAGATTTCGTAAAATTACTAGAAACTAGAAAGTTGATGATCAAACGTTTTTCTTGATTATCGATCCATTTTAATACTAATATTTTCACCCTATTGGAATATATTTCTGCAACGAAGAACTACGAATTTACGGAATTTACGAATTTTCAACAAAAATAGTTCAATATCAGAATTTGTTTGGACTTTTGGACGTCTAAAGGAATTTAAAGAGACTGTTCAGCAACATTTGGCTCCTACGTTAAAAAGTACTACCCTCTCCTGTCTTAGGGATAGAACAATGTCTTAAGCAACCGCCGTCTGCGTTAGTTTTAAGTAGTAATTCCGTTTCTTACTCTGATTATTCCCTTATAAAACCGTGAAGTATAATAACTTTACACCCCATTGTTTTCCTCTTTCCTTTTCCCTAATAAGTCCTTTTTATAATGAAATATATTATATTGGGAGAACCGTTTGATAATGTAAGGCATAGAATTTTGGGCCTGAGTAGAGATAGCACAGGTTCAGATCTTATCTGTGAACGTTGCACATTTTATCAGTACCATCGATCTTGTACTGTATCGACTCTCCCCCTCATTCTGTTTGATAAGATCCTCGCACAGGCCAGTGGCCCATGAAAAAGGCTAAAAGGGGATCGTTATCTCCTTTTTAAAAGAATATGTTGTTAGGTACCTGGAAGATATGGTATTGGTGGGGAAAATCTGATAGTTATACTTTCAAACTTAGATTTTCTATTCTGAGTCATTTATTTGCAAAAACAATGTGTTTTATAACACTCAATAGCCCACATTTACTGCAAGTGAGCGTCGGAAAATATCAGAAAAAACACTTCAGGTCGATCTCACTAATAAGATACAACAATAAACTTAATGAATCGAGGCCAGCCAGATTGAAAAGGCAGGGCAGGGAGTTAAACAGCACCGACCTAATCAGTAAACATTACGGAGTCGGGGTAGGATTAAAAATAAGATCGAGAAGTTGGGCAGTGGGAAGTGAAAAGTTGGGGTCGCTGCGGGTGAAGCTAATTTGGTAAATGTACGAGCTTCGCGGTAGTCGAGACGTGGAACATTACGGGTTCTTTGTGTCTGTCTTGTTTCCTTGGGCTGGATGGGATTCTTGGTCGGCAAAATTCGCTCATTCTCACCTGATCTAACCTCTATCAGCGTGTAACGGATAACTGGGGATTTCATTAACATATTACTTTTGAATATCGAAACGAGTAACTTTTTATAAAGTTAAAAACATTAAAACCTAAGAACGGTCTATGTATATTTTTGGAAACGTTTACACTAAAAGAGCAATAAATTAAACGACATTATTGATCACGATTTTATAAAATTTTCTAAAAAACTAAAAAACCGTGTCTCGGGACCTTCTTAATCATGAATTGGATGGATAACGATAAGCTGGAAGATACCTGAGCATTGATTTTAAATTAGGCAATTATTGCTGTTATGAGTCCAGTTAATAAGTATCATTTGTGTTTTGGACGTTTATAAACAAACTTAAACTTGCATTGATCAAGCAGAAAATGCACATATTACTGTCTGGCACAAAACACATATGTCTGGAGAGCAGATTTATTGACCAAGCTCTGGCACGTGCCATCGAATTGTCACGTTTGGGTTTATGTCAATATTTTGATATTTCGTCTCACCAGTAGTTATTATCTAAAAAAGAATTAATTTGGATTTAAAATTGGCTAAGAACTTAAAGAAGAATTGACTCATGTTCCCCTTCACTACAATACTCTACTAGTAAACACTCCCTTAATTGTCTATTCAAGAACCCATATATTTGATCTATTAACATTATCAATTGGCCGAATATCATTAAGTTTTACCATTTATTACGATGAAATAAGACATAATTTTAAGTACGAAAAATTCATTTACTATTACTATTTTGGGATTCTTTATTGTATTTATTAAAGAACTCTTTCGTGTGGACTAAAATTTTGTTTCTTGACAGAAATAGTATCTATACAGCAATGTGTATAAGTATATTAGTTTTTATCGTAATACTTACATGCTCTGCCATTAAGTAATAATTGAATAGATTTTTCATAATTTAATATACGAGGTATACATAGCGTCGTACCTACACTTAAGTTACACGAGTAGCCTTTGTGGAAAATATTATTTGTTTTTGAAAAATGTTCATTTATGTAAATTTTTGAATAAGATTTCTTTAGCATTTTTATTAATAAGAAACAGGATGTTTTCTTGGGACATATTCGGGATTCAAAATAAGCCTTTTTTCACGAATGTTGACATTACATGATTCGTGAATACAGGAAACAAAAATAGTGTTTCCGTAAATGATAATGATCGAAACTAAAAGTTTAATGGGAATATTTTTTATTTTATATAAAAATTACATAAAAATGAAAAGGAAACTTGGTTTTATTACATGACAAAATGTTAGCTAAAAAGCTACGTGTCATCGAGTGGATATTTCGGTGTTTGCGATTATCTATCAATTAAATTTCTTAAAAGAAGATAATAATTAAATACCATAAAAATCAGAGAAACCAAATGTTTTTGCCGTTAACAATATCACAATATCTCATACGTATTAATATAGTTATAACATTTTATTGTACAGTTTTCAGCACAAGAATTAAACAGCAACGCATTAAAGCATTCGTAGAAGAAAGTTATATTTGTGTAGCTATAGATTGGTTTTACGTACATAAATATATTATAGTTATAAAATTGTTTAGCGTTTTTCTCAAGATAATTTGTTTGGTTAAAGTAGAGAAGAAGAATTTTTAAGGCCATTTCTGAGAATTTATAGGTCTGAAAGGAGTTATTCGCGAACCAAAAGTATGCAAAGAAGTTTTAATATTTTAAACCCCTGCAAAACTGCGCTATAATTATTTATCGCAGGGGTTTTGAAAATGAAGACAACGAATACAAATAAAATAAATTCAACTTTTATGAATAACATATTGATTAAATTAATAATTTCATACATTAAAAAACCAAAACGATGTGCTCGTAGTTTTACTAAAATTATTAAAATCAATGTTTGAATGAAATATTTTTCATCTTAATTTATTTGTTATCATGATTTGTGCCAAGGAAAACTTTTGTACCGAACGCAAAGAGTGGACTTACCAAATGGAGGCTTATAACCCGTAAAGGCAGCACCTAATCTTGGCTTAGCAGTACTCGTCTTTTCAATCGGCTCCGAGGCATTTGGTTTTTCATCTGTGCTGGCTCACAAGAGATTTTATTTTCTCTTCGCGTTTCCGATTTAAACTCTCGATGTCTATATTTAAGGAGAAAATTGCACTAGATAAATAAAACAGAAAAAATAACAAATCGAAAAGGAAATTTTTATACCCGCCCTTACAATCTTTGTGAGTAGTTTTCTTCTAAATTGTAATAAGCACTTCCAAGTAATCTACTATTTGACCAAAACTTTTCTTAAAAGGTTGAAGTAGGTACTCAAGAAAAATATCTAAACAATACAGGAGCCTAGAAACTATTTTGGAATAGGCTTTAAGTGAAATAAGTGAAAACTCGAAATAAAACCAGAAAGATACATTGCCACTCGTAAAATTAAGAGAAGTGCGCACTTTGGTAGGTGTATCTTTTTGGTGTTAAACCCCACACTCCATAATTAATAAACTCTGAATATACATACAAACAAACAAAATAAAAAATGGATCCATTTATCCATTACAAAAATCAAGCTCAGAGAATAGTAAAGTAAAAGGTATTGTATTTGTATCATTTATTTATAATTAAATATCCTGTTAGTTACTAGCTTTGTTTAATTCTTGTCAAGTTATTTCCGTGACCATGGCATAATTGCAGAAGTAGTAACAAGAATCAAATGAATAATGTTCATCCAAGTATGCCATGTTTAGGTTGTTGTCTTTCTACGCATATATAAACTAACATTAGGTTTAAAACATGGCTGCTATAGCTAGGCATTGCTTACAAAGTCACCGAGTTTTTCTAGTTTCAGTTAATTTTGAGACGGTATCTACAAATAATTATTATTCTTCATGTATTATAGGGAAAGGAGAGGCCGATCCCCTTTTAAGCCATATTCTGCCCCTCTTCATGAGCCACTGGCCTGTGCGATGATCTTATGAAACAGAATAAGGGGGAGAATCGATACAGTACAAGGTCGATGGTACTGATAAAAAATGCTACTATGGTCACACCCGCGCCGCTCGGCCATCGGCACTCCCATGGGCGTACTTGGAACAAAACGTTTCATTCAGCTTGCAGGCCTGACAGGTTTGACCGATTTGAATCCAGTTGTCACGCAAAGTTAAGTCTAATGCATTTAGCACCTTTACAATAATTTTCAGTTTCATGAAAACTATTCTTGAGGCTAAACGACAATACTTCACTGGAATGTACTTACGTCAACTTAAATGGTTGTCTATCATCAAGCAACCTCAGAAATGTCCCTGTTACTTGAATTCAAAGTAAGGAAAAGAAGAACTTAAGAGTCGGATGTACCGGCGACCATCATGATTCTAGCCCCGTAAGGATAAAGTTAATTCTCAAACCCTTATATACCCTTATTTTTGCTTAAAAAATATGGGAGTTTTTTTATGTAAAAATAATATTGTTAAGAGTTATCGATATTTTTTTATGAATAAAAATAAAACTGAATAAAAATTTTCATTTGGTTATTGAAGTAGTCAAAAAGCATACAGCTTGAAAGCGTATGGATGGATATTAATCATATATAAAATAATCTTCAACAAATTCCACATCCAAATATAAGGACATAACAAGAGTTTGAGGTTTAACAATGTTCTTATGGGGTCAGGGAAAAACTAAGGTCGTTTCACTGCCGGATCTTCAGAGAGAAATTGAAGAACATTTGATTCAGGAGGAGTTAACAATGTTGAAAACAAGGCATAACAAGTAACCATGTTGTCTCTGTACTTATTTGTTAAATTTTATTTATACTTTTTACTTTAAATATTTAATAAAGACTAATTCAGAAATAAATAAATTTGGAATTAACTCTAAAGCTGTTTATTCTTTATTAACTTTTACCATTTTTTAATTGCTCGCAAGACGTTTGTAATGAACCGATGTAAACAGAACGTATAAAGTGTGTGGGCTTATCTCAAAATTTGGAATGTTTACTTACGCATTTCTTTTAATCCGTGCAGCAATTTATGTAGCATTGCTAAATACAAAATTCAAATCATTAACACTATTCAAAATAGTGGAATAATCATGAGTATTCGCATTTAAAATAAATGTTTTTAATAGTGTGTTAAAGAATGAATGAAATTATAACGCAACGAACTAACAGTTTATGGGAAATATGAGCTATTCCCTTAATGTAATTTTAGGTACAAATTTACTCGAATATAGGCGGAATTTTTATGAACTTGGATTTATAAACACTGAACATCGATATAACAACAATAGATCAATAGAGTTTTGAATGTAGGAATTTGAAATATTCACTAATATATAGGCGCTGATAGTTAAAAAAGGATGTGTGACTTTGAAGTGAAATAATTAACCCACATATAGTGGTATCTTATAATAATAATAATAATAAAATGCTTTATTGCCATATTCACAAAATGTAAAATATTGCGTAGAATTCTTCAAGTAAATATACAAGTAAGATATAAGAGACTGTAAATTAAATTCATAAAACAATATTCTAACTGCTTGTTACAAAAATAGAATAATTGTAACCCTTTTTAAAATATACATCAGATGTGCTTATACATCAACAGCGTAAAACTCGGCACCCCCATCCTAACACCGAACCAACTAAACCCCCTGATGTTAAAACTCACCAACGGAGTAATAGGCCCCTTGCACCAGTAGGCGCCTTAACTTCCTCTCAAACAGTGGTTTCCTATTTACAGCACGTAAGTCAATAGGCAACTTGTTGATTACGTCTCGTACATGTAGAGGGCGGGGAGAGTTAGCAATCCAAGTTTTCTAAAGTAATCCCTGCAGGACTCTTGATTCCTATTTTTGACAACTTTTGACAACTACTTTCTTCTGCAGGACGAAACACCTTTGTAAATGGGTATTTACACATTTTCTCCACACAGTTATGCCATATGACTTGTGGTCGTATGATGCAGTTCTTGAATAAATTGAAAAATCAAAACCGTCATTTCGTCTCCACATGGGTGTGAAATGTTTATTCCATTTTCTATCTGAACGTAATTTTCTTATTGATTAGCACAATTCCTGGAAGTGTTTAATATTGCAGCAATAAACGCTTTGCAACGTACGGTATCTCCGCGCAAACTCCAAATAATCAAAGTCACAAGTCACGTAATCTCAGTACGTGACAAAATCTCGTCACGTAACTTCACCTTCTCGTGTTTCCAAGTTGATGATAATCAAGGTAAATCAAGATCTTGCTTCATTCTGACGATTTTGCATCAAGAATAACTTGTCATAGTCGTCCACCACGGTTTTACAGCTCCTTATTGGACTACGGATCTTCATCAAGCTAATTCTTGTATTCATATTAATGTAATTTCATATTAATGTATTCATATTAATATAGATAAAATACTGGATCTACTGACCATCCTGTTGATTAAGATGGTCCATCAGAGTTTTTTCTACAAATTTACTGTTTAAAAAATTCCGATGGACGCATTTTAAAAAGGAGTTTTCTCAATGTTAATGTCCATAAGGAATCTCAATATTTTTATATCTCAAATCTCCGTTAGTAAGGTAAATTTTAAAAAAACCCCAAGAATAAAAATTTCTTAAAATTACTTCTTATTAGAAAATAATAAATACATACAGAGTTTCCCGCAAGGGAAAAATAAGCCGTTATATTGGAAAGTGGCAGCAGTTTTTAAAATCTAGATGTTCATATTTTTAAATTTCTCTAAAAACGAGGTAAGGTTTTCCATTTAACGTTTACTGCCAGATTTATAGTTTCCAAGATCACAATGGCGGCCTTTCAAAAATCACCCTGTATAGTACTGTTAGGGAGAATAAGGGGAATATCATTATTATTTAAAGAGTTAGGTATACAAAATGAAAGGGAACATTATCTCCTACTTGCGAAACCTACCACTTGTTTCTCTAAGATTCATCTATCTACCATATAATCGTGGCGCAATGTAGCGGGTACGTCGGTTATCGCGAGATAACCTAAACGAGCGTGGCTGCTGCTTGGATGGGTGACCGCTGAGCGATCCTGTCCTTGCAAGCAGCCCGCCTGCTCGGTCATTGGTGGTGGTTCGGAGCCTTTAGCCGTTGGTCCCAAGGGTAAGTGTTAGAGAGGGCTTCTTAGCCCTAATTTCTCTTGGTAAAATAAGACATTACATTACTTTACCATTTAATTATCTTATATATTCCATACTTTACTACAGTTAACTAAGGTAGTCGAGCGATTATTACTGATTATTAGAAGAATGTAATTATTCAATACATGGAACTAATTTACGTATTTTAATAGTTTATTAATATCAGGCTAAGAGGTTAATATACTTGGTAGATTTCAGGGGTGAGCTAAGTTATCGTCCAAATAGTTTGTGAATATTAACAGTGAATCACTTTTTTCACTGTTAGTAATCGACCGAAAGAATACTCTTGTCTTGAACCCTAGTTCACTCTTGTCTTGAACCCTGGTCCACTCTTGTCTTGAACCCTAGTTCACTCTTATCTTCCACCCTGGTTCATTCTTGTCTTGACCCCTGGTCCACTCTTGTCTTGAACCCTAGTTCACTCTTATCTTCCACCCTGATTCACTCTTGTCTTGACCCCTGGTCCACTCTTGTCTTGAACCCTAGTTCACTCTTATCTTCCACCCTGATTCACTCTTGTCTTGCCCTGGTCCACTCTTGTCTTGAACCCTAGTTCACTCTTATCTTCCACCCTGGTTCATTCTTCTCATGACCCCTGGTCCACTCTTGACTTGAACCCTAGTTCACTCTTATCTTCCACCCTGGTTCATTCTTGTCTTGACCCCTGGTCCACTCTTGTCTTGAACTCTAATTCACTCTTGTTCTTGTTTTAGGAACCGAACGTTAAGCATTTTCATAATTCCAATTAAAAGGGAGGGGGTGAAAGTTCATTGCATTCACTCTAGGGGAAAATGTAAAACCCGACGATACTTATAATAGTGCTTGCTATGTTGGCTTAGGAACTTATTAAAGCTAAACAAAATTGTAACTGGTTTTAGTTTTTGAACTTGGAGTACAAACAGGTGGTAGATGTGTTATTCTCTTTTAATCGAGGATCATTTGGTAATAAATTAAGTTTATATACAATATTATGGTGAAATATTCAAACTGGCACAAAAATCAAAAAAACCTTTATGGATTTGCATGCATAATGCGTGTTGCATTTAAGAAAAAAGAGGAATCGTGGTGGCTTGAACATGTAGTCCATAATTTAGTGAACGAGGTTTTTGGCAATCTGGTTTCTTATCAGTTTGCATTGTAAGATAATCAGATTTGATGGTTTAACATCCTTTCCAATGAACCATAACTTGAACCCTCTTTGGTTTGGGTGATGTACACATATTTACAAATTTTAATCGTTGTACAGATTTATATATTTTCTAGTGACTATATCCTGCATTTAAAGGATTTATATTTGCAAACTTTAGAATAAGGTGGGAAATTAGAACTTTTTTATTCATTTGGATTTCTAGGAACATTTTGTATTATGTAGCTTGAGTGAATAGGTTAAAATATTCCAATTTTATTTCAAGGGAATTTAAGTCTATTTTATGCGGCTATATTCATTATACAATTAATTTTGTGTTAAAAACAGTAATAAAAGGACAAAATATTCTCGGTCTTTTGAATTTGTGTTGAATATTTATGGCTGTATAAGGTGTATAACACATTTGGTCAACGGGTACCATATCAAGTCCAGTTCGTACCGAGACCTGGAGGGTGTTTCAGTCAGGATAGGTAGAGATGCAGCTCCGTACTATAGATTAATCTACGGATAAAGTTCCAAATCAAACCGTGCCTCAGTCAGGTGCACAGTCCGGTGACTAGCCAAGCTAATCTAAGACTGCGCGAGCTTTAATCTTCTACAGACTCTGCTTTTTCATCTCTTTTCATTCAGAACAGATTTTGTTTCCATTGAAAGAAGCGGATTTCTACAGCGAGCGCTCCGATTCCATTATATGGAAGTAGGTCGCCTGTTCAATCTCTTCTTGCCCGAAGCAATCTTTACAACACTTTTATATCTCGCATTATGAAGCTTAAGACAGTTCCTCTCGCTGCATTAGGAAAGGCAGTTTTACACTGTTTAAACATCGTTAATTCCTTGCAGTGCATTTATTTTTGTTAACGACTTTACCGTGTTAATGGTTTATCAAGCGAAACTCTCCTTCAATTACAAATCATTTCTTGTTCAGCCGGTAACTCTAAGATATTGCTTGCAATGGTTTATATTTTCCATCCATCATAACCGGGCGATTTCATTGTTAAAGGTACACATTTGCACTGTTTTTGTAAACATCCAATAACTTAGTAATATAGTAGTCAATTAAAATAAAATAAATTGAAATTTATAAAGGGGTAATTGTTATATACCTCGTTTAAATATGAACTTGGTAAGTTATAAAACCTATTATATGTTTTTACTTTAAAACAACGGATATTAAAACAAGATGAGGAAGAAAATATACATGGCTTAAGCCGTGCACCTACGTTTTTAAGTGTGTAATCTAAGCATCGTTTTAAAAGTTAATTAATTAATTTATAATCTGAATTATGAATAATAATGAATTAATTTTATAATTGGGTCGGTAACAGAAGGAATCTTACAATGTTAAAGGTTCGAAAACTAGTCTTTTAAAAATAGATAATAGCGAGGAACATTTTTCACAACAATGTTATGTTAAAAGGTAAATTTTATGTAAAAGTCTTCACACATTACTGTTTGTATATGTTTTGTATACTAATCAAACGAATTGCTCTAACTTTATGGTTAAAAAAACTGATTTTTTTAGTTAAGGAATTTGATATGCGACAAGATTTTCGTTCATTTCTCGATGGATTGACGAGGAAGGTTAGAAAGTAAATTGAGCAACAGTATACAGTATACTACTACAGTCAACTAAGCTATACTATAGTAGAAACGATCTCTCTACTACAGCAGCTTCAGGCAAATCGCCTACTTCTCAACAGAGAGAAAACAACAGTTTTTTTTAGCATTGCTAACTTACAGAATCGTGACGCAAACTATTTCTAAAAAAGAATCGGCAAGTTCGTTGACCGCAAAATTTAGCCCCCATTAAAATTGCACTTCTAGCATATTTTTTAAATGGTTGCCATTACTGGTAAAAGTATCTTTACTCCCTGCCTTCAAAGGATATAATTAAAGTGTGGAGTCAGGAAAACACTGAAGTCAAAATGTTTTAGATTACAAATGGTATCCTTGAGGTAAGTGGTAAGACTTGTTTATTTTATGCACAAAACAAAATGTTTTACATGATTCATTCAGTCAATAATAATTGTGGAAAATTCAGCATTACCTCTTACAGGAGACATAGGTTTTTAAATACTAAATTAAAACAATAAAAGTCGCGTGATATCTCCTTTGAGGACTGCAACAATCCTGTAGGAGATTTAGATTCGATCTCGATCCGTAGTGACAGGGATTAGATGTGACTGCATTGATGCGTGCCAAATTCAGACCAAGGACTATTAACATAATATATTTAACTAGTCCTGGCAGTTGTAGGCTAGATGCCATTTTTGGAGGTTACTAATTTGAATATTTCTTAAAATTACTACTAAAATTACGACTTATGAAACCGAAGGTACACGTCAAAATAGGAAAAAGTCGTTAATGTCTTATTAGTTTATGTTTGGGAAATCCATAAAAAGTTAGTTGAAGTAGTTTAAGTACTTAAATGGAAATGAATTTGATTTCGAAGGTCAATGTAGGTCATGGTGACAAAAATAGGTCAATCTCCTCCTAAAAAGCATTCGTTAGTTAACTTTTTTGGTAACCACAGCTAAATCAATAAAGTTTTATTTACATTCTGAATCTAAGTTGTTTTGAATTGTATTCACAACGTTATATGGTTCATTACATAAAAAATTCCAAAATTCATGCTGCCATTTTCCCAGTGCCATCCAAATTTTCTTCTTCTTATTATTATTCTCGTCTTACGAAGCAGTTGATATGACAATCCAAGTTGCCAATCGTTGTGTTTCGCTGACTTCACGAATTCTTGATGGGTTGAAAAACGTGTTTATAGCTTACAATAATTTTTTATTGCTGCAAAGGGTGAGTTTCTCCTTTTAACAGGACAGTCTTGAACAGCAGAAGTCCAATTTCTGTCCAAACTCCTCCTAGGGAGCACAAACATACCTCATAAGAAAGTTAATGGACTGATGCTTTAAAAAATAGTATTTAGACACTATGTTAAAGACCAAAGTTTTTCGTTTACTACTCGAATAAAAAAATCACTAATTAAGAATCTAAACTCTTTGAATACCCAATAAACTTAACGAACTCTGGCAAATTTCTATAACACAACTGTAGTAACGGGTTTCATATAGGAAAGTAAATGAGTGAAATAAATTTATATTATTATTAGTGATAGCAAATAAAGGTTAAAATATACGGTATTAATAATATATAATATAAATATATATTAGCAATTATTAATATAAGTAATTTTGACTCTTGTGTCACTCACCAGTAGCGCTGTACTGCTGCTGCTGCTGTGCTGATAGCACCAGGACCTGCTGATCAGCATGCTTGCGATAGCTCTGACTGCAATCAGCAGCCAGCATTGCCAAGGACAGGCCTCAGCACAGAAGCGATACAGATCCGCCCACATCTGTTCACACCTACGCTGTACCACACATTCTGTTACGGACCTCACCTTCGTGCTTTTTACAGGGTGTCCAGAAATTATCATTTCATATAATTCACCCATAATATATTTAGAACATTTGAATTCATAAAAAATATTGTAATTGTACATATTTACACGGTGATTGTTAGTAGTGGTTATTGACGATGGAAGGTTTGAAAGGATAACACGATTTCGGACATTTGCCATCGTTATAGGTTATAAAAGGTATAACACAACGTTTCGAGGATTGGCATCTATCCTCTTCGTCAGGTGGGGGAGGTATTAATACATACAAAAATAACGCACAGAAAGAAGTAAAGAATGAAAATTAAAGGGTTTAAACATAGCAATCATACAGTTTAAACATGTCTTTTACAACCTATAACGATGGCAAATGTCAGAAATCATGTTATCCTTTCAAATAAATTAATGGAATTGAAAATCATCAGGAAATTTGTCAAGTTACAACTAACATTTGTAATTTGTGGTTAGCATTTGCTTAGTTTTCCATGTAAATGTCTGTGCGTTTTATTTGTTATAAATAACAGTAAAAAGTTAATTTTCCTTATGCTATAAATTGTAAAAACACAATGCAAAAGATTATATATAATATTTATCTTCAGCCATTTTTATTTGGGCCTGGCTACAAAATTGCTCAAAGATCCAATTTTGAACACTTTTTCTCAAGGAGTGAATACATATTTTTCTGTTTTCGGGGACGTTGTGTTAAAAGCGGTTGTTTGTCCTCAACAAAGTGGATCACCTTAAAAGTGGATATATGTAGACATACATTGTGCATTTTTTTTAAATACCTAAGATAACGACCAATGTTAAATAAAAATATTTTCAAGCTACTTTTTTCAGGGAAAATTCTAACAAAATGAACTGAAATATTTTACATGACGCTATAGAAATATACGCCAATTATTATATGTATAAGCTTATATTTTATTTAAAATGCGAACTTGGTGTGTTTCAGTCAGCTAGGAATAAATTGGTATTTTAACTATGCATAGCGTCGCGATTGTTACTCATACAGGTTGATTGGATTTATTTTCATTGACATAATTTTATTGACATTTCACACACACACACGCGCGCGCGCTCGCACATAATTTACTATTGCAACATAAGTATGACTAACAACATAAGTATAGTATAACAAACACTTATGAACGTATTGAATAACACATTGTTACGTTACTTAATTCTCATCACAAGTAATACAGTATTAATCGATGTATACACTAATTGAGTTTTGTCCTGTTGGATCATAAATTTATATTGGTAACTAATCGATTATGTAGACGAAGACAAAGCCAGTCATTAAGGCGCTCCTTTATTCTGTAGGGAGAGTTAGTATCGATGCGCCAGAGTCACCCCATTACACCTGGCTTTCTGATAATGAAGATAATCATCAAAATTGTGCCTAAATGGGCCACAAATGAAATATTAAAGAACCCGCTACGGGGGCCGGGTGGAGGTAGGGGTAGGGTTTCGGTTTCAGTCATCATTAGATCTAGCCGACACAGGCAGGGTCGGTTGTAATAGGAGTGGCGGCGAGCGGACTCCTTTGTGTCTACGGCTCGGAGCGTGGAAATTCAAGGGATAGAAAGAGCCCAACACCCGGGAATCGAGTGACCATTTACCTACTAACAGTGAACATCATTTGAACTTCTTTAAAAAAATCTCGGTTCTTATTTTCACCGAAGACCTAAATGCATTTCGAGAGCGTTATCTTCACGTCATCGAATTTCACCGCGGCTACTGACGATCGTGTTCGAAAGTCATCTTGTTTCAGACCACAAATACCCCTGATTACTTTGTATTTGCTCATTTATAAAGTGACAATAGTAATCGAGGAAACCGTTTTAAGTACAGAGACACGCTTGATCATTGATGATCGTGTTCGAAAGTCATCTAGTTTCAGACCACAAATACCCCTGATTACTTTGTATTTGCTCATTTATAAAGTGACAATAGTAATCGAGGAAACCGTTTTAAGTACAGAGACACGCTTGATCATTGATGATCGTGTTCGAAAGTCATCTTGTTTCAGACCACAAATACCCCTGATTACTTTGTATTTGCTCATTTATAAAGTGACAATAGTAATCGAGGAAACCGTTTTAAGTACAGAGACACGCTTGATCATTGATGATCGTGTTCGAAAGTCATCTAGTTTCAGACCACAAATACCCCTGATTACTTTGTATTTGCTCATTTATAAAGTGACAATAGTAATCGAGGAAACCGTTTTAAGTACAGAGACACGCTTGATCATTGATGATCGTGTTCGAAAGTCATCTAGTTTCAGACCACAAATACCCCTGATTACTTTGTATTTCCTCATTATTATAAAGTGACAATAGTAATCGAGGAAACCGTTTTAAGTACAGAGACACGCTTGATCATTGATGATCGTGTTCGAAAGTCATCTAGTTTCAGACCACAAATACCCCTGATTACTTTGTATTTCCTCATTATTATAAAGTGACAATAGTAATCGAGGAAACCGTTTTAAGTACAGAGACACGCTTGATCATTGATGATCGTGTTCGAAAGTCATCTAGTTTCAGACCACAAATACCCCTGATTACTTTGTATTTCCTCATTATTATAAAGTGACAATAGTAATCGAGGAAACCGTTTTAAGTACAGAGACACGCTTGATCATTGATGATCGTGTTCGAAAGTCATCTAGTTTCAGACCACAAATACCCCTGATTACTTTGTATTTCCTCATTATTATAAAGTGACAATAATAATCGAGGAAACCGTTTTAAGTACAGAGACACGCTTGATCATTGATGATCGTGTTCGAAAGTCATCTAGTTTCAGACCACAAATACCCCTGATTACTTTGTATTTGCTCATTATTATAAAGTGACAATAATAATCGGAGGAAACCGTTTTAAGTACAGAGACACGCTTGATCATTATCTTGTACTGTTTTAGTACTTTACTAAGCACAACATTGGATACTTGAAGTTTCCGTTTGAACATTTGATCATTATTTCAATATACAATTAGGTGTACAGTTTTTCCGCCTTTCTCAATTGTGACAAAACGGGAAATATGTAACAAATCATATATGTTTTGTATAATTTAGTATATCTTTCAATGTTACACTAGTGAATAGGATGAATTTGATTGAATACTTATTATCTCTGTAAACTTTGTTTGAACACATCTGTTGTGGAAGAATTACAATGTTTACACTTTAATTGCTTGTATACTACACAACATTAGATTTAAGCTTTTGGCAATAATAGGTACAAAGCTGAAAATGTAAGAAATGTGGAACCCGCGTTTGAATTGCGCTCATGAGTAATATTCATTTTTAAAAATTATTTGATACTATAATAACAGTTTAAATTGATGACTTTAGTTTTGTTATAGCTTATAATGCTAACTTTTTCCGTAGTTATGTATTACTACAGGTTTCGCAAAGTAACTAACTATTCGAGGAGTTACTTAATAAATAACTACAGTACGTTTTACTTGGCCTGTTCGATAGAATATCAAGTCCAAGTAAAATAGAAACAAACCGTTAAATATACTTTTGTCCAGCTTTTAGATTTGGTTTCTATATTTAGGCAATTCTTGTGTTGCTGGACATCTATTCTCTAAGTTACATAAGGAAAAAAAGAGAGCGCTAGTTGTTGTTTACGCAGATTCCGTACATTTACACAAATAGGCAAGATTTATGTAGAATGTAAGATTTATAAAAAGACCTATCATACATATGCTGTCCAATTAAAAATTATTAGCTTTCTATAAAACATTTACCATAATAACCTTTTCTGTATATTTGCAGTTTCCATGTAAAATGGTGTGATTTCCTCCGTTTTAAATCTTCCTGCAATCGGCGATGGATGCCGATCTGCCCTCGACCCCTCAATACGGGCTTAGTTTCCATTCCTAATCCGATTTCACTTTCAGCCGCTGCTTATTTAAACCAGCTTGTTTCCTTGTTCACGCTGGTATTATAGAAAAGGTTTCTGGGAATGTTGGGTCCTAGCGGCTTGACCAGCGGAACGGTTCAATAGAGGCGTCGTTTCTCACGTTTCATTGTTTGAAACGGCCTTTGTGTTTCAGGAACTACTGCCGCGTACCTAGGAATCTAACATGTATATGACACAAGTATCGGAAAGTCTACCTGATTTCTCCAATTTTACGCAATAAAAGCACTGGAGTATACCTGGAGTCTACCTCGCACGAACTATAGCAGCGTACTTAGGTGTCTAACATGTGTATGACACAAGTATCGGAAAGTCTACCTGATTTCTCAAGTTTAACTCAATAAAACACTGAAATAGATCAGAGTTGAAAGCGTAGTTTCAGAAACTAGGAGATAGTCCTGAATGTTTCTACCTCGCACGAACTATAGCAGCGTACTTAGGTGTCTAAAATGTATATGACACAAGTATCGGAAAGTCTACCTGATTTCTCTAGTTTAACTCAATAAAACACTGAAATAGATCAGAGTTCAAAGCGTAGTTTCAGAAACTAGAAGATAGTCCTGAATGTTTCTACCGTTTCGCACGAACTATAGCAGCGTACTTAGGTGTCTAACATGTATATGACACAAGTATCGGAAAAGTCTACCTGATTTCTCTAGTTTAAACTCAATAAAACACTGAAAATAGATCAGAAGCTCAAAGCGTAGTTTTCAGAAACTAGAAGATAGTCCTGAACGGTTTCTACTCGCACGAACTATAGTAGCGTACTTAGGTGTCTAAAATGTATATGACACAAGTATCGGAAAAGTCTACCTGATTTCTCCAATTTTACGCAATAAAAGCACTGGAGTAGATCAGAGTTGAAAGCGTACTTTCAGAAACTAGGAGATAGTCCTGAATGTTTCTAACTTCCACGAACTATAGCAGCGTAACCTTAGGTGTCTAAAATGTATATGACACAAGTATCGGAAAGTCTACCTGATTTCTCTAGTTTAACTCAATAAAAATACTGAAATAGATCAGAAGCTCAAAGCTCTAGTTTCAGAAACAAGGAGATAGTCCTGAATGTTTTCTTCTAACTTCCACGAACTATAGCAGCGTTAACTTAGGTGTCTAAAATGTATATGACACAAGTATCGGAAAGTCTACCCGATTTCTCCAGCTTAACGCAATTAAAACACTGAAAATAGATCAGAGCTCAAAGCGTTTAGTTTCAGAAACTAGAAGATAGTTCCTGAACGTTTCTACCTCGCACGAACTATAGTAGCGTACTTAGGTGTCTAAAATGTATATGACACAAGAGTATCGGAAAAGTCTCAACCTGATTTCTCCAGCTTAACGCAATAAAACACCGAAATAGATCAGAGCTCAAAGCGTAGTTTCAGAAACTAGGAGATAGGTCCCTGAATGTTTTCTAACTTCCACGAACTATTCTAACTTCCAGCGAATCTATATGCAGCGTTGTCTAAAATGTATATGACACAAGTATCGGAAAGTCTACCTGATTTCTCTTTAACTCAATACAAAACATGAAATAGATCATGATAAATAGACTGAAATAGAGCTCAGAGCTCAAAGCGTAGTAGTTTTCAGATAACTAGGAGGTGATTGTCCCTGATTGTTTCCAACTTCCACGAACTATTAGCAGCGTCGTACTTTAGGTGTCTAAAATGTTAAATGATATGGACACAAGTATCGGAAAGTCTACCGATTTCTCCAGCTTAACGCAATAAAAACACTGAAATAGATCAGAGCTCAAAGCGTAGTTTCAGAAACTAGAAGATAGTCCTGAACGTTTCTACCTCGCACGAACTATATAGTAGCGTACTTAGGTGTCTAAAATGTATATGACACAAGTATCGGAAAGTTCTACCTGATTTCTCCTGATTTCTTCCAGCTTAAAAACGCAAATAAAACACCGAAATAGATCAGAGCTCAAAGCGTAGTTTCAGAAACTAGGAGAGATAGTCCTGAATTGTTTCTAACTTCCACGAACTATAGCAGCGTACTTAGGTGTCTAAAATGTATATGACACAAGTATCGGAAAGTCTACCTGATTTCTCTAGTTTAACTCAATAAAACACTGAAATAGATCAGAGCTCAAAGCGTAGTTTCAGAAACTAGGAGATAGTCCTGAATGTTTCTAACTTCCACGAACTATAGCAGCGTACTTAGGTGTCTAAAATGTATATGACACAAGTATCGGAAAGTCTACCTGATTTCTCTAGTTTAACTCAATAAAACACTGAAATAGATCAGAGCTCAAAGCGTAGTTTCAGAAACTAGGAGATAGTCCTGAATGTTTCTACCTCGCACGAACTATAGCAGCGTACTAAGGTATCGATCATATACGCAACGCATTCACGGAAATTGTACAGGATGTATTCAGTTTCAATCATTAAATTATTAACCCGAATAGGGCAAAGTTTAGGGCTTTGTTTCTGAGAAAAAAGTCCTGAATGTTCTACATATTCTGCTCTCTGGCAGTTCTTGATCTTATCGATTTTTCCTATTCCACAATGTAAAAATAATTATAAACTGAAAGCGGAAAAATGGATGCCTTTCAGAAACCAGAAAGTGTTTAATATCATGCAGGCTACTAGCAATTCGTGATATAATATATTTTCTCCATTCCTCTGTATTGGAAATTATGATTAAACGCGGCAAAAGGGTATGGATTCGCTCACAAAATTACAAAATACTAAGTTTTAAATAACTCGGGTCATCGATAACTAGAGATCGTTTTCTAGTGTTTCACTGTGTAGGAAATGAAAACTCGAAGCAGCGAAAGATTAATGAAGCTTTTCAGAAACTAGATATGTCTCAGATAACTCAGCTTAGCGACAATTCGTTATTTATATGATTACACCATTTCACTGTTTAGGAAATCATAAAGTGAAATCAGCGAAAGTTAATGCATGCTTTTCAGAAACTAGAAAATATGAAGTTCCTGAGTTTGTAAAATAACAGCTCTCTGTTGCCTCTTGATCCAATCGATTTTCCCGAGTCATGTAGTGGAAAATTATTACCGGCAATAGATTATCTTTAGAATCTAGAATATATTAAGTTCTTGTCATTTAAGACTATATATCTTACCGGAAGTTTGTTTCTATATGTAGTAAATTATAAAACCAGTCATTGAAGGTAGTTCTTTATGACCCCCAAGTTAAATTGTTGTCTGAATGTTTTAAGGTTTAACTTCACGTGGTAAACAATCTTTACATTAACTGGTATGACATATTTCCTTACACATCAGATTTTGGAAATTGGCGGCATAAATAATTCCAGTACGTTACTAATAACAAGTTAAGACTGTTGAATTTCAATGATACTTTCATATCCACAGTGATTAAATAAATTCGTTTTGGTAACTAATAGAACCTAATGTGACAATCAATATACACATCGACTCGATAACTCTGTAAGAAAATCAACCCGAAATTTGAACAGTGGGTTTTAAAAGGTACAATACCTAGTAAAGTGTAAAAACACTTTTCGATTCCTGTCCAATGCAACAAGTAATATACTATGTTACCATCTAATACTAAAATTTTTCTTCGAGGCGTTTAAAGGAAGGTAAGGACTGGGAGGTCTCCCCGGATGAGTTAACAAGGCATTGTCCGTCTTATCTTGAGTCAATATTGATATTGTTTTATCAAACCAGCCTTGCCGCTCAGCCTGGACTAGCTGGTAGTAGGAATGCCGGGGTCTCTGGTAAACGCTGGTTAAGGAAAAAGTGGATTCGTATTTGGAGTAGGTCTGATTTTCCAAGAAATATACACTTTTTCAGTTATGTTTTTAGTAATGTATAAATAAAAATTCATTCATACAGACAGGTTAAAATAAAATTTTTAAAGATTTTGCTGGCACCAGTCTACGTGAATTTATTTTGTAGTGTCTGGCAGGGATCTGAAACCTTTTCCTGTGTGAACTAAAATGTACTCTGCTTGTAATATACCATTGACACCATTATGTTACTTTTATTAAACTGTACTTTGCTCAAATCATGCACACCCCAAATCAGGTAGAGATGCACTCCATTCAGAAAATATAAATTTAGTCGTGTATATATAGTTAACAGTTTGGTCGTTATTATATTTTTAATTACTTGAAGTGAAAACTAAATTCCGTAATATGTGAAATGCATATATGCAGATAACAGAACAGAGTCACTTTGTCTACTAATGCAATCTTACTCTAACTTTAGCTGTAATTATTTTGTCATTTCCCACATCTGATTCGAAAGAATATGATACTAACTCTACTTGTGCAGGGGAATATGTGTGTAACTTAAAAGTTTATTTAGATTTCCTTATGCGTGGTGAGGTAGTTTTCAGGAGTGTTGTGTTTAATAAATTAAGATTTTTATTTTGAGATTAAACGACTTTGTTTTCCTGACTATATTTCGACTATGTTAAAATAAATTTAACATATTTAAAAAAAATTTCATATCTGACTCACAAGCCGTTGCATAATTAACAGGGGTATTCTTACAATCTTACAATTATAAAAAAATATTCACATTTCTTGTTGAAAGACAGCCGAAAATTTCAGTCTATGGGTTTAAAGCTTGCAAATAAACTAGTAATCTAATGTAAGAATAAAATATATAATTTAATGGTAAAATTGTTGAAATATTTTCAATTTTGAGCTATTACATTAGCCTAAAAATGTTACATTTCGGCTGGAATATTTTTAAAGCTATTAAAGTCTGAAACTTTCATTTCAGTTTAACATTTTAATTCAATCAATGAAATAATTTCAATCAATGCAATAAATCGTGGTGCTGGATTAAAAAACTCGTCAAATAAAAATTATGCAAATGATATAATTTTGTAGATGCAAAATTAACTGAAGTTGCAGCTACTATATAGCAAACAAATAATAAACCCAAAGAAAAATCCAATTACATAGAGAATTTAGTTTTAATAGACCATAACTTCGAAAGTCGTGAAGTAAACATGAAACACAATGAAATTTAAAATTAAGTAGAGCAATAAAACATACACTAAGGACTTGTCCGTAAATTATAGCCGATACGTTTAAAACAGTTTTTATTCCATTTTAGTCTAAATTTCGAAATGCGTGAGAATCACAATCAATAACATTAATTTTATAAAGTAGTCATTGGTGTGTTACTGAGAATATGCATTTTATCTTAACATTTTAAAATAAGCTAATCGTATTCAAGTGGTACATTTTATTCAATTTAAAGAATGAATTATAGTAGTTAACCATTGTGTAGGTTGCACAATGCTCAAATTATGTTGTGAGTTTTAAACAAATCGTTGAGTATACTAGTTTTGATTCTTTTTGTAACAATAGTTCTGATTGGTAAACCCCCACTTCTACCTCTCACCATCACTCTCTCTCTCTCCCTCACCGTCTCTCCCTTTCTCTCTCCTCGGATACTCTCTGATTAGGCCGACGGTGCGCGGTGGACCAAGGGAACTAGGATCGCTAGAAGACCTCCCTCCACGGCACTAATGAATAGACATTTGTTGTTAGAAGCTTTCTTCAAAACTATTCCATCGCTTCAAAACCCGTTGAATACGTGATGTGAGTGCGTTTGACTACCGACACCGCTGTCTCAACTACAGGATTACTATCCTTGTACTTGAAAAACACTGGTCCGTACAAGTTTTCATTACTGTATAGGATTGAAAACGTCTCCTTTTCATCTCTTTACGTATACGAGTAATCATCCAATTTAAAAATACTTTACCATTTATTGGGAAGCCGAAGTCAACTACACATTTTGAAACAGCAACACTCCAGATTGTGACCAATAAAAAGAAACAGTATTGAAAGCGAAATAGAAAAAAGCTATGCATATACCTATTGTTTTTCTCTGAAAACCCGGCCGTTGAAATGGTGGATATTAAACTGTTTTAAATTAAAACAGGAAAACTTTAATAAATCTTAATCGAATAGTTTTTAATTGCTCCCAGCCTTGCCTTTCATTTTGTAATGAATACATTTTTAATATAGTTCAAAAACACCTTCATTAACTTAACAAATGTCTCACAAAGCTTTTAGTTCTTCATATTCATATACGCTTTCGAAATTTAACCGAGTTGAGATCATGATCCCATTTCGGTCTAATTCAGTTAGCTACCCCTAAACCGGTTTTCGTTTTTCTCACGGCTACTCAACACTAAAACAGTGCCGTATATTGTTCTATGGAACAACACTGGCGAGTAGATTTGCGTGAGAACTTGTGCAACTTGTCGCATAATGTATAATAGGGTAAGACATTTTATTTCGAGTACTGGTTGTTGCGACATTCAATGCAAACTATGTTCGCACGCGACAGTGAAATCTCAGCAATGTTTATAATAGAAACTTTACTGACTGTCCGACACTGCTCTCCAATTCTCGTGTACAACTGTCCGACACTGCTCTCCAATTCTCGTGTACAACTGTCCGACACTGCTCTCCAATTCTCGTGTACAACTGTCCGACACTGCTCTCCAATTCTCGTGTACAACTGTTCGACACTGCTCTCCAATTCTCGTGTACAACTGTCCGACACTGCTCTCCGATTCTCGTGTACAACTGTCCGACACTGCTCTCCAATTCTCGTCTACAACTGTCCGACACTGCTCTCCGATTCTGGTGTACAACTGTCCAACACTGCTCTCCAATTCTCGTGTACAACAGTCCGGCACTGCTCTCCGATTCTCGTCTACAACTGTCCGACATTGCTCTCCGATTCTCGTGTACAACTGTCCGACACTGCTCTCCGATTCTCGTGTACAACTGTCCGACACTGCTCTCCGATTCTCGTGTACAACTGTCCGACACTGCTCTCCGATTCTCGTGTACAACTGTCCGACACTGCTCTCCGATTCTCGTGTACAACTGTCCGACACTGCTCTCCGATTCTCGTGTACAACTGTCCGACACTGCTCTCCGATTCTCGTGTACAAGTGTCCGACACCGCTCTCCAATTCTCGTGTACAACTGTCCGACACTGCTCTCCGATTCTCGTGTACAACTGTCCGGCACTGCTCTCCGATTCTCGTGTACAACTGTCCGACACGTTACGACAGTGGCCGTTAAAACTAATAATTCTTACTGTCAGACGCAAAACATGTGCAACTTTTTGCCAGTGTAAGCTCAGCTTAAGAATCAGTTCCACGGCGTTATCAGTGAAACTATCCGAGTCAATCTGTCTTATCGCTGTAAAGATAACGCGGGCTTGCAACTGGTCGGCTGGGCTTGGAATTTCAATATTGTTTATAGCTCTCTCATGCGATTTTGATGAAATCCTTTAGAATTTCCCATTTGCGCTGCCCAGCACCGATGGATGGAGGCATGAGTGTCAGACCGTTCGGAAACTAAAAATACTTTTTAGTCTTGTCCAAACAATCAAAAAAAGTAATTTTATTGCTGTGAATTACTATTTCAGTTGTTAAAGTTTAAGATTCGACAGCTAGTGGTATTCTATTACATATTGTAAAAAATAAGGTAAAGCTTCTTTAAACGTTGGATTTAATATGTGAACTGTGCTTTTCATTATTTCATGGCCATAATTTGTCATAGAAAGTGAAATGTATTGTCTTTAAGTTCTGATTTAGAAACTTAAAGTACATAATCATTTGATATTTTTGCGCCTAAGGAAGGAAGCACAGACCCCACACGGGCGGGTCTCAATGAGCTAATTTCGAGCTTGTCTAGGCCAAAGGTAGAGATTTGTACTCTTGGCACGTTCCAATGACTAGAGTCGCCAAAGAAAGATTAAATCACCCAGTAACAATACAATGAGAGTGTGTGAGAAATTTTTTACTATGTTTTATAAAGTAATGTCGTTAAATTTGTTATACACATGTTGATGTAACGCTCGTGTTTTATACTTAACTGGTTATAAATAATTCAGAATATCATTTTCATTTGCTCTTCAAGTTTTCTTTCAAACAGCCCTTCAGAGTTAGAGCTTTCCAACTTTTTAAACCACTTTCTTATATAAAACAGCAGTTATATTCCTAGGACAAATTACAAAAAAAAACTTGAATGAAATAGTGAAAAATGTATTTTTGGCCGTAAACACCCAGGAAACTTTAGGAGGTATAAGGATATTCAAGTATTTCAGGTTCTACTATAAACAATATTTTATGCTGGCCACTAAATTTATTTTATGCTAAAATAATTTTGGCGCCTTTGTAGTCAGTGGGCTACAATGTATCATTTACAACATAATCGAACATCTTCCAATATGTGTAACCTTTGTGTTACACATATTGGAATATGTGTATTCCAATATGTGTACTATTGGAATACACATATGTCCGGGAATTGGAACTTCCCAGTCCGGGAATTTCTGGTGTCACTGTCCGGATGGGTAGACCCTACGAATGTTCTGGGCCTCGGGTTGCTGTGAGTCAATTCCTAAAAAAATTGTTTACGATAAATTAAAAGATGTTTTATTGTATCCTAGGAGTCCGTGGCATGTATGCTACTAATGTTGCAATGAGCCGTTAATTATCCACATTATTTCTACTAGGCCTACAACGATGAAATGATTTTTAAAACGGTATTTTAATTATTTCAAATAAAGAAATAAAATAATTAAGTTAGGTATTTTTTTAATTTTTCATTATTTTTATTTTTCATCATTATTTGGCATTAAAATCCCAGACAAACTTTATTCAAATAATGATTCAATTGAATTACAAAGTAGTCTACCTACCTTAGTAGTAGTAACTACCTTATTTTGTAAATTTTAAAATTATGACATTGGCTTCGCTATATATTTGTGAACTTCTATTACATTTATTTAAAAGACATCCACGATTTTGGAAGTAGCAGCATTTACAATATGCTTCCTGCTTATCTTGGAGTTCAAAATTGTCTTACATAATTAAGAGTTTCTGTATAACGTTGTCCCCTTGCCTGGGACTGCTTACTTTTGAGGACAGTTTGTATGGGTAAGTAACATGTCATGCAACACTGATATTTATTTTGAGTGTATATTGTATTTTAAAATTAATGTTTCAGTTTAGAGTACGAATTAGTTATAGTAACCTACTGTTGATTTGGCTTAGTCACGTTGACGTTTCGTATACTGCCTTAATCAAGGCTCAGGATTGTAAAACAATTGATAAGTAATCTTGAATTATATTTAATACACCTGTTTTACGTCATCCACAACTTTTGCAAATTTCAAGCAGGATAAAAGTATGTTTAATATTAAGTTTTTATCTCGATTCAGACGCAGTTTGAACTTTTACCGGTAGTGCTTTTATTCTAAACATCTATGTCTGGAAGTTTATTTGTCTTCATGATGTGTAAACGCGATTTTAGTAAACACGTTTCAACATGAAATGAGGAATAAATTGTATTTTAGTATTTATTTAGCTATCAAACCCGAATAAGATCGTTGCACACTGTTCGATTATTACCCTTAGAGTCCCAGTACCTGTACACATAATGCCACCTTCTGATCACTGTAAAGAGCTCACTGTGATTACACAAGAGATCACTGTAGAGGATTGTTTCAACTAGAGAGTGACCAGTGGCGTAGCGAAGAGGGGGGTCCAGGGGGTCCGGACCCCCCCCCCGAAATTTTAAGACATATTAAAAAATAAAGCATGGAGCAGGAGAAAAAAGGAGAGTTATCATTACTCTTGTCTACAAACATTAAATTGATTGATTTAATTGATTAAAGTGACCGTTGTTAAAAATATAATTGTCCTTTCGTTTAAATCATAAAACATCAAACGATACTTTTGGGCTCGGCCTTTCGGATAGTGTAGTGTAATCACGGTATTTCTATAGGGCGCGGTCACGTGACGTCGCAAAGTAACCTGAACCGTAACACGGCGAACAGTTTAAATTAGCGACCACTTCGTTCAAATTCGTCTTGAGGACGTAAAATGACTGCTTAGAATTAAGTTACGACGTTGATTTTAGGTGTCATTAAACTTTAGACGTGTATATAATTATAGAAAAAAATATTCAATTCAATTGTATATACTCGTCTACAGTGTTATGATACAAAAAATCGTCATTATAACTCATTCATAAACACCCCAAACAGTGAAATCCAGTGGCCGAACTTCTAATCAGTAGAGTTTTTCCGGTGCATTTTCCGACCGTTAGTTTGATCTGTACCCGAGCAACGTTCGAAAATTGCCCTCCTTTTCTAAAGGGTTTTCGGCCGTCAGTGGCCCAATATCCCCGAAAGGGTATTTCATTTTCTCCACAGAATATAGTTGTGTCAATATTATACGCTTGAGTGAAGCTCTGTTTTGTTCTTTTTCTTTCTTACCCAGTGAATCCAACATCACTTTGGTGCCTTCTATTCGGCCAGAATTGAACTTCGTAAAGTTTCTGTAGCTATACAAGAAAATTTGTGGTACTAGATAGAGTTGCTGTGAGATTTGAATTTGCCTATTACATCTTTCCACTTTCTATAAGGCGTAGTTACTAAAGCTCCATATTTTTGGTATTTAGGTATTTACCTTTTACCAGTGAACTCATTGGCAAATAACACACAAAACGTCCCCCGGATCCCCCGATTTCGGACCCAAATTTTCGGACCCCCCCCCCCCGAACTAAATTTCTGGCTACGCTACTGAGAGTGACGTTTAACTAACACAAAATACGGTTTGGGTGTTCATTTAATCTGAGTCAATGAAGATGATTTACCAAGCACTCATGTCTCGTTTTGAGTGCTAGCATCTCTCTTGAAGAATCAGGTATTCATTTACATAGCATATATTTACTTTCTGTTTACTTTATTTACACAGTTTTGTTCAGAATAACATTGTATACAAGTGTTACTAGAAATTTTGATTGGCTTCTTGTTGAAATAACAAAGTTATTGTAACCCAATTTGTTTTTTCACTCTTGTTTGCATATTAGGGGTTTCCCATAAACTACTTAACTTACAGTTCTGAGACCTGTTTTATTGAATTTATCAGGTCAGGCACCATGAGAAACGATTCAATTCACCCCTTAATCTATCTTCAGAATTTCCCCCCTAATCCCCTAATCAGAATTTCAGGAAGACCTCGCTTTACATGGTGAGCTGAAATCCGGGCGAAATCTTTCGCTATGCAATTTCTCGCCAGCGAAGCATTTTCAGACCCAAGTTTGTATAATCTTTTGTTTATTATTTTTACATGTAGAATGAGTTCCCACAGTTTCTGCATATCTTCGTGAATCACCCTGTTTAAAAACCGTTTAGATATTCTGTGCTTGAAGTTGGTTCTGTACTTTGGACGGGATGATTTGAAAGGATAAGACAGTTCTGGACATATTCTATCGTTATATGTGTTAAACAAATAGAACATTATGATCAAATAACTGGAATTTAACGTGTGGTGAGTTCACCGCCATGTGTCAATTTTTTTATTATTTTTTGCACGATAAACCCTACGTCCTAAGTTGACTCTTGAAGAAGAGGATACATTCCATTTCTGGAAACGTAGTGTCCTATTTTCTTATATATATATATATATATATATATATATATATATATATATATATATATATAACGATGGCAAATGGAACCATGCTATGCAGGCATGAAATTATGTTTGACTGCCTGCTCCTGGCATAAAACAATTGTAATTTGAGTATGATGTGACATCTTGTCAGCCACTCCTTTCCTTGAAAGTCACAATGAGATGGGATCCATTGCAACATTTTGGCCGATAATTTAGTATTTTAACAAGTCATCTTCATAGACAGCTAGCGCTCCCAGCGGGCGCGCCCACTGTTGGTGCAGTCTGTTTTCGGTTGGGTTGAACTCCAATAAGGCCTGACGGGCGTAGTCCTGTAGCTGGACAGTAAACCGTTCCTTAGAAAGCTATTTTATGTAATATCAAGGCTTAGTTTCTAATATGTCAGTAATTTTCTTTAAAGATCCGTGTGGAGTGGGGCTCTGAAGTAAGATTGAAAAGTCCATATGGCAGTGATCACCCGTAAGGCTACGTATATTTATGGCATTTGGGGCAAAGAATAACCAAATTTAAGTATTTGTTCAATGCTGATCCACCATGATGGAGGTCCAAGGTCGATAAGAAAATTAATGACTGAGAATCTAGAGGTAACATGAAATTTTTCCAACATTTTAAGGACCTGCATATTCTTAAATATAACAGTTAAAAACGTTTGTAGTTACGTTTTGTCACTTGGATTGCAAATTGAAACAATGAAAACCTTTGTATGCATTACCACGTCCATTTATTATTGTTCAAACTATAAGCAAAAGCCGTTTATTCCATAAAATAAAGTATATTTCATTTCTGACTATATTTTGAAATAAGTTTAAATTCATAAATGTTCAAACCTCAATACACATATAAATATTTATTATTATATCGAAACACTGTGAAAATCTCCTAGTGTCAGATTACGTGTAGTGTTCTATTTAATAATATGTTAAAACCCAGCAGTAATATGGTTCACTTTTCCTTCTCACATTGACGTATTGTTGTCTACGTTCTTCGTCTGAAATACTCTCCTAAGTTATTTTTTTTTAATTTGTATTATTAGAACATTAAAAACTAAACCCCTTCCTTAGGCCATGAAAATAAAAATTTATGATATACTTTTTATTACTTTTCATTCTTGAACACAGAGTGAGCTTATTTATAACATTGGTATATGAAGTGTATAAGTAAAGTTAAATTAAAAAACCCATTATGTTATAAAACAAGGTTAATTTTCATTTTGTCACTTGAACACAGAGTGAGCTTATTTATAACATTGGTATATGAAGTGTATAAGTAAAGTTAAATTAAAAAACCCATTATGTTATAAAACAAGGTTAATTTTCATTTTGTCACTTGAACACAGAGTGAGCTTATTTATAACATTGGTATATGAAGTGTATAAGTAAAGTTAAATTAAAAAACCCATTATGTTATAAAACAAGGTTAATTTTCATTTTGTCACTTGAACACAGAGTGAGCTTATTTATAACATTGGTATATGAAGTGTATAAGTAAAGTTAAATTAAAAAACCCATTATGTTATAAAACAAGGTTAATTTTCATTTTGTCACTTGAACACAGAGTGAGCTTATTTATAACATTGGTATATGAAGTGTATAAGTAAAGTTAAATTAAAAAAACCCATTATGTTATAAAAAGGTTAATTTTCATTTTGTCAGTCATACAACTTGTGTTGTATGAGCACACAACCAGTTTTTGTTTTTTTTTTTTTTACTGGTAAAGCAGTTCCTCCTAAGAAAACAACCCATCTCCAGACGTGTTAAGGTTTTGTGGATTTCGAAATGAGAGAGTATGAAAATGGTTAAAAAATACGGAAAGATCGCTTTTTCTGAGATTATATTTTCCAAGTTTTATACACGTAAAACTGATCATCGGGCACATAGATGGTATATCACCGTCATAGAACTACATTAACAGGCTGGAAGTTGTTAATTTAAGGGTTTGTACATGGATAGCAGACGCTGTTTTAACACATATTCATTTGTTTAGAGTTTGGATTTACCTTTTTAGTTTTTAGTATTTCAAGAAAAATACGAGATGAAAAAAGCACTAAGAAAATTTATGAATGAGAAATCAGAACCAGCGTGTAGTACATTCAACTGATACGTTTTACTAACATCAATTAAAAAAGGTGTACTTTGTATACACGTTCCAATTTAAAAGCTATCGCGTTTAAACCTGGAATGACGCAGAAGCGTAGTCGACGCGGCAGCGTAATTAAAATGACCACAGTGATGAGAGCGTACGACGCGCGTAGAGGTGAGCGTTGTCAGCACACATGTCCGTGTGTGTGCTCATGTTCATACACACTAGACTCGCACACGGGAACAAGCTAAATGGCCCAAACAAAAATATCACGTGTGTAGTCGACGTGTACAATTTGTTAGTTATGCGATCCCCATGCAAATGCCTGAGGGCGAGGGGGACCCTGGGGAATGCTCACAGGTGGTCGGGGGGGGGGGGGGGGGGGCGTAAGATACTCTCCCCTAATTTCCTCCCTCCATTCATTTTATTCTTACCTCTTTGTCCCAGAATAGCTGAACTGTTTGTTTCGTCATAAGCTAGGCTCTCGAATTCTTGGAGTACGGATTAAAACGCTTACATTTTTGTTAATGTGGGGTTAGTTAAATGTTAAATACAGAATAGGCCTCTTTTCATGAATAAAATACATCTAAAATGTTTAAATAATTATTTATTCACAAATTTAAAATGAAAATCAAAAAGACAGTAGCAGGGCCGTACTCAGCTTTGGGAGGCCCCGTTATGTCCACGTCCTCGAGCCCCCGTCATAGCGCTTCAACCCCCCCCCCCCATTTATCCCATCGACAACATCTTATTATTTTGTTAATTATATTAAGATTCAATGTACGTTGGTAAAAATAAGTATGGAAAATTTTATTCATCGAAGCATTTTATATATTGTTTTAAATTAATTTTGTGGTGTATTAGTTGGGCCATTTAAATTATTTTTAAACATTAATGATTGCGAGGAAAGTCTTTAAAAGACATGGTTTTTTTATTTCGTTTTTATTCCCAATCAAAGATATTCGTCTTTTGTATTGACATTCCGATTATAGGGTCATACCGGACGAAAGTGTTGAGCTATTTGTTGTTTGACTGCAGGAATTATTATTGACTTTTCCGCTTCAATGCATGATATAAATTAACATGATCGACATTGCCAAATTAAAAGTAAGATTATTATTTTCAAAGTAATAGTCCCAGTTTCTTCGAAATTGTAATGAACGATATTAAAAATTTAGCCTGTATAGCGTTACAGTTATTAGACTGAGCTATTTCCTTCGTCGAAACTGTCCCTTCAAAATCGATGAGTTGCGGGGCCCGGCCCGGGCCCCGGTAAGATTTTTCGGAAAAAACCGGCCTGAGTACGGCCCTGGGCAGTGGTTTGGGAGGTAACTCGTTGGTGTTCATTTCAAAAAAGGCCATAGGAATTTTCCCTCCACTTTCTATTTGCAACAGTTGATTCAATGAGTGCCAATATTCTTTTAGATTATATGGTAAAAAGGTAATTTATTTTCCAATCCCAAATGAAGAGTAGTATTTTTGGTGATATGTTGTAAAGTGGGCCATACGGCATCAGTGGAAATTGCCCTTACATGCTTTAACAAAGTTCACAGTTAATATCTTTTTTATATTTAATTTTGACTCCTACTCCCAAAATTATAGTTTTATTTAAATAATTCATTTTGTGTAGATGATAAAACGCCATATCTCCCTGCAAGTAAATTTATATACAATAAATATGTACAGAGTGTTTCTGCAATATGCGGATATAAATAATGTATGACATGTATGTATGTAACAAAAATTTAAAAAAAACTCAAATGCGTATGGCTCAAAACGCTTTACCAGCTACTCGCTATTAAAAAAATTATATCTCTCGATTGGGTTAACTTATATACTTTTATGGTACTCCAATTTTAATTCATACCCACTTATACTTGGCTTTACTTTTCAAACTGCTATTGCAGTATATTACATGAAACGTTTCATCAATATTGCATTGGACTTATTCAGGGTAAATTAAGATATCAGGCGCTGATCCTTATCCATTAACAGAAGATGTGGGGTACTTGCCACGAAGAGGTAAATAGGGATAAAAGCGGAATATATTTTATGATCACAGCTTTAAAAAAATGTATAAATTATCATGATCTTTTCAATTATATCTTAATTGGAACAAAATGTAGATATAAGTTAAGGCCGGTTTTTTCTTCAAAACTGTTCTTTAATTGCTCCTAATCATATTCTGGTGTTAAAAATAGTAAATTTACACCGGTTCAGGAGTAACTGACGCCCAGTGTGATGAAATTTACCATATGCCTTTTGGACAACTTGTTCACATAGGCTACACTTATGGGGAAGACTCCGTATATGAAGTCTGGCTCTTTAGTTGATAACAAATAAAGGTTTTGGAAAACCGAAAACTTCTTACCGTTATCATCACAGATTTTCCCACGCGAACATTGTCGCAATCTCTTGGACCTTTTACCTCTCGGACCACATTACAGGCTGCACCATGAACTCAGTATTGTATATTTTCTTTTTTCTTACATTTTCTGAATCTGCTATAGTCCGATCTACTAATTAAACAACAAAAGCGATCTATCGGAGACTGGGACAGATGAGGCGGAAAAAGACCTCGATCGTCCTGACCCGAGTTCGAGTCTGGAGAGACTACATGCCGAAAACCACTTTTTTGCCCACTGAGGTCTTCGATCCCGTCGTCTAAATCTCTAAATCAATGGAATTTTCCCACGATGAGCACTTTCTTCTTAAGACTTCGTAGCACGCGTAAAAATAGCCACGTATTTACACGGGCAGCGGGGATTCCCTCACTTTCAATTCTTGTTTTGTACAAAGGTTTATTGCTTAGTACAATAAATATTCTTTCGATTAAACTATGGTTCATTCATTAATATATTTGATATAGTTATTAAAGCAAGTAAAATTATTTCATCTAATAAATTGACTTACCATGAAATTCCATTACGATTTGTAACCCAACAACATGAGTGGGTGGGAATTTTTTCGCACCTTTTCTCAATATGAAAATACTCTCCTGCATTTTTCTAACTCTATAAATTAAATTTAAAATACAAGTATCTCTTTCGTCAAGTAAGTTTTTTTTGTAGTTCTCTTTATAGTTTCTTGTTAACTTAAAACAGAAAGTCATAGAACCATTAAAACAATGTAGCTTGAAAGTGCACAAAGAAAAACGTTCCCAAAACGCACTATAACAATCAAGAGCGGGGAAACCCTGGTTTGGTCGTAGGTGAATTGACTAATTGTTTAAGGTCAACTGAAACTGTAACCGTGTTACGCGAGATCAAGGGCGGGGAAACCTTGGATTGGTCGTAGGTGAATTGACTAAATGTTCAAGGTCAACTGAGACTGTAACCGTGTTACGCGAGATCAAGGGCGGGGAAACCCTGGATTGGTCGTAGGTGAATTGACTAAATGTTCAGGGTCAACTGAAACTGTAACCGTGATATGCGGGAAGCGTAGAGTAGAGATGTCCTAGGGATGCACTCCTCAATAAGTACGTGTTCTGACAAAGTATAAAAGAATCATCAAGTACGTCGGATCCCCGCATCACGTGTCACACAGTGTTAATCGAATACTAATTTCTATCGATATTTTATGCAGGATAAAGATTTTTATTTGGCGCATTTAAAAGCTTAGTTTGAATGATACCGTACTTAGATTCATTGTTTACATTCAGGAAATACTCGGGAGACAGTTAAATAGATTCTTTGTTTGAAGTTTCTTTTTGGCGATGGAAGAATTTTGAAGGAAACAGGATTTTTCCGGACATTTGTCACCGTACAGTGATAAAAAATCAGTAACACTACGTTTCGAGATCTACAATCTGATCTCTTCTTCAGGTCAATTCACTCAATGAAGGGATCGGATTGCAGATATCGAACATAAGGTAAAACAGACTGGGTTTCATTTTGTTGTCCGGGTGCACGTTTGAATTGTATGCATGTTATTTTGCACAGAACCTACTATATAAAATAAATAGCCATGTTTTCTCTTATAATTAAATAACTGAGGTAAGTAATAATTGTTTATGTACGATTTACTAAACTACTTTGAAAAAAAAACTTTTGTAGAGGTCTGGAGAAGTACGGTTTCAATGTTATATATAGAGGGCTTGGCAAAAGTTTGGAGTCTTAAGGCTCAAAGTAAGATTAAGTCAAGTTTTGCAGTTCTGACAGAACTTAAAAAACTATTCTACTTTTTACTTAAGTCTTTAACTCCTCAAGAGAAGGAGGTCGTCCATGTGTTGAATGTAGAGGGTTTTAACAGAGGGATAGGGTAAGAAGAAACACGACGTATCGAGAGCTGACGTCAACCCTCTTCTTCTTTACAAATTCTAAAATACAAGGTTACGCGTGTTAAAACCAACAGTTCAAACACATGGTGACAAAAACAATTAAAAATAAGAGTGGAGATCCAAGTTTTCGAAACTTTGTGATTCCGTGTTACAAAACACAATTATAGCAAATTTCATCAGTCCTGTTGCCCTTCAAATCGTCCATCGTTAATAATTAAGTTCAGACAAAGAAGAAGAGTGATAAAGACAAGATAACATTTTGACCACTGATGAAAAATAACATGGAGGACAAATAACGGTTCTCGGACACGGTATATGTTACTTAAAGCTTTACAGTTTTATATATGTACATTTCACGAAAAACATAATAAAACGAATATTGGTGAATGAGAGATACAAAAATGAGTGGCACTAAGGTTTTAGTAAGAAGTATCACATAAGAAAATTACATTAGGGAAAATGAAAAAAATTATTTCTTTTTTTAGAAGTGTTACGTACTTCGAATAAAACAATAAATATCCGCATATCAATTATCTCTAACTCAATGTTTCCTCCTATCAAAGAATACTTAAGTAGAATTGCAGTCTGCTCTATAGCAATCTAAGAGGTTGGAAGTTCGCTATGATATAATTTTCATTTAAAAGTGTTTGTAAAATATAAATCCCACATACCTTTCAGAAATGATGTGATAAACCGTAATTTCAACGCTATATTTACTAAATAGCAAATATTGGTTAGAATCTTCAAACTATCCTTTTTATGAATTGGAATATGTTTAGTCTTTTGACAAATGAAGTACTATTTAGTTTAAAGTTTGTTATTGACGAAGAGGATGGATTTCAATCCTTGAAACGTTGTGTTATACATTTAGTAACATATAACGAAGGCAAGTGTCCGAAATCTTATTATACTTTGAATACAGTGCTTTTTTACTACGAACTAAGCTCGTGGTGGAACTATTTATTACAACAGCAGCCATGATACGCATGAAGTTAGAACTCATAAGGTAGCATATTGCTTTCTACATCCTTCCTTAATTATAAAAAGTTTTAATTTAAAGTGAAAAGTTACTGGTCAAAAGGCCTTTATATTATTTTAAACAATCTTTTGAACCAAAGCAATTCTTGGTATGACAGTTTGAGAGAGTTGGTGTCCAAATGAGCAAAACGGATTTTGGATCTGAGTAGAGATAACGTAGCACAGGTTCAGATCCTATCTGTGACCGTAGCACCCTTTATCAGTACTGTCGACCTTGTACTGTATCGACTCTCTCCCTTTATCTGTTAGATAAGATCCTCGCACAGGCCAGTGGCCCTGGAGGACGGGCAAAATAAGTCTAAGAGGGGATCGGCATTTCCAAATCAAAATATTGTTTTAATAGTGTCCAGGCTGAATTGAAAAATATTATTTGTGTTTGTTCGAGATATATAATGCTGATGGTGTGATGCTTGATACCTCTGATAGTACACCCTTGTATCACTAATGGGTAAAGAGGTTGCAATTAGTTGATTGATTAACATCCAAACAATAACAGGCCGGGATTGCATGGGCGAGATAGATGCGTGTAGAGGCTCTCCCATTTCCAAACTCGGTTTAAAAAAAGTACACATGATGCCCAAAAATACAAGATGCAAGTTTTAAAATGTTACGGATAATATGATGCTATATAGCCGTACTTTACGATTCAATGTAAATGAGTTGAAAGTGTAAGAATGATGAAATGAGTCTTTTAAGAATGATGACCAAAACATTATTTCAAATTATAAATTATAACTAAGTTTTTGAAATCAACAGTTAGTTCCTTAACGCCTAGAACGTGCACTGCAATAAAATCTATTCAAAGAAGGCAAAATTGTAAGTATGTATTAGAGTCTCGAATATACGAAACCTGATCAACCCAGATGTATTTATGTAAATAAAACTGTACACAATGCAGCATCAAACAACGCTCAATGTATTTCCAATTCAGTATCATGAATCTGGAGGTATGCTTAAAAAGGTATGGTTAAAAAGAGTGATCAATCTGATCCGTACTAACATAATGTTCGTTTAACCGAATTAAATACCTTGGTGCATTTCATTCGGTTAAAGACTCTTGTGATCAATCACGAAGACGTAAGTGCCTCAAATCCGAAGTGGTGAGTTTAAAAAGTTTGGTTGAACAAAACTTCCTATGCAGACATTTATATGCTTTACAACTCTTTTGCGTGAATATAATATACAACGTTTGCACGCATAGTAATTTAATCCAAAGACAAGCACTTAAACTTCTTGTCAGCATTAATGAAGAATCGATAAACTCTTCATTACATCACATTAACACCCAAGTAGATTGCTCGCAATATTCCATCAAGATGGTGCAATTAATTTTCTGTTAGAATAATATTTTTCTAAATTTTAAACAAATGTTGGGGCACTGCCCTTTAAAATGCCTGTTCTAAAGACAAGACAAATAATTTTTCTATCATTACACTACGGCTGGTAGGCATTTGAAGCAAAATTTAGGACTATCTTCTAATCAGGCTAAAGGAAAACAAATAATAGGTAATTAAAAACACTTTCTAAATCTAAAACTCAAGTACATACATTTTTTAAAATTTTTATCGTTTTATTTGGGTCTGGTTCAGAATTACCCAAATTTCCTGCTTTAAATATCTGAAACTCATCTTTGAGTGATAACACAGATTTTAATATTTTTTCTGCTTTCAGATGAGTTATCTAAGAGGTTGTGCCTTAAAAACAAAACACTGATTGCACCTTCTTAAATGAGTAGTAATAATAGTAATATAATACATTAAATAAGGCTCGTTGGCCAGATTCGAAGAACTAATAAGTAATACCAATAAAATGTGTTATTTTATTGGTAGATAAATCAGCTAAAACTAATTTTCTCAGTTACATCGAAATGGGACAAAGTTAATTGCGTAATTTTGAATGAAAACACAGCAGAAACTAATTTTTTACTTTATAACTCAGTTCCAAAATGAATCAAACTATGTAATGCCAGTACTTAAGACCTTTAAGAATGCATTGGAAACTATGCAAGCGTTTAAGACATTCCTGACTACATATTCGTAACTCATGCTTCTGCAACCCCGAGTTACTGCGAGTTAGTGGGCTAACCATATGTGGGCTACAATAGCAGGTAATGGCACTGAAACATTACTGCTTCCCGTTTTAGAATTCAATAGTCCATTAATGAGATTTCACCAGCGGGAAAGGTTTTATTGTTTTGATCGAATATTCCCTGTTACAACTAAATGAATTAAAATAAATGTGACGTCAACAACAGTGAGTTATTGTTTTCACTGATTTGGTGGTCCATTGGGTGTAAGTGAGAATGTGTGTACAAAGCAATATCAAAATATGAAACTTTCTTCCTTTACATTATGGACATTATTTTCACCACCACAGACTTCACACATATGTCAAACACTCGGTAATTCTAGGTTGGCCGATAAATCCCCTCCATCAAATTGAAATCCCCGTCGAATTAGAAGATATTCCTTGTTTCGCTCGGTTATTACGAACTTAGCTTGCGGGAGACGAGTAGTATTATTTTTAAATAACATTCATCACTAATAACTCTCTTAAGAGTATAAGGGCCGAGATTCAATTTGCATAGTATAAGCACGCAACCAGCCTTTTTTTATTCATAGAAGAATTTCTCCAAAAAAGAAATACATCTGAGGCGCGCTAGTGTTGGTATAGGTTAATATGAGAGGCCATCGAAAGGTTTAAACACACTAAACGATCGTATTTTTCTCCAACCGTCAGACACGTCAGTAATAGTTACGTCACCGTCAGAAACATCAGTAATAGTTACGTCACTGTCAGAAAAATCAGTAATAGTTACGTCACCATCAGACAAATCAGTATAGTTGCGTCACTGTCAGACATATCAGTAATAGTTACGTCACTGTCAGACAAATCAGTAATAGTTACGTCACCATCAGATATATCAGTAATAGTTACGTCACCGTCACCTAGCTGGATACAGAGACCACTACTTATACACATAGTTGTTATGTATATGGTTGGTTGAAGTGACTTACCATTTACGCGTCTGAAGGTTGTTTTAAGTTTTTAAAGCTAAGACAAAGTATGATCCGAGAAAAAACTATTGCTTAATACGTTCAACGCTTAAGATAAACTGTACTGTTTCAACCTCTACCAAAACTAGCGCGGCATACCTTACGCTCAAAGTATTTGTTAAGAAAGATTTCACATTTGATTTAAAGTTTTTTACTTTCCTATGTTTTACAGGTGTGTGCTAATACAATGTCAATTGGCTCTCTGGTCCAGAAGTTTTAGAGGACCTTTGGAAGGTACAGAGTTTTCTTTTTTCCTGGTGATTCTCTGCGGTGAACATTCAAAATGTGGGAATATTCCCGCCAATATACGTTGCATCCATAGACACACAGTGACGTATGCAAATAATAACATAATTAGTGACTAAAGTAACTGGCCGTGCGCCCCCCCCCCCTGCACCGCGCGGTAATTTGATATTAAAAGAGTATCCATTTTCTGCCGCAGTCCAAAAGCCCCACGCAATCAGTGTATCTTCGGTGTCTTTATTATAATACAGTATTCTAATCGAGGTAAGGGACTCAATCACGTTGGATTGAAATCCCTTTGACAATTGTTTGCTCAATTATCCGATCTGGCCGGATTATAGCTGGATTTGGAGCGGATCTGTGATATTTGTCCAGAGTTTTATTAATCTGCGCTTGACTAGTATGCTACGAATCAGAACAATTGTTTGCTCCGTTATCTGATCTGGCTGGATTATAGCTGGAATTGGAGTGGATCTGTGATATTTGTCCAGAGTTTTATTAATCTGCGCTTGACTAGTATGCTACGAATCAGAACAAATTGTTTGCTCCGTTATCTGATCTGGCTGGATTATAGCTGGAATTGGAGTGGATCTGTGATATTTGTCCAGAGTTTTATTAATCTGCGCTTGACTAGTATGCTACGAATCAGAACAAATTGTTTGCTCCGTTATCTGATCTGGCTGGATTATAGCTGGAATTGGAGTTGATCTGTGATATTTGTCCAGAGTTTTATTAATCTGCGCTTGACTATTATGCTACGAATCAGAACAAATTGTTTGCTCCGTTATCTGATCTGGCTGGATTATAGCTGGAATTGGAGTGGATCTGTGATATTTGTCCAGTTTTATTAATCTGCGCTTGGCTACTATGCTACAAATCAAGACAACTGTTTGCTCCATTATCTGATCCATAATCTTTCTAGATAATTTTGTTTCCGGATCAATTATACAATAATATTATATCATAGTTATATAGTATAAATTATATTTTCGAGTATACGAGATGGATTCGTATTGGGAAGGAAGATTGTAATAGTAACCTAGTTTCGGGAATGCTTTTTAATTTCATACAGGAAATAATTAATGAAACGAAATTATAAGAAGTATTTTATTCTAGAATGTCAAGGTAGCACATGTATGATTCTATATAGTTTTTCAGTTCTATCAGTTTTAGGCATTAGCCGTCATTTTCTTATTTTTTTACTAAAACAATGATGTATTGTGGACCAGAGATCTAATACAACGAATTGTTGGTGATTGTTTCTTGTAGCTATTTTAATTTGGTAAAGAGTTTTTATTTCCATCATAAATTTAGAAATAATATGTACTCAAATAGTTTAGATTCAAATGACATCACAAAACTAAGTTACACTCGGTCTAAAACACAAACAGGAAATAACAAATACCATAACTAATAACACTATAAAGTTGAAAATTATAAATTATTTTTTTAGAACGTGTCAGTAATTTATTAGCCACTTTCACATTAAATTTTGTGGGATATTTATATCAAACCAGCCTAAGACAGTTTGTGAACCAGCAAATAAATTAAACATAATTTATTTGCTTGGTAACAGCGCTCTTAGGACGACCCATTTTTTACATAGGTTTTGTCGCTTTTGATTTGGTAGCAAAAGAAAATGCTGTGTTGGTTAAAATGGATGGACAAAATGAACAGTATTGTTTTAAAAATCATTTAAATGCTTTTAAGAATGAATCTGATAAGTCATTGGTTCATAGGATCAGGAAATACTACAGTAATATGAGGCTAGTTAGTGATCTTAAAAAAATTCAAAATGATTTTCAGAATGTTTAATGCAAATCAAGTGCGGAATCCAAAAATATAAAGCGAGTCCAACATTTTAGCTGGTTCTAATAGAGAGGAATGCAAAATTATACGAAGTGTAATGCCTTGCTTGAACTAAAAAATGGTCAACAAGAGTCATTATTACTGCAGAGGTGTAAAGAGGCGAGTCTCGCTCGTGGCGTCAGGAATCAACGCGGTCGAGCATGGACTGGAGCTGGGAGAGGAGAGCTCAAACTGACATTTCAAAGTGTTTTATGGTTTCAATGTGGACAAGGTTGTGCAAACCGGTTCTGTAAGCTGTGAATGCTCTTGCAAGTTACAGTCTTGTTTTGATAGCTCTGTGTTTCCTATTTGCCACAGCTATCTCAAACGAGATTCTTGCCATGCTTACGCGCACTGTTCCCATTCGACACAAACGGTGCCGTCATGTCTGTTGTTTATTCTGATCTCGAATTCGTACGAGTCTATTAAGGCCTCCGTGGGCCACTTATCGTTCCCTTTGGTACAGAAAGGTATTGAGTCAGATTCCACGGCCCTCAACTTCCGACTTTGTGGACCGTAAATATTATAAGTAGGAGTAATGCAATGTATTATATTTAATAATCGGGAAATACAGTCTCTGGCAGAATAGTGTTTGGCACCTCACTTTATCACCCCAGGGACTCGGGTTCGAATCCCGGTTCGGGTAAATCACCTGAGACTAGCATGAAATAATGAGGTACAATATTTAGTTAAATAACAACGGTTACGGACCAGAGTTACAATCATCAGTGAAGAAAAAAGTATGATCAATTGATATTTTTCAGTCACCGTGGTTTGAACCAAAGTTAACTGATAGCAAGGTCTGATCTTTATTCACTCGCTTCTATTCGTGCAGCGGTAGCAATATTTGGTATCTTTTATTCGCCGTAGTTTAAACCAGATATGCAATTAATTACATATACTTGTTACTCTTTGTTCACCAAGATTTTCGCTAAAAGTATGAACTGATAACAGTCCTGCAAATTTTCGTTCACAATAATTCACATCAAATTGTAATCATCCAATTACACTCCATGTTGAATTTTGTTGGATAATTTCCACCAAATATGCGATTAGGTGATAAAAATATTGATATTTTTCAGTTATCGTGGTTTGAACCAAAGATGCGATGAATTGATAACAATAGTGATAATTTTCGTTCACTATCACTCGTACCACAGATGCGATTAGCTGATAAGAATGTATACCCCTCCGTCGTTCATCATCTCCTGTTCACCAAGGTTAGGTATACCACTTGCCTTGCTCTACAGTATATGTATATGCTTTGCAGCTAAAAATGGATATAAGAATCTGTTTTTAATAGAATTCAATTGAGAATAAGCTGGTATATGGAACTACGAGTGGTTTGATAAGTTTATGCAAATACAGAGAGAGATGGTAGCTCTCATGAATAAAGATATTACTTTTAGTTAGTATTATTATTTATCGATAACTAACTACGTTACCCATATTGGATTCCGTGTCTAATATTCGTTCAAAACATGCAAGTTGATTGATATACAAATTAGAATCTTCCCAAAAATGTCTTATGATATTCAAGAACGGTTTGCTGCTAGTCGAGTGAAATCTTGAAGACCTTCATCTTATATTGAAACAGTCCAAATAGTAAGTTATTAGAGAATAAAAGACACATAAAAAAGAAATAATACTTTCTAGGAATAACCGTCGTTGACTATTTTGAAAAAGAAACAACAATGACATTGGTTTATCATACAATAAAGTTCTTTTCTGTTACAAAATACACACCCAATTCCTCTGGAGAGTTGACCGAAAACTTGGGTAAAGTTCCAACACGATCAACACAATCTCCAACGCAGAGATTTATCTCTTCTATTCTCCAGATGTGGCTCCTTCAAAACGCCATATGTACCCAACAGAAAGTAATGGCTGACCGGACCGATATGTTTTTTTTTTTTTTTTGTTTTTTTTTTTTTTGTTAAAAAGTACATTGTGGAGACGAATCCCTTTTTTTACTTTTGCCAGTCCAATCATTTGGTAAGGATTAAATATTGGACAGTATTAGTCGAAGTGGTAACTTAAAAGATACAACTTAATACACGTTATATAAAACGAAATATAAACGTTAAATTATAAAAATAAATTAAACTCCAATTTTCTAGTGACTTCCTACATGTATCGTATATTTACTATCCTATCTTCCTAAAAGAGTGAAATAAACATAATTTATAGTTTTAAATCTTCTTGAAAATATAAAATTCTATATATATATATATATATATATATATATATATATATATATATATATATATTATTTTCATAGAGCTTATTGAGAACCTTTCGTTGGATTTTACTGTTAATTGAAATAATCCAATTTTCTCATTTACAAAATGAAAACCACACCCAACATTCACAGGTATAAATATTTAAACGCAATATGCATAGAAACGAATGAACAGGACTATTAAAATATGCAGATAGCTCGGCAATATATAACTTTTCACTAGCAGAAGGATTCATTGATGTGCAAGCACATTCATTCTGGAATTCTGGTCGTAAAATACAAATTATTAATATCTTGATGTATCAATGTGACACTAAATAGTTTTCGTACTTAAGAAATTGTAAGTTACAATTTTTCGCAAGCAAAATAGCAATGATTCTAATCGGTTTGCTTTTTAATGAATTCAACTGTTAGGTTTATTGAAACATTTTTAAATCTCTGGCAATAACTGTCTTGATTTAAATAAAACAAATTCTAATTAGGATAATTTAAATTAAGAATTCCTTAATTAGGAAGGATAAAGACGAAACGGCTGAGATCTAATTCCTTGTTCTAAATTCAATAAACAAAGTGACCCGTAATGGAGGACTTGGCAAGGTGTTCTGGCTAATTACCTTCCTTCTCTTCAGTCGAGTTACACAAAAGGCGAACACAGTGCATGTTCCTTGGTTCAACATCTTTCGTACCAAAGCCGTGATTAACTGATAGCAAGGCCTGACCTTTTTTCACTCGATCTCATTCGTGCAGCGATACCAATATTTGATATCTTTCATTCGCCATAGTTTGAACCAGATGTGCAATTAATTAATTACATATACTTGTTACTTTTTGTTCACCAAGATTTTCGCTAAAAGTATGAACTGATAACAGTTCTTCACATTTTCTTTTACCATCATTCACATCAAATTTTAATGCACCAATTATACTCCATATCGAATTTTGGTTGATAATTTCCACCAAAGATGCGATTAGGTGATAAAAAGGTTGATATTTTTCAGTTATCGTGGTTTGAACCAAAGATGCGATGAACTGATAACAATAGTGATAATTTCCTTTCACTATCACGCGTACCACACAGATGCGATTAGCTGATAAAAATGTATACCCTTATTTCGTTCACCATCTACTTTACTATCAACCCTGATGAATTGAAAATAATAGAATTTATTTGGTTTTCCGTTAATCGTAACAAGTCTGCCAATCTTCGTTTGAAGTTTATTGTTTAAGTTTATTTACAGTGGATAGTTTGATTGGATGATACCTTTCGGATATTTGCGTCCTTTAATTTAGATGAAAAATAAAACAGCACGTTTCGAGGGCTGGAGTCCATCCTCGTCAACAGGTTTCAAAGAGCCTTATGTTTAAAACCAAATAAGTTTTTCAACTTTGATTTTGGGTCCGGATATGTTATTCATTGCGCCTTTTCTGGGCAGTGATATGGTATGTACTTGCTCCCACCACGCCTTCATTCTGATCGTTATGCCATAAGGGTTTTTGACAACTGATGAAAAGAATAGATTCCGATTTTCGAAACGTAGTGTCCTATTTTTTGTAACATTAATGATAGCAAATGTCCCAAAACCCCGGCTTCTTATCAAGCCTGTTAATAAGACAGGAGTGCATTGCACTCTATCTTCCCACACGAAACACGAAAACGCTTTGAGTTCTTCCTTATTTTAAAGATCCGACACAGACAGTTTACCCCGAGAAAGGTTTTATTCAGCTCTATTTTACGGCGTGGTCAGGGGGGAGGGTCGGCCCACACGGTGCTAGACAAAAGGAACACTGTTTAAAAGGCAATAAATATCGAGGGAGTGAAGGTGTGAACAAGTCTCTAGGAGGGGCGCAGATTAAAAGTAAATCCGTGTAGATGAGCGTTACATAGTCATAAATACTAGGCCCGTCACCTCGACCACAAAACGGACCCCTTACCATTTTTGTCGACTCCTAGCCAACTCTTGTCGTAGGTCGTGTGTCTAGCACGGACATTCCTTGACTACAGGGAAAGGCAACATACTGTCATCCTTGAACAAAATATTTCATCCACGATCCAACATGTTCTTTTTGTCTCAAAATGTGGTTTGTTGGATTACTGTGAAGCCAGACTATAAAACAATTTTAAGGATGCACAAAATCAATATTGGTATAAAGAAGAGTTGATGAAGTCCTCATTTTAGGCCATACAACCTGTTTTAGGTCGGGCTAATTTGTGTTTAATTTCAAAGGCATAGATAGCCCATTTCGGAAAACTTCTCTGTAGACCGAGAATATATAAAACACATATTTGATCTCTCCACAAGAAATTATATGCTTCAAAATAGGAATTCGGGGAAATTTCATCACATACCCCAAATATAAGGAAATGTGCTATTTTATGGTTTGTACATGAGTTACAGCGTTAGAAGGGACAAGTTTTTAATGATTTATAACTTAATTATGGCACTTAATAACTAAATATAATTGAAGAGAATATATGTTTTAATGAAAACATACAATTTTCTTCGGTCAGCTCTCATATACTTTAAAACATTCATGTACTTACTTTAAACCCGTTTAAATTTGATTGTAAGATTCTAAATACAACTCCTATTCCCCGGGACGTAAAGGTCTTCGACTAAAAGATGCCTTTTACATTTAAAATATTATCCCAATTGAATAGTTGCAACTCTTTCAGGTGTAATGGAGACTACTAAACTACTTAAGCAAGATAGTTCTTTACAGTTCTTTACGAAATTGGTCCAACTATTTTCAACTACCCAATTAAGCAGATCAAAGGTCCTGATATCTAATTATTTTCTCAGTCTTGTAAATAATTTTGTTTTTCCAAGCAAGAAGTCGGGAAAATATTGACAAAACTTTGAGTAACTGACAATTTTGCCTACAGCAAGGACAATAAAACATTGGACAAACCGTCCCCGAACATTGCGGTATAAATAGGAAATTGTGAGCCGAGACAGTCCATTAGTCTTCATTAGGTTGGCATAGCGTAGTCACTTTAAAACGGGCACATAGCTTCTTTCTTCTCTCGCCTACCTGGGGCCCGTTTTGGCGAATGGTGCATTATTTCGTAAACTTTAAACCACCTATGTCGCATTTTAGGTACTCGAATAATAACATAATTAAATTGCGCGGAAACATACTGTTCCAAACATTGTCTCCCGATTCTGAGTGAATAGATGAAAATTACGTTTTTTTATGTTAGTGACTCGTGTTTATCAGCTTCTTGACGCCTTTATGGTAATTTAATCATATGGGAACACTGCCTAACGTTCAATGATTCGTGTGAATGGAGTAATCAAAAAATTTGAGTAATCAACATGAATAACCCACAGATTTCCCGAGGGGTAGTTATGGTGACTGTCGTTGAAAGTATATATTATCTATAGAGAAACTATGGGGTATATAGTTACTAACTAAAACGCGATTTCTTGAGAGCTGGTTTAGGCATGTTGGAAACCTAGAATATGTTAAACACACAACAAATTAAACAACAAAGGAAGCACACGTGTTACGATAAAACGTCGAGCAACACACTTTTATGTCAAGTGACTTTTATGTCAAGTCCCTAATGTGAAAACAACACTAAGATTAGAATAAACTCAAAAGAAACACGCAGTTCATAAAACCAATGAAATCACACACAAAACACAGAAAACGACATCACGCTTACCAATGGTTGGTTGCTATTATTCTAACCTTTGTGTTTTTTAACTTGATAAATTTGATATACCACTGTAATGTTTCACTTTAATGTTTTCAGACATTCATTGTTAGGTTGTGACAGCCGATCATTAATTGGTTGATTGTGAGTGATGAAATTGATGCTGGTAGAGAAGACAGGAACAGTCATGCCACTAGAGGATGTGTCAGCCAATAATTGATTGATCGTGAGTGAGGGAATGGATGCCGGTGGAGACGACAGGAACAGTCATGCCACTAGAGGTTGCGGCAGCCGATCATTGATTGATTGTGAGTGAGGGAATGGATGCCGGTGGAGAGGACAGGAACAGTCATGCCACTAGAATTTGCGACAGCCGATCATTGATTGATTGTGAGTGAGGGCATGGATGCCGGTGGAGACGACAGGAACAGTCATGCCACTAGAGGTTGCGGCAGCCGATCATTGATTGATTGTGAGTGAGGGAATGGATGCCGGTGGAGAGGACAGGAACAGTCATGCCACTAGAATTTGCGGCAGCCGATCATTGATTGATTGTGAGTGAGGGCATGGATGCCGGTGGAGAGGACAGGAACAGTCATGCCACTAGAAGTTGCGGCAGTCGATCATTGATTGATTGTGAGTGAGGGAATGGATGCCGGTGGAGAGGACAGGAACAGTCATGCCACTAGAGGTTGCGGCAGCCGATCATTGATTGATTGTGAGTGAGGGAGTGGAATGGAGTGGACAGAAGCGGTGAGAGGATCGTGTATGTGTGCACGTGTGTGGGTGAAGTGTATGTACGTGCAACGTGTATTGTACGTGCCCGTCGCGTTCACACCTAAACCGCACCACCCACTTTGCTCACCACCACTTCAATTAATTGAAACTCTCAGGAACCAATCAGGAGATCTGTTCCTGGTGACTTACGCTGTCATAGATCACTTTCACACGATCATCATCGGCCTACAAAAGTTAAACTAATTTCTGTGCACAGCCATATATTTATTTAGCGGTAAAAAAATCTACCTTGCCAAGGTAGGTGAAAATGTGTATTGCTCTAAATCCATTTTGCACTAAATACATTTTCAATATTTAATTATGTATACATAACTGACACAAAACCGGATTCTGATATTAGTCTTTAGAGTAAACAATGTGATTTCTTAACCTTATGTTGCAAATTTGACCGTGATTTCAGCAGAATTCAGTCATCGCCAATAACGTATTTTAAACACAGAATGTCATTAGACTTTAAAGGCAAATAAAACGACCAAATTTTGCGGTGTCACCGTGGAGAGTTATTTTCGTTGAACAACATTTTCAACCCAAACAAAGTTTTGTTCTGATGCAGGTTTAAAATTCGCCCACGTGATACTCTCTCTCTACATATGAAAAGAAATTGTGGGGACGGCAGTTTTAAATGTAATTATTGTTAATTTTGTAAATATACTTAATTTACGCATCAGATCCGGTATATTTAACATAAATATTTACAGAAAACTGTATTCGCATTCTCTCGTATTACAGCGATATTACAATAAAGCGAACTGCATCGCATAGCGGTCACCCATCCAAGCAGCAGCCACGCTCGAAGCTGCTTGATTCGGTTATCTTGTGATAACCGCCGTACCCGCTACACTGCGCCATAGCCTGTAATATTCTACTCGATGAGAGAACTAAGAGCTCAAGTGACGTATCCAAGATTTGACTTCGGGTGAAAGAGCCATCATTTCTTATTTAACAAGAATGGTTGATAACGAAGAGAAGTAGTTCGATCTCTTCTTTTTTATTGTGATATACGGTATGTTTGTGATATACTACCGTACCCGCTACACTGCACCATTGGCTATGTATCCTACCTGACTGACAACAAGCATTCAGCATTACATTTGTCGCAAGGCAGTTTGTCGAAAATAAAAGTTACACGTGTAACTTAGTAAATTGTGGCAAAACTTAGTAAATTGCTCATGATTTTGTTCTTAGCAACCGGTTTATGTTACAAAACAGATCCTGAAAAGCGGCTGAAAGGTTTAAGAACGGCGTGCAAGGAGCGAAAACCGGTTAGTGAAAGACGCAAAGATGCACAAACACCGCTATGTCAAAAACGTTCCTCGCTCAAGATTTACAGGGCGGTGGATAAACTCAGACAAGTTTGACGCGCTAATTGCTGAAGTACACAGATATGCAAAGAATATAACAGTCGGCATGAGGAACAAAGGGGGTAATCGTGTATCAAACCGAGGGTGAGTGTGGTGATGGGGGGTGAGGGGTCGTGGGTGAGGGGGGAAGGGTCGTCAAGCAAACAGGCACACTACACACGACATACGGCTCGGGGCTCGCCCAGCCTCGGTCTGTCTGTCCGCTTACGTTTGCACAGGTAATTAGAATTCCCACTGCGTTGAACAAACAAATGCCCTGCATTCTGTTGATCTCCAACTGTGCAATTATTTACACTACACCAGTTTATAGTGCTGTCGGATTGAAAAATCTTATCACTCCTGAATGTTGTTCCGTCGCTTGCTCTTGTTTCTAAAATTTTGTTCTTCCACCAAGCTCTTCTGTTTGTGTTTTTAAATCAAAACAATTGTGCCCATATAACTAGCAAAACTTTTGCAAAATTTTAGTACACGATGAAGTGTATTTTTATTTTGTTCGCTATATATCTGCGCGCATCTGCTTTACAATAATCGGATGCAAACACAAGAACGCGTTTTTATTTTGTTTGTTGAAATTTGAGTGTAGGAAAGGTAAAAATAATATTCACAATTTTATTATGCTCTCACTTTTAGTTATACTTTCTAAGGCATATTGAATACTCTTTCCTGCGTACATGAATTTGTCCCACATCTGTTCGAAGAATGCCTCCGTTACTGATAGATGATGTATTTATATTTTCTGATAACTACGTTAAGAGCTAATTAACGGATTAGTAAAAATACACATTGAGACAAATTCCATTATTCGCCTGCAAAACCTTTCTATAGAAATGTAATTTATTGTAATGATAGTTATCCAAAGCATTGTGATCAGGCCCTCTAGAATTGTATTATATTACCATTAGCCATCTGTGCCATTAGAATCAGACCATTCGAAAAATAAAAAGAGTACCTCTTCAAATAATCATAAAGACTGTTTTTCTTGGTTTCCATTACTATTTCAGTGGTTAGAGCATCACAGAATAAAGTTTAAGATTTCGCAGCGGCTAACGGAATTCGAACAAATTTTACTCCTGAAGCATTAATTAAAAATAAGTCACAATGTTAATGTGAGTCTACACGATAACTTTGTCACCGTCCCTCTAAATCGATTTGAAGCAAATCGTGTGAATTTGTAGTGTGGATCTTTTATCAAACACATCAATTAAATGTTTTTGAAGGTTTAATTGAATTGAAGTACATATTAAATGTTTATGCTAGTATCTTTTATGCTCTGTTTACTTAAGTGCAGGTAAATTTTGTTAACCTATTTTGGTACTTCGTCTGTGTGAAGTATTGAATTAAAATAAAATGTATTGACGTGAGAGTTCAGTGAAATTAGCACATACGTGTTACAAATAAACATGTGCATAGTCGTAGCGATAAAGGGTGGGTCGTGCATGCCACCTCCCTTTCGCCTCCAACATGAAGTAAAAAGGAAAGTAATCGCGGACTTAACACATTTAATCCTATAAGGATTTTCGAACCCCTTCTCACATTTTAACTTTTGAGTTACCGTAACTAAAGTGTCATCACAGATAGTTGGTATAACAAAATTCTTTAAACTTCTTGTGCATATAAAACTGTCTTTAAAAATGTATGGGCGCGATAGCTCAAAAACATTATATACATTTGGAAAACTTTAATCAAACATATCGGCCACAACAAATTCTTTTTTGTGTGTATAATTTAGATATAACCTTTGGATACGAATAATAAATAGCCACGTATGTGAGATTGGTTACCGAGAATCCGGGTTATAGGTTGTTGATTTAAAATAATTAATAAATGCATGCATTAGTTATATCTGTATTACAGAAACGTGTTGATTTTTTCCATAAGTTTTCTTTGGCGAATACATCGCCGCCCTTCGGGATGCTAATAAGGATGTAGGAATGTGAGGATGTGGGGATGTGAGGAGGTAGTGATGTGAGGATGTAGGGATGTGAGGATGTAGGGATGTGAGGATGTAGTGATGTGAGGATGTAGGGATGTGAGGATGTAGGGATGTGAGGATGTAGAGGGATGTGAGGATGTAGAGGGATGTGAGGATGTAGAGGGATGTGAGGATTTAGAGGGATGTGAGGATGTAGGAATGTGAGGATGTAGGAATGTGAGGATGTGGGGATGTGAGGAGGTAGTGATGTGAGGATGTAGGGATGTGAGGACGTAGAGATGTGAGGATGTAGGGAATGTGAGGATGTGGGGCTGTGAGGATGTGAGGATGTAGTGATGTGAGGATGTAGAGGGATGTGAGGATGTAGGGATGTGAGGATGTAGGGGATGTGAGGATGTAGGAATGTGAGGATGTGGGTATGTGAGGATGTGGGTATGTGAGGAGGTAGTGATGTGAGGATGTAGGGATGTGAGGATGTAGGGATGTGAGGATGTAGAGATGTGAGCATGTAGAGATGTGAGCATGTAGGAATGTGAGGATGTGGGGATGTGAGGATGTGGGGCTGTGAGGATGTGGGGCTGTGAGGATGTAGTGATGTGAGGATGTAGGGATGTGAGGATGTAGGAATGTGAGGATGTAGAGGGATGTAAGGATGTGGGGCTGTGAGGATGTGGGGCTGTGAGGATGTAGTGATGTGAGGATGTAGGGATGTGAGGATGTAGAGGGATGTGAGGATGTAGAGGGATGTAAGGATGTAGGGATGTGAGGATGTAGAGGGATGTGAGGATGTAGAGGGATGTAAGGATGTAGGGATGTGAGGATGTAGATGTGTAGTAAGGAATAGTTTGAAGATGTATCGTGGGGAAGGGATATTTGGGAATGTGTTTTATTATAATTGTTGGTTTCTTCTCATTGAAGCCTTTAGTTTGTGACCTCACTCGTTGGGTCTTTCCACTATAGGCTATTGTTTTAAATCCACTACTCATTATTTGGTTCTTTTGAAAACCACCGGAATTGTATCCTCATAGGACGTAATCATCCTAGTGTTGTAATAATTGACTTTTGTATATTGCTTGTTTTCTTACAGAGCACAATGGAGTGAACAGAAATTGCGTCCTCCTTACCCAAATTATTTCTTAATAAGAAATTCTTCTATTCCGTGCGTTTCAACCCCCCCCCCCCTTGCAATACGAGATCATTGTACGCCGCTGGCAATTCGAATCTGGGAGGAGGAGTCAAATCGGTGGCGATACGAGATTCGTAAGTCTCTCACTTTGTCCGCGTTTGTTACACCTCAGGTACTCGTGAACCCATCCATATTTGACACCTGGTGTAACGGTCGATTAATTCAGATTTAGAAATTGCCAACTTCCTCTCCACCGCGGATGCGACGCTGGCTGGGGGCGAGAGGACTTGGCGGTGCGAGGCGGCATTGCCCAGTTCCTGCTCCACACACCGTTTAGCGCAATTTCAAGAGATAGGCGCCGTTTCCGGAATGGGCCGCTCTTCTTGTTAGGATGCAGCCTGGGGCCACTGTAGTTATACTTCTAACGGGGCTTTTGCTAGTCCAAGATCTACTCTTTATAGAACTGACCTTTTAATGGATCAGAGAGTAAAGTAAAGATGTCTTATTTTACCAGGCGAAGTTAGGGCTAAGAAGCCCTCTCTAACACTTAACCTAGGGGCCAACGACTTAAAGGTGACTTCCAAACCACCACCAATGGCCGGGCAGGCGGGCCGCTTGCAAGGACAGGATCGCTCAGCGGTCACTAATCCAAGCAGCAGCCACGCTCGACGTTACTTAATTTGGTTATCATGCGATAACCGTTGTACCCGCTACACTGCGCCATTGGCCATACACAGTCACAGGTTTGTGCAGACAGTCACTGGATCTATAACAGAGATAACATTTAATTTTACTTATCACCTTCTTACTTTCACTATAACGGATGAGAAGTAAGGACGATGAGATGGACAGCCCTTCTTTCTCTCCACAAAGGGGTCTTCGCTTCCTTTATAATGTAATTGACCACATTTCATTTCCTTATTGTATAAGGATTCACAATTACACTGACTTATTCGTTGACGTTGATGTTTACTTCAACCACAATTTACCCACAATTTACTTCTCAAGACCTCCTTAACTATACCATGCAGCGTGTACCATTAAAATTGTAACATCAACACATGGCCAGTATTGTTTTGTGATTCCCTTCAGGTACAATTTCTCAAAACGTAGTGTTTAAAGCTTTTGTAACACATGTCTAAAAACCACTCATAAATATTTCGTCATTCCTCTATGGATTGTATCAAGAGTTATTAGCGTGAAACTGTACCTAGTTTTCTTCTTTGCTACCGCATAATAAAAACCTCACTATTTCCATAACATTAAAAAAAATAAATATAAGAAATGTAATTAAAGAGGGAATGACGTAGTACCAACTGTTATGTCTTTCCAGAGGTCTATCTGTATTCAAATGGCAAATTGTATGCTGGACCGAAGGCTTTATTTATTTATAAATGTAGAGATAGCCATGTCAGACCCAGTACAGGGCTGCGTAAAATAGGTCACAGTCACAGTCATAATTTCTTTATTTGTTCATGAGTACATAAGTGAAATTAAGCCACATGGCTCTTTCTTACATTTAACCTCAAAAATAGGTAGGAAATGGTTAGCAGAAACTCTTAGAATACCTTTAGAATATTAGCTTGTCATATGGTCGATGATTTGATTTCGATAGGCCTATAATTTGTTTAGTTTTGTTAGAGAAATCGTGATAAATTGGAGATGACTGCGCACTGATGGAGTGCAACACGATGAGTCAAGTTTTGAAAAGTGAAAGTGACGAAGTACTGCGATTGCTGAGAGTGAAATCTACATACTTTCAAACGTCACTAGAAAATCCATCATGACGTTGGCAGTGGTCTAATATCCAGTAGGGATACTTTGTTGTCCTGGTTCCATTCAAGAAATTGTCTTCCAGAACTCTGAGTAATCCATCCGTGGACATGATTATTATCAGTCATAGCGATCAGTTGTCTAGGAACATCACTTTTATTAGCTTCTAAGGATGATTGACCGAGCTGTTTGAATAATCAATTACTTGAGCAAAAACATAAATCAGGCCTATATAACGTCGTAGGCCGACCGAGATGAAAGTAGTGTTGTTTTTTGCATTGTAAACAATGCAGACTTGAGGGGAGCGTTGTTTACAGTCCACTCAGCTGTGATGACTGTAAAAGTCGCCGACACATTGTGTTGGGTTAGATTCTCAAAGGTTGGGGGAACTTAGTCTTGCTAAAGGGTGCCCATGATTGCCTGGAATACTTTAACTGCCTATGTAAAGGTGTAATTTGTTCGGATTTCATAGTCTTAGCCGACATCGTCTAAACACAGTTTGAAATTGGTCCTTACCTTTATGCTGGAATTTAGCTCTTGCACAACTTTTTAGTGTCTTCAACACGAGTTTCCTGTGTTGCAAGAGCATCCAATTACATTACCCAACACGTTTTAGCAGGAAACTCAAGTTCGCTCTGCTTTGCGTCTCAATGATCCCGAGTATGTCTCAATGATGACATCCCAAACTTTTAGCTATAAATCTGGTTCATCTGGCATTGGTTCTCACGAGGATCATCTCCGGATCGAAAAACTCGATGCATCGAACTGACAAGGAATTCCTATTTGGATCATATGAACCATCCTGAGTGTATGGTAACTTAGAAAACCCCGAAGTAAACAGACTGTTAAATCCAATTCATTAATCACCTGCATGCTGCATATGGTTAGAGAAGTTGATTAAATTTAACAATGATAAAATGATAAAAATTTAACATATAGACACAGAATGGATAGTTATTAATGAACTCTCAAATTGATGAATTAAAGAAAATGCTACCAGGTTGGTAGCAGATAACAGAACGGATGAATAGTGCAGGCTAGAAATATATGTGAGTGTTTAACGCAGGGCACTTACAGTAGTCCTTACAGCACGACTAACAGTAGCCTTAGTAAGAAAAAAGAATTACCCTAATAAAATTAATAATAGGCCATTAATGAACTGTTTTTGAAAGTAACGAAGAAATGCGCCTGTAACTCGCAAAGTTTTGTAAGTACGCAATATAAAGAATTAGTCAGAACTGTGACAGTATAATAAATTTGCAGGCGTTGAGAGATTTTTTATTATTATACAATGCTCAAGTTGATTCTTAAAGTAGTACCTGTTAATTTAATCATTACATGATTGATCAGCATGGATTTTTTGTTATATGTCTTATGGTTTGTGCTGATTATATAGAAATTCCTTAAATAAAGCATACTCTGGTATGGCCAAGCGGTTTGACGTCGGACTTTGGATCTGTGCTATTGATAGTACAGGTTCAAATCCTGTCTGTGGCCTTAACACTTTTTAACAGCACCATAGTGTACATTTTTCTTGATAATAATAGTAAAAATAGCAACATAAGGTATATTGTTACTATCTTGCCAATGGCGCAGTGTAGCGGGTACAACGGTTATCGCGAGATAACAGAATCAAACAACGTCGAGCGTGGCTGCTGCTTGAATGAGTGACCGCTGAGCGATCCTGTCCTTGCAAGCAGCAAACCTGTAACGGCTATTGGTCATGGTTCAGAAGTTAAGGCGTTGGTCCCCAAGCTGAGTGTTAGAGAGAGGGCTTCTTAGCCCTAACTTCGCCAGGTAAAATAAAACTTTATTTTTATAAAATGGTTTTATTCACGTATCCCTCTAAAATGCATTATCACGTATCCCTCACGTAAAATGGATTATCACTCTACCCGCACCTCTCCGAAATAATATTCCAAATACAAACCTTCAGATAGTGACAGCTCATTGAAACAGTTTCAAAATTGCATTTAGTTCATTAATATTTACAAGTCTCAGTACAGTATTAAAAATTAATAAAATGTCAATTACATTTTCATATGTGTCGAGTCCAGACAAGTTTGGTCCAATACATTGTAGCGCAATGTTGTTATAAATTTCTTTCAGGCTCGTTTAAGGTTTTTATCACAATTTTGTACTAAACGTATCCAGAATATGTTTTTACACAGCACATTTTCTTACAGTATATACATCTATCAAGCGTTGTACAGTCGGAACTATTACTCTTAAAAGAAGCCGAAAATACCATGCTTAATATATATATAATTGGGGAAGAATATATTATGTCATGTAGGAGTATTGGAGACACAGTGCATTTAGTTGAAACTTCATTTGGAATGTGGTTTTAAATTATGCACTTTTGCTTTTAAACGAATGTATATAATGTTGACTCCTACATTCTACACAATTCCTATTTATCTTTATATTGTTGGTGATATATTAGAGAGTGAAAACCTAGCATGACATCGGTACGTATTTGTTAGGTACTAAATAAAGTGCACACACTATCGAACGTTTTCGTTTCCAGGCGTACGTCATTTAGGCGGATTTTAACCTGCTGTCGCATAATATGAATATGGATTAGCAGTTTTTATTTCGAGTACTGGTTGTTGCGATAGTCAGTGCAAAATCTGTTCACACACTTAGATAATATCTCGGGAATGGTTATAATTGAAATTTTACTAACCGGAATTGCTCTCCAACTCTTCGTGTACAAACGCCCAATACTCGTCGCGCGCGTTTAGACTTGCAAATAATTGTACTGTCGGACAAAAACTTGCGTAACTTCTTGCCAGTGTAAACCCAGTTGGACGTAGGACTTAACAAATAGTACAGGTTCAATCCTGTCTGTGACCGTAGCACTTTTTATCAGTACCACCGATCTTGTACTGTATCGACTCTCCCCTTTATCTGTTTGATAAGATCCTCGCACAGGCCAGTGGCCCATGAGGACGGACAGAATAAGGCTTAAAAAGGGATCGGCCTGTTTTATTTATTGTGATAAATAACTTATAAGATAAACACATCGTTAATAAAATATGATTTTAAAACAAACAATATTTCGTCCAACGCTGCTATTTGATGAAACAGGATCGGACAGGACGGTGTGGTTCAAAATTCTTCGGTTCTGAGAAATGGAATGTAACTTCCTGGAACCATGTGAGGTCTACAGTTATATTTCACGCATTTGCGCCAGAACGCTATAATCATGATTTGCTTTAGGGACCTGGTAATGGCTCATTCGGTTCCGTGTCCAGTTCACAAGCTGACCCACGGTTTTTTGCTACTGCGATTCGATACAACTCTAATTTGAAAGTAAAATGCTCGACAAAAGAACGAGCCGACTGAGACGAACGCGTGCGTGAGCGTGCACGTGTTGAGTTTTTGTTTGACGTGGAGACCTCATTACCATCGTCTTTCATTTTATTAGCACTAAAACGCTATTAACTTAATCGTGATTTGATTCCCCTTCGCGCGACTGCCGCTTCATAAAGCCCCGCCATTCTTCGACGTTCTTTTGCCAGTGTTTAAATAACGATTCTCCTTTAGCTACTTTTCATTGCTTATACAAAACGCTGTCTTTGAGAACCTTGTGTAACTCTCTCAGCTGTTTCATACTAAACTTTACTGTTTAAAAGCCACATTTATTAAAACGACCTTGGGGTTTCCCCCATACGAAAAAAAATAAATTTGAGTTTTTAATAATTTTTAGTACATTTGGTGTAGCACATGCCGATTTTCATGTGTACATTTTGGCTAAACGTTAATTTTTTTAATAACCACCTTTATTTTTTTACTTGTAGCCCCAGGCCCGTTTGAGGGTTAATATTTAATAATGTTTTTTATTATTATTTTGAGAGTTATTGCGACGCTTAATAGTTTTCACTAGTAATAATAATAATAATACTCTTTATTGCATTAACAATAGTTACAATTGCATTGCATGCCTCATAAAATGGAATTTAAGTTGGAACTTGAATTGAAACTTTAAAATAAAACCATCATAAATAATTATTAGGCCTATTTTTTATAAACACGGTATGTCATAAAGATGTCATTCGGTCTTTATTTATCTATATCAGAACCGGGTTATGTGTTAATACTCTTGAATAACTTCATTCATTTCTAGTACTTATTTTGTAATGTTTTAATATGTTCTACTGATTTTATTGATGTCTCAAAACACACATTTTCATATTTAATCAAAATAACCAAAACTCCTCGGTGCCTACCAAAACCCTTAATTTTCTCTTTTCTTTTTAGCATGAATCAACTAATCGTAATTGCTATTTGAACACTGATTTAGAGGACACTCTGTAAATTAGGAATACGCTAAAGACGAGGTATAATTTCCAATATTTTCCGCAATCATTTAAAAGTCATCAAAAATATTTTTTTATCGACCTGTATAAATTTCATAATAATTAGGACTCAATGTATTGTGATCTACCTATTATGAACAATGATATACTGTACCAGTAAACACTGGATGCAACAAATTAGCCGATAATTTTCATTGTAATGTATTAATTTAAATATAAATATAGTGAAAAATTGAGATACCAATGCCATGTAGTAATAGGCGTTTACTTTGAATGATTCAAAATGACCGACCACTATCGGATATCTATGGCTGCATGTTGATTGCTATGGACACATCACATTAATTAAATAGTAATTAAGAAAAACTTAAATCCAACCATTAACTAAATAAATAAAAGTGGTTTGTGATGCATGTTTGCCAGAAATACAGGTTATTAGGAACATGTATTTTGCATTCATTGTTTGGGGAAAACCCCAATCAAATAAACACACATCACGGTGTAAGTATTTCTAACATACTTTTGAGACCTTGAATTTTGGTTGTCTTAAATATAGCACTTGTTTATTTAAGAAAATAAACCCCTCGTATCTGTGTATAGAGAGGAAATATTACTACTGATATAGTTGCAGTTTAATATGGTACAAAGCACGCATTGTAAAAGTAGTACAAATTAATACCAGAGTATCAACAAAATCAGTCAGAATTTAGGGATTAGAAAAAATAATAATTATTATTAAATTTATCTAATTGGAAACGTACGGGTTCTCTATATTGAAAATAAAACCAACAAAAATTCACTGGCAGCAATGCAACATGTTGTACACCAGTATGCCATCCCAAAATATGGCACGTGCGAATATAACAAGGACACATACCACACCATACCCACCAGAAATCGCAAAATATATTTTCATGGTAGACACGTGCGAATATAACATTGAGACATACCCCATCTCCCCCAGCCATTTCAAAATATATGCTCATGGTAGGCACGTGCGAATATAACATTGAGGCATACCCCATCTCCCCCCAGCAATCCCAAAGTATATTTTCATGGTAGACACGTGCGAATATAACATTGAGACATACCCCATCTCCCCCCAGCCATTTCAAAATATATGCTCATGGTAGGCACTTGCGAATATAACACTGAGACATACCCCATCTCCCCCAGCCATTTCAAAATATATGTTCTTGGTAGGCGCGTGCGAATATAACATTGAGACATACCCAATCTCCCCCAGCCATTTCAAAATATATGTTCATGGTAGGCACGTGCGAATATAACACTGAGACATACCCCATCTCCCCCCAGCCATTTCAAAATATATGTTCATGGTAGGCACGTGCGAATATAACACTGAGACATACCCCATCTCCCCCCAGCCATTTCAAAATATATGCTCATGGTAGGCACGTGCGAATATAACATTGAGGCATACCCCATCTCCCCCCAGCAATCCCAAAGTATATTTTCATGGTAGACACGTGCGAATATAACATTGAGACATACCCCATCTCCCCCCAGCCATTTCAAAATATATGTTCATGGTAGGCACGTGCGAATATAACATTGAGACATACCCCATCTCCCCCCAGCCATTTCAAAATATATGTTCATGGTAGTCACGTGCGAATATAACAGGAACACATACCACCCCCAACCCCCAACAATCCCAAAACATATTTCCATGGTATACACGTACGAATATAACATTGACACATACCCCGTCTCCCCCCAGTCATTCCAATATATATTTTCATGGTAGACACTTACGAATATAACATTGACACATACCCCATCTCCCCCCAGCCATTCCAAAATATATTTTCATGGTAGGCACGTGCGAATATAACAGGAACACATACCACCCCCAACCCCCAGCGATCCCAAAATATATTTTCATGGTAGGCACGTGGGAATATAACAGGAACACATACCACCCCCAACCCCTAGCAATCCTAAAATATATTTTTATTGTAGGGTCGTAACAGGGGCACATACCCCCCCCCCATTACAAGAAAACAAATTACCGTAAGTCTGGAACTGAGAAAAGTTTTTTTATCACATCAAAACAATATTAAAATTATTTAGGATTTTATACATAAATCAATAGTTTCATTATGAAAAACGCCCGAATCTCGGATGGGGTGTAGGGTTGTTGGAAATTCATAGAAAAGATGACTGTGAATAGTAATTCCCATACTGTTTCTTTTAAGATACGTTTTTGACAAAGAAACTTTCCCACAAACTGTTATGTCTACGTACTGTTACATTCATTAACATATTTTGTTATTTTAACCATTAAAAGACGCAATTTAGTCATACTTTTTCATTCATTAGAAACAATGAATATATCGAACATAGAACGTGTTCGTAATGATTTACAATTGTTAAGAAAATCCATTCCACTATTATATTTAATTTTTAGTTTTGGACATTTTTATATATGGACAATCTCAATATAGATATTAAATGTGGATTGTTTAATTTAGATTGTATACAAAATAAAGATAAATATTATGTTTTTGTGATACAAGTATTGTTGTATAACAATAGGAGGTATCACAAATACATAATATTTATCTTATTTGCACTATATCTATATACATAGCACTTTATATATGGATAATCTCAATATAGATATTAAATGTGAATTGTTTAATTTAGATTTTATACAAAATAAAGATAAATATTATGTTTTTGTGATACAAGTATTGTTGTATAACAATAGGAGGTATCACAAATACATAATATTTATCTTATTTGCACTATATCTATATACATAGCACTTTATATATGGATAATCTCAATATAGATATTAAATGTGGATTGTTTAATTTAGATTTTATACAAAATAAAGATAAATATTATGTATTTGTGATACAAGTATTGTTGTATAACAATAGGAGGTATCACAAATACATAATATTTATCTTATTTGCACTATATCTATATACATAGCACTTTATATATGGATAATCTCAATATAGATATTAAATGTGGATTGTTTAATTTAGATTTTATACAAAATAAAGATAAATATTATGTATTTGTGATACAAGTATTGTTGTATAACATAGGAGGTATCACAAATACATAATATTTATCTTATTTGCACTATATCTATATACATAGCACTTTATATATGGATAATCTCAATATAGATATTAAATGTGGATTGTTTAATTTAGATTTTATACAAAATAAAGATAAATATTATGTATTTGTGATACAAGTATTGTTGTATAACAATAGGAGGTATCACAAATACATAATATTTATCTTATTTGCACTATATCTATATACATAGCACTTTATATATGGATAATCTCAATATAGATATTAAATGTGAATTGTTTAATTTAGATTTTATACAAAATAAAGATAAATATTATGTATTTGTGATACAAGTATTGTTGTATAACAATAGGAGGTATCACAAATACATAATATTTATCTTATTTGCACTATATCTATATACATAGCACTTTATATATGGATAATCTCAATATAGATATTAAATGTGGATTGTTTAATTTAGATTTTATACAAAATAAAGATAAATATTATGTATTTGTGATACAAGTATTGTTGTATAACATAGGAGGTATCACAAATACATAATATTTATCTTATTTGCACTATATCTATATACATAGCACTTTATATATGGATAATCTCAATATAGATATTAAATGTGGATTGTTTAATTTAGAATTTTATACAAAATAAAGATAAATATTATGTATTTGTGATACAAGTATTGTTGTATAACAATAGGAGGTATCACAAATACATAATATTTATCTTATTTGCACTATATCTATATACATAGCACTTTATATATGGATAATCTCAATATAGATATTAAATGTGGATTGTTTAATTTAGATTTTATACAAAATAAAGATAAATATTATGTATTTGTGATACAAGTATTGTTGTATAACAATAGGAGGTATCACAAATACATAATATTTATCTTATTTGCACTATATCTATATACATAGCACTTTATATGTGGATAATCTCAATATAGATATTAAATGTGGATTGTTTAATTTAGATTGTATACAAAATAAAGATAAATATTATGTATTTGTGATACAAGTATTGTTGTATAACAATAGCAGGTATCAATATATTACAGGGCACGATTAATCACACAAATCCGTGATCCCATCTTTACCGCCCAATAACGCAGAAACAATACTAAATGTTATATCAGTTTGTGTGGCCGTGGCCATTGTATTTATCACCGATACAGTTTTCGAGCTTTAAACGTTTCAAGAACTTATCACAAATATATCTATTAACCCATACAAACAGTTCATTCACAAAATAATAATCTAAATGTGTATCAATTTTGTGTCCAATTTATTTTTAACAATTTAATATGTTTTTACTATGTATTTGTTTATCTTGTATAGTTTGTTTATTGAAATGTAGTTAGTACAGAGTAGAATATTTTATCGTTCATTGATACATACCATGTTTTGAACATAGTCACATTGCATAAAAGTACTATTTATTAAAATGTCATTAATGTTCACTCAAGTATTAAAATTATGAGAGTCTATGGACAACAGGTAAACCAATTTCCATTTCTAAGAAAGGATTCCAACATCAAATTGTCAGGAAAGTTATTTATAGAGTCAGGTAAGGAATTAAATAGTTTTGTCCTATATATTAAATTGTATGTAATGTAATAAATTTTAATCAAACTCCATAATATATCTCCACAATCTTTTAAATGTACTTAATGCATTTCTTTGGTTAATTCTAATAGAACTAGAGTACTCATTAACTTCATTAACAATGAGCAACACATAATAAACAATATGGAAATCACATCAATACATGTTTAGTCCAGTGTTGTTTATGTTTATTTCGTACGATAATGGAAATTATAGACTACACAACTTATAGTGCAGTCAAGTTTTAAATAAATAATCGAAAAGAGAATCAGCATGTCCTCCGAAAAACCATGAATATTTTACGTAATTTAAACCAGACCCATAACATTCTAGAAGTGTGTCTAGAACCTTTATTGAAAACACTTTTTATGAACATTTCATGTTACTTGAGTTTATCATCCATTGTCTCTTTTTTGAGCTGATCGACAAAATTAAGTTTGGCTTGATGATTAGACTGTTGGAGTGATAATATTCATCCGCAAAGCTTTATTTCTGATGGTTGGAGGGAAAACAATACACATTGTTCGAAACCTCAGAAATAGGTGATATAAGCTTTGAATGAACGAGAGAATTCTTCCGACATCATCCTAGATTATCGTTTAAATGTTTCCTGTTCTCACCGCGTCAAAACATTGTTAACGCAATTGAAATCTTAAAATATTTCTGCTTTCACTATGGAGAGCTATTTTCACTCAGCAGATGTTCAACCAAAACTACAATACAAGTCCGCTTTTCCAGGTGAGTTGAGGGGGCAAAAGTCTTTTATGATTGACTGAAACTTTACCAAACAATGACTAATATGACCAGACAGCGATCAATACGTCCTTTCTTCACAGGCTACCACTTTTTTGATAATTTTACGCTATCACTACCCTTGGATTATTTTAAGTACATAAATTGTAAGTAATGCATCCTGATGTTTCGTGTGTCTAAAGTGTTTACCATTCCGTGTAGATAAACCTTTTGTTTCCCACTGCAGAATATTGGAATCTTTCAAGATATTAATTGTGTTAGCAATATTTCGACCCGCGATGAACTGGGTGGGATGATAGTCATTATACCAACTGCAAAAGCTTAATATCCTTTCTTTTTTTGTTTAGCTTCGTTTGACTGTATGTTTAAGTGTATATTAATTATAAACAATTTTGCATAGCTGCAATTGCAGTATTACAATTTTGCATTTATATTTTCTTATTAGGTCTACACCGGTATAGTATTAGACCTATATTATATACATGTACCACTCATAGTAATAAGGCAGGACTAATATATTTTAGTACTCCTAATTTAAACATGTTTGATGAATGATTTTTAAATACTGGATGTTATAAAGGAGGTGATGTCAGGTTAAACTAACGAAAGCACAAACATTTACCAAGATACAAGATATAGCATAGGTAAATAAAGTCAAGAAAAGAGTATTTTTTATTACGATTGAATCTGTTGAAATAGAACAGAGGAAACGCTTTTTATAGTGCAAGTATGTATGTGGTTATACTAAATATTTCTATATAGATTTGTTATAAAAATGCTATCTCTAAGGTATTCAAACACAACCAACCGGCATGTCATCCACTTGTAGCAATTGAAGCATGAGAGTTAATTCCTGTCTTCTAAAGCAGAAGAATCAAGCAGTCGCTAAAAAAAAACTAGGACTGAGTATTTAAAAAAATGTTATTGTTTGCTTCAGTCTATTTAACTGACTTACACGTGTCACAACGCTCTTGTTTGATTTCTGTATTTTAACCTAGTTTGTAATTATGAGTTAGGTTAGTTATTTACCTGAAGAAGAGATCTGATTGCAGATCTCGAAACGTAGTGTTAGTGATTTTGTTTATCACTGAACGATGGTAATTGTCCGGAAAATCCTGTTTCCTTCACAATCCTTCCATCGTCAAAAACAAACTTCAAACAAAGGATCTATTTAACTGTGTACCGAATATTTCCCGAATATGAGTATTTAAGTAGTATATTCGTTATTTATGTAAAAAAATTGTCATCCGACATACTTTAGTGTTGTCTCTAATTCGGGTAGATGAATTCGGGTACGCCCCTGCGGGTAAGCGCTGTGTCAACTGAAAGTTGTGACTGACTGCTGACAAAACTGGAGCGGGGATATTCCGGGTCACTGCTGTGGGAGTACCCCACTGGAAATAAACGTCGGTGAGGTTCACAGGCGTGTTCTACGAAATTGTAAAATACGAGAAGTGATTGAAGCCAGGCGGTGTCCAAGCTCTCAGGTCCCGCCCTCCGAGCACCACTCTCGCTCAGGCCTGGCCTAGCATCAAGGGTACCGTGTTGTACGAGGTTTAACACCCTCAAGTGGAAGCCCAAATATTTAGGGCGGAAGATGAAGGCTAAGTCTTCACCTGCAAGTGTTCTCGTCAGACCTCCATCCTTCACACTTTGCATTAAATTTTGAGTGTTTGGTCGCATTTCAGTGAGTGCAGCAGAGTGCACTCGAATTAAACACTTTCTACCCTGCCTCTACAATCTAGAGACGTCTCTGTTTTTTTCAGATCTTAATGCAATCATGTACACTCTTATGATACTAGAGACAGGGACAACTACCGAACTGGGAGACACAGGACGGTAGTACATGAGCGTTTACTTTCTCAGGCAGGAGCTCAGTTTGTCAACAAACTGCCAAATTTGATAAAAAATGCCGTAATGTACAAAGCATTTAAAACTCGTCTGAAAACCGCATTTATTTCAGAAGATTTTTACAGTACAGACGAGTTCATGGCACATGTTTGGGTGACTACATGATTGGCTGACTGACGTTGGTGCTAGAGTGAGAAATTCGAATGAATGAGCAGTAGGATGGATGGAACAAATTGTATGTATGAAATTAACCTAGATGTCATGTATGAATCCAAAATTTTAGCCTATTTTCTTGCTTGACAATTGCTATATCATTTGTATGTTCGAAAGCAATAAAATTATTATTATTAATTATGCTCAAAAACCCGTGCGCTGTTAGAACTGTAAAGTCACTCTCTGTAAGCAACTCTGCCAAAGCTATCTTGTCAAACTCATGCTTTGGCTCAGGCAATGAAAATCTTGAACCAACAATTAAACATACTCAAAGGATTTTGTTTCCGTAGTGTGACACTGTCCAAACGGTAGGACGTGTGGAAACTTAAAATTTTTCAATGTACACCCCCTCCCCATGGTCTCGGTTAACATAGTCAACTTTTCTTCGTTCTTCTTTTGTCGATACTTTTAAAAGGATTTATCACAAGTAGGAGGATTGCACTCAACACTTAAAGTCATATTCAAACCGTCTTTTTCTGCAATTGTGAAGGGTAAAAATAATTTGCCACCAAAACAACATTCCGCCATTTCACTTATGTGAGCGTCCGTCGAAGTAAACATCCTTGTTTGCTCCTATGCAACAGTCATAAAGGGAGTTAACACTCTAAGATGGTTTTGCAGAATACACAAAGGTTATCAATGCATGAACATTTAAAAATACATACATGGACGACAATTCGGCACTTTAAATTCATAACATTGATTTTTAACATGACTGATTAGTTAAACAAAATATGTACGATGTAAAAATTAAAATTACATTTTCTAAAAATGCAACACACCAATAGTATGAAATTTAGGGTTATCGAATGTATCATTTAATCAGATTATATTACCATTTTTTGTCATTATTTGATCAAATGTTATATCACATTTATGGTATGCTACCAAATGAAAAGTCCAAAATACGTGCTACATTGATACAAGCTACTACTAAAATAACCATTAAAATTAAGCACGGTTAAATTCCGTTATATTCCCCCGAATCTTAAGCTTTCTTCTGAACGACTATTTGGCACTAATCCAGTTTGCCTCACTTGAACACCTTAGTGTGGCGGTGCTCAGTCTTGTTGGAAAAACGTGTTTGGAAGTCAGCGCCAGGACTAGCTTGTAGAACAGGAATTATCTCATTTTGGAGCACATCTTGATACTTGTTGGCATTTAAATTTTCATAATTGAAAATAGTGTTATAATTGAATAAGTATCATATCTGCCCACATGTTAACTTTTGGAGATGTTGTGTGTGACACTCTAACACCAAGTGTGGGTTATTATTATCCCAATACCCAATAGAGTTACTCCTGTTAACATGGCCATTCAACATAACAGTTGACCCATCCGAGAATACAATATCGTCCAAAAGTATTTGGCTTTGGTCAATTAAATTCAATATGATTTCACAGAATTTCATTCGACGATAAAAATCGTCTTCGCTCAATTGCTGCAACAGGGTAAAACGGTATACTTTGAAACTAGACTTCTGAATTACGAGATTTTCCATGAGGTCTTCATCCAAGTCTGGCGCGATTCTTAAACCACCAGTTTCTAAAATATATACTGTGCATTGTGCTGTGGATTTTTAAATAGGAATTCTATCAAGAAAAGGATTATTGAATAAAACTTGTGCATGCTGTCTTAAATTAATCACTCTAGCTGCGCATCATAAAAATTTTAATTCTTTCAAGCTCACTAAGCGACATAACTGAACATAAAAATCATTGAACATATCTGATAAAACGTACAACTCACAGTAAAAAGATGTGGCTGCAACAACAACTGTACCTTGAGTGCAACCGATAAAGATAGATAACAGGCTATCGTGGGGCAGTCCAGTGGATAGGAACCCCAAAAGGCCTACTACTTTCACAAACAGTGTACTTCTTTTATCAGCAGATATTTTTGATTACGCTTTGCACATTGCCAACATTTAAAATCTTTGAATAGCAATTTCTTCCGACTGGATCAACCTTTTGAAGTCCGGTTTGCGGTATTGTTTACAGTTCAACTAGACCTTTAAAATGATGTACAACTCAACATAGGCTGTCATTAAAGATTCTCTTCTTACCCCGACGGGCCGTCCCCCAAAGGTGACTTTCGATCACCAAGTACATAGAAAAGTAGCTTTATATTACCATTAACGGTATGCCAAATTTGGTTGTGATATCTTTTGTTGTTTAAAAGTTATAAAGTCGTCACTCTGTATATATGCAAATTAGTTAATACTATTTTATGGACTCTCTCAAGCATTCGTAATCAGACTCAAGAATTGTATTAGTTAAGGGGAACTCGAAATATACCTGAAAACGAACAGACGAAAAATGTGCCCAGTGGGAAATATTTTTCGTTCGTCGACATCAATGTCAGACCGTTCTGAAACTAGAAATACTTTCTAATCTTGTTCAAACAATCATAAAGATTGATTTTCTTTGTTTGCATTGCTATTTCTGTATTTAAAGTAGCAAATAAAAAATGTGAGATTCAAGTCTTCAGTTTCTTGGATTTGAAAATCCTAAATGTTGAAAAAGAGAACTGGAAAAAGTGCTAGAATGTGGTGTTTTTTATTACTATATTTTAAACGTTAACCAATTGCATTTGAGAAACTCGCCGTTATGAGGTGGTAGTGTTTAGTTAGGGTTTTTAAGTTAGAGAATTTAAATATGGAACCAACAGTACAACTGTGAATGTCACGTTTTTCAATTTATGATAGCTGATTATCGGTAACTGTCAGTTCGGCACGAGAATTCTCCAAGAGAATGTCATACCTGACGATACCAATGGATGGAGAGATTTTTTACTAAACTGTCATTTGTGATTAAGTATCAACTGTATTTGACCTGTTGGTGGAAAAATAATATCAGTAATCAACTAATAAATTAACACCGTTCTTATAAAACAATATTACTGTATTCTTTCTTTTTATGTTAACTATAATGGTTGTAATTACGTATTTTAATATTATTTTGTACATGGAATCTGAAGTATTCCTTACTTAACAGCCTTGTTGCATCTCCAATATTAAGCCAAAACGATATAGCCATTATTACTCGTTCTAAAATAACGTGTTGGACACATATTTAGAAAAATAAATGTGTTGCTAAAATAACTTTTAAGAAGATGAATATTAATGCTTGTAAAATCATATTCATAGTCGCAGCATATTTCTTCAAATCAATTATCCGTTTAGCGATCCAGTCCTCTTTAATAACACACAAAGTTATGGCTACATCCTTGAATATTTTATATGTGCAAGACTTACTAACTAAGGATCATTGTCTGAATGGATTTTGATTCATTACCCCAAGTATTTGGACAAGGGTCTTGAACTTGGGATGTCACAGCACAGTGAACAAATTTGGTAAGAGCTGTTGTGTACTGGCACGTCAAATCATGTATTTATGACTTTTTAAAACCAACATACAGTATCTCGGGGTGTGTTATCTTCAGCGTAGACCTGATTTATGATCGCTACCAGCTTTTGAAACTCGCTTGTCTAGGGAGAATTTCGCAAATAAGATTCTATTTTCACGAACATTTTTGACAAATATACTTTTTAAATTGTGATTCTTTATTCCATAAATCCACAACATGACAAATAATAAACATTCCAAATTATAACGTCAACTAGAACTGTAATATAATACCCCAACTATATACAACGATATATCAATTTATAATTGTATTAATAAAAGTAGAAATACAATTAACTTACATTAGTTAGATACACGAAAAAAATATAAAACATAAGCAATCTATGGAAAATTAAAGTAGAAAATTTGGTTGGGTGCCTCATTAAACTTTTGTTTCCTTAACTTGAAAACATTATTTAACTTTGCTAAGGGATCCATGAAGTTGTACTAAAGGAACTAAATAATATTTTTCTTATTAATTTACTTTGGTTTTAGTTGACGTGAACATCTACACATAAACTTAAAGATTTAAAAGACTAATTTTAATTCTCTTGAGTAGATTTAGAAAAAGTTGAGAATAAAACATAAAACAATTGTGTCAAGGTTTACACAATTTTATTACAGAAAGCTCGTAATGGAAAACAATAATAATGATCCTTATAGTTATATAAGGTGTGATCCACGGCATAAGCATTTATAAGAGGGGGGTTTAGGGGATTCAAGCCCCACCCTCTAGATATTCTAAAGACAAAGATTAAAACTGTACCCAGTAGCTTGTTGTAAGCTAGAACTCGTCTTTAAGATCATAAATCTAAATTTTTCCGGGGGGGGGGGAATTCCCCGTTAAGTTTATGTTTTGGAGGGTATTTTATACTTCCTAAATCACCCAGTGTGTCAGCCCCCCCCCCGAAATAATTGTCTATATACGCCACTGATCCACATAAAAATGTCTTAAACGGTTTACCGATAAAGAGGTAAGTTGAAATAATCAAAATTCAAGGAAAATAAATATAAATCAGCCTAACCAATCATGAGAAATGAGCACATGTCTTTTCAACCGTCTTATAATAAAGAGTAATAATAAGGAGGAAAGGAAGGTCTTAGATTCAAATCTCAGCAATTCTAAAATTAAAAGTTGGGTCGTGTTGAGTGCAATTATAAACATATTAATAACCTACACTTTTGTAAAAGAAACTATGAAAAATAGTAATCATCGATTTCAAAATGGGAACTATGATTAATTGTAAAAGGTGCATACATTTATGGAATGTTTTGTTTTTCCTTACAGCATATGTAGAATTAAACCACTTATTTGTCATAGGACCACTTTAAAATATTTACCCAAAAACTACAAAAATGTTACACGTCCAAATTATGATTGTTTTTTTTTATGGAAGATAACCCCGTTTTTAACCTTTTTATCCCACGGACTTTCCTTGCAGTAGATAAAAACATACGCCTTAGTTGGAAAGACAATTAAATTTTGTTGCCAAAGTATACGTTTGTTTGCCAGAGTTTTAAAAATAGTTGTGTGTTTATAACAGGAATCAAAAATACAATAATATGTATTTAATCATCTAAATCAACTGGAATCAAGAATAAACACTCCTGATTCTCAATTATGACCTCTCACAATTCAGGTGATATTTAAATTATATAATAGGCAAATCGGTAAATTAAGGTAGTATAATCGGTTTTATGTTAGGTTATTTTTATTGATATTTCACAGAGACATCCATTTGAGATTTATTTACCTTCCTACATATTGGAAAAACATAAAAGATTCTTTTCTAAGAGTTGGATAAAATCAGCGATTCTTGAGCCATGACGGGAAGCGGCTGAATATTATGACATGAAATATGACTCAAGTGAATCAAATGATTTATACATACTAAAAATACAATTACCTGAATTAATATCTCATAAGTAATGTTATTTTCTCAGGTAATAAGTTTTATATACTGTAAAGGATTCTTATCCTCAACAGTTTTTTAATTCTTTTTGGGCTCGTTACTAAATTTCGCAAAAGTACAAATTGAAATCCCAATAATTCCTCGTCTAGTATAAAAAAAATAAATTCCCTGATTCAGTAAATTACCTATTTTAAAGAATTGTGACTCTGAAATGAAAGAAGGAAACCAATTACACCTTTTAAAACCCTTTCTCATCGTAGTTAAAATCCACATTTTGTTAATAATTTTTTTAAACGTTCTTATCACATCGTTTCCACCGCTGGCCTTCAGAATCCCTTAAGACTTTCTCGCTGTATTATAATGAAAGTTTTACTTGCTGAATTCTATGAACATTTACAACTATACAATATTGATACGTATTTCGATAACCCTTTTGTCTGAAGCCAAGGTGGGCTTAGCTACAGAATGCTTCATCTGTTGTAATTCTACTTACTCGGCTGTAATATCGCTGAAAACACTGGTGAAGGAATCGTTCAAAAATTCTCTAAATTCTATTCTACCACTGATCTAGAACAAGCAGTTAAATACTCAAATACTCCGTAGTTTACATTACCTAGCGGAAACAGATTTTAACGTATTTTTAAATTGAACTCCAACAGGCATGGGATAAAACATGTTTTTTGGACTCTGGCATCCAATATGGATCTCGTGAAATTTGTCGTTAAAGAAGATAATTAGAGAATTCACTGTAGACTATACTCTAGTCTACTGTAGACGGATACTCTAGTGGATCTCCACATTCAAATGTGTTCAGTGCCAGTAAATTAAGATAATTATAAATCACTGTAGACTACGGATACTCTAGTAGATCTCCACATTCAAATGTGTTCAGTGGCAGTGAAATGAAGATAATTATAAATCACTGTAGACTACGGATACTCTAGTAGATCTCCACATTCAAATGTGTTCAGTGCCAGTAAATTAAGATAATTATAAATCACTGAAGACTACGGATACTCTAGTAGATCCCCACACTCAAATGTGTTCAGTGGCAGTGAAATGAAGATAATTATACATCACTGTAGACTACGGATACTCTAGTAGATCTTCACATTCATATGTGTTCAGTGGCAGTGAAATGAAGGTTTATAAATCACTGTAGACTACGGATACTCTAGTGGATCTCCACATTCAGATGTGTTCAGTGCCAGTAAATTAAGATAATTATAAATTACTGTAGACTACTACGGATACTCTAGTAGATCTCCACATTCAAATGTGTTCAGTGGCAGTGAAATTAAGATTTATAAATCACTGAAGACTACGGATACTCTAGTAGATCTTCACATTCAAATGTTTTCAGTGGCAGTGAAATTAAGATTTATAAATCACTGAAGACTACGGATACTCTAGTAGATCCCCACACTCAAATGTGTTCAGTGGCAGTGAAATGAAAATAATTATAAATCACTGTAGACTACGGATACTCTAGTAGATCTTCACATTCATATGTGTTCAGTGGCAGTGAAATGAAGGTTTATAAATCACTGTAGACTACGGATACTCTAGTGGATCTCCACATTCAAATGTGTTCAGTGCCAGTAAATTAAGATAATTATAAATTCACTGTAGACTACGGATACTCTAGTAGATCTCCACATTCAAATGTGTTCAGTGGCAGTGAAATGAAGATAATTATAAATCACTGTAGACTACGGATACTCTAGTAGATCTCCACATTCAAATGTGTTCAGTGCCAGTGAAATTAAGGAAGGTTTATGTTGGCAAACGATTTGTGCATCTTGGGCTATTTCTAAAGCGATTAGAATGTAGTTCCGGGAAACTTCCAGACGCTTGCCTTCCGCTTAGCCGCCCGCTGTGTTGCAAGAGTTGGAAAGACCCACGTTAACGAATACGTTACCATACGTGTTCAGGGGGGCAACTTCGGACAAAAATAAAAAAATCTTCTAACAAGGGTGCACATATACTTAACTATTCATCAACATTTAATTACTTATAAATAAATGCAGATATTAATAGATTTGCATGACTTCTATCCAAAGTGGGGACGAAATCCCCTGTTATAATTAATTGCGATCGGACCAGCGGCAGGCGTGGCATATCGAGGCGGGCGGTCCCGCGCATTGGGTCGTGATATTTGTATCGGAGTAGTAATTTAGAATCATAAATTTAATTTTCGGTCAAAGTCCCTGTTCTTGTCATTATAAACGCGTTAATTATCGTACCATATAAATCTATAGAAATATACTTAGTTGTGACTTAAGTCTATTACCCACTTCCTACTTCGTTGGAAGTGCCCCCTCCCCCGCCCCACCCAAAGTCAAATCCCCGATATGCCCCTGGAACTTTTCCTATATGCATAATGAAATCTGTATACATGATGAAGCAATAGTATGAATATTAAATTTTTAAGAGTTGCACTCAGAAAGCACCAATCAGTGTACCTTTCTAAAATCCTGATCTATACTGTTTGGTCATATAATCTTTCCCCTGTCCAAAAACCCCACATTTTTGGAGTAACATTGAACGTAAGTGAAACCTTTTAAAAGTATTCTATGATAGAACATTAACATTGGAAAGGAGATGTATCTTATTTTATTTCAGTATGGTATAATAAATATATTTTGCTAAGAGCGGAGAATTTTGGAGATCTATAAGTTTGGGTTTTCTGGACGCAACCGTTAACACTGTAATATAGGATATCCCAATTGTACCACACCTTTCGCTGTATAGAACCATATAAGCTGTAGAAAACCCTTTTTTTTACTACGGGTTCCCTCATTTTATTTTCGTTAATCTACTCAATAGAATCCTAGTTACACTGCAGTAGGTGGTCATTTTTAAGCATATCGGCAAACAAGACATATCGTGAGTAAGTATGTAAGTCTTGAATTAAGAGCCATTGGAAACAATTCTTCCAGAACCATAACTGTAGGGAAGAACCCCGCGCCTAAACACATTGTAAAACACTCGCATCTGTTACGACTTGGAAGAATCGGTAGTGGCCCTATCAACCCACGATGGTGTAAATCTTCTCACGTGGTGTTAATATTACGGTCAATTAGATAGAACGCCACTTGTGGGGAGGTGGGGAGCGAAAGATGGATGGGCTGGAATAGAGGGAGGGAGAGAGAGATTGAGTAGGCGGGAGATGGGACAGCACAATCCACAATAAATTATCCTAGTAATTTAATCACCTGAACACGCTGCCAATCGCCATTCCCGCCAAATAAAGAGTGAGAATGGGAATGGGAATGGGGGACGGGTTGTGGAGTGTGGACTACTGGGTAGCGCTGACAATGCCAATGCAGTGGCAGTGATAGTCCATTCTCCCGCATACTCCACGCACTAACTTGTTGTAGGTATACATCTAAAAGTGAAGCTTTTGATTTCTGGAATGCCTCACGTTATTGTAATAAAATCCATTGCCCTTCAAATGGAACCCTTTTTCACTCACCAAACTAATTCAACTAATGCCTCACGTTATTGTAATAAAACCCATTACCCTACAAATAGAACTCTTTTTCACTCACCCAACTAATGCCTCACGTTATTGTAATAAAATCCATTGCCCTACAAATAGAACCCTTTTTCACTCACCAAACTAATTCAACTAATGCCTCACGTTATTGTAATAAAACCCATTACCCTACAAATAGAACTCTTTTTCACTCACCCAACTAATGCCTCACGTTATTGTAATAAAATCCATTGCCCTACAAATAGAACTCTTTTTCACTCACCCAACTAATGCCTCACGTTATTGTAATAAAATCCATTCCCCTTCAAATGGAACCCTTTTTCACTCACCAAACTAATTCAACTAATGCCTCACGTTATTGTAATAAAACCCATTACCCTACAAATAGAACCCTCTTTCACTCACCCAACTAATGCCTCACGTTATTGTAATAATATCCATTGCCCTACAAATGGAACCGTAAAATCCATTACCCTACAAATCGAACCCTTTTTCACTCACCCAACTAATGCGTCACGTTATTTTAATAATATCCATTACCCTACAAATCGAAAATTTGTTCACTCACCCAACTAATGCCTCACGTTATTGTAATAAAATCCATTCCCCTTCAAATGGAACCCTTTTTCACTCACCAAACTAATTCAACTAATGCCTCACGTTATTGTAATAAAACCCATTACCCTACAAATAGAACCCTCTTTCACTCACCCAACTAATGCCTCACGTTATTGTAATAAAATCCATTGCCCTTCAAGTGGAACCCTTTTTCAATCACCAAGCTAATTGCATCTAATGCCCCACATTATTGTATTAAATTCATTACGCTACAAATCGAACCCTTTTTCACTAACTCAACTAATTGCAGCTAATGCCTCACGCCATTGTAATAAAATCCATTACCCTACAAATCGAACCCTCTTTCACTCACCCAACTAATGCCTCACGTTATTGTAATAATATCCATTGCCCTACAAATGGAACCGTAAAATCCATTACCCTACAAATCGAACCCTTTTTCACTCACCCAACTAATGCGTCACGTTATTGTAATAATATCCATTACCCTACAAATCGAAAATTTGTTCACTCACCCAACTAATGCCTCACGTTATTGTAAGAATATCCATTGCCCTACAAATGGAACCTTTTTTCACTAACCCATGTAATTGCAGCTAATGCCTCACGCTATTGTAATAAAATTCATTGCACTTCAAATGGAACCCTTTTTTCACTCACCAAACTATTTGCAACTAATGCCTCACGTTATTGTAATAAAGTCCATTGCCCTTTAATTATCTGGAGTATATCATTAGTAGTTTCGGGTTAGCATCTGCTGACTAAATATGTCTCTTAAAAGCGAGGTCAAAATATTTCAAGATATTAATTGTGTTAACAATGTTTCGACGCAAAATGAACCGGAAAACTTAGATGGTAGCTGTATCAAAAATTATATTACATTTGAAGCGAATACTATAATCCATAATATTTGAATATTTATCAACCTCGCTTGTTCTTCACTTGTAAAAGTCTGTACTACGAATTGACTCTATGTTCTTATGTAAACGTTTGGAGATTTGGTGGGATTTCAATAATTGCACTCTTCCCAAAGAGGAGATTTAAAAATGTTCATTGCCATTTACCATTAAATCTGGCCTTATTCCGGGTTGGATATATTATATTATCGTTGTAGAGCCCGTCTAATATCGTGACCATAAGGTCGGAGTTAGTAACCACCTAACCCAGACCTGGAAAACATCAGAAAACCGGGTAGGGCGAAGCCCTAGACTTCCAGCATAGTTTCTATAAACTTGGAATTTGGGTCGGAGCCCAGTTGGTACCTCTTAAGCTTCGTGGTTTTGTCATGTGCTGTAGAGATTTTGGTTAACGTGAAGGAGGATATCAACTGATTACAGGGGTTACTTCGACCTATTATCCTCCCCACTTGATTATGCGAGGTTTCAAAACAGGAATCCAACCCAACACATTGACTCAGTAAAACGGCGGGAGGGAATGTATCTTCCTGTATGTCTTCCTGACAACCCTCCTAGTTTGTCCAAGGACTACTGGATACTTTACGGCATCCTAGAAATTTTAACCCTGACATCGTAACAGAACTTGGTGGTCAAATCTGATATTCTGCGTCCTGAAACCTTTGCCTACAAATGTTATAGCTCTGGACATAGCATTTTTAACATAGCATTTTGCTAAAATATGTAAACAACCTGTTGTCATTTCGATTTTACATGTGTGCTGGAAAACACAAGCGAGAATTAACCAGGCTATCTCTCTTTCCCAATTGGACTCTTACCGCCAAATATTATACTTAAACCTGAAGTAACTAAGTTGAAATAATTGTTTTTTCAACAATGCGTGGTACGTCTTGCTATTTTCTTTAAGCGATTCAAATTAAGATAACTTGACTGTTTGTTCAAAGAGATGGATTGTGTAACGTTGGCATGGTGGTGAGGTACAATTTGAATTATATCATTGAAATCGTTCATCGCCAGACCAAGTTGATGGCAAGATATCTGGAGTATACGAGAGAGAACTTTCTGACAGTTAAGTGGAGTTTAGTAGCAGTAGCAGGCAAAGCTGACTCTGAGCGAGCAGCCATGCGAGAGGGTACGATGTCTGTCGACGCCATATGCTGCTTGGCTTGTTGCTGGCATCCCTTCACTTACACTACTTTACTCAGATCTTTCTATTTTATCCTTTTTTTATTGATAAAAATTCATCCCTCGTACTCTGCCCTGAGTCACTACCATTGTCTCGCGACCGCGGTGAAATTCAGTTTGACGCAGCCCGGATGTATCTAGTCAGACATGTGAAATGAAAGTGCGTTTTATGTATATTTCTAGTTTATTAGTTAACAAAAACAAGAATTCAGTATGGTGTAACGCCAGTCACGTAACAATCTAGAATATTTTGCTAAGTATAAGAATAAAAAGTTTAAACTGAACATACTAGTGTAAAGTGTACTAACGGAATTTGACCCTCCGCAATACAACCACGTTCCGTTTATCTTCCAGAAAATGATCCACTTATTCACAATGTGGGTCATCGTTGATTGGTTACCCCTCTCGGAAATTTTCTTCGACCTGTTCTTATTTCAACTTCCAATAGTTGCACCGATTAACGGTTCATACAGAAGCAGTTGATCAAAGGCCATCTCCTTTGGTGGCTTATACGAGCAAAGGGTCTATGCTGAGTGTTGAAAAGCTTCAAGAGCCGCTCGCATAACCAGAAATTACTTATTGGCCAATCTAAAGAACAAGAGCGTAAATCAGGTGAATACAGATTGCCATCGGGGGGAAAAGAATCAATCAATCAATTTGTTTTATTGCCATAAAACATATTTATATGCATGTTCTATTCTTTCATGACCAAAGAAAGCTTATCGTCTAAGGCCCACACAGCTATAATTACGTTATTCCCATTGTCCACAACCCTACTGGCAGTGAACTTACCAACTTAACAACAGGATGATCATACACTGGAAGAAGAATGAATGTCTCGTCATTGAATGTTGACAGACATGTGAACATTTATTATACTTTTTCACATAATGATAGCGTATAACTGATTTTCATAAAACTGTCATGCTGACTTTCACATGAATAAATATGATGCCTACACAACCATAGATTGTATATAATGTCAGTCTCGCATATGTAACCTCGCCATAAACTCTGTGGCCTAATAGACCTACATGTCTATGACCGAGTATATTGCCTCTTGCACCGTATGATAGATCTTCTACGTGGGTTTTCTGTAGTGCAGGTATCTAGCAGGTTTTTGCTGAGTAAATTACATTATGACATCTTCAACATTTCGCTCTGCTGTACTCCAGATTTTCTTAAACATTAATTGGTTAAAGCAGTTAAATTCCGTTAGCTGGCCAAAATTATTAAATTCGTTTTTATGCAGCTATTTAGCACTAAAACTATTCCACACATTATTCTACATTGCCAACGACTACTTAGAAACAGTTTCACGGCCGTTTTCAGTGAAACTATCCGAATCAAACGTCTTATCGCTGTAAAGATAACGTGGGCTTGCAAACTGGTCAGCTGGGCTTGAAACTCAAACTTTTCATTAGAAATACATTTATACAATAATGAGTTTAATAATATTAGATACTCTCTCAGGCACTTGTGATCCGAACCTATTTAATGTTATTCTGTTACACGATAGGCACTATGTGACTTTCGCGTTCTTCCCCGAAGTTGCTGCCGTATCCCGCACAGTACATCCATGTATATCCAAAGGGATTTAGTGTCAGACCTTTTGAAACTAGAAATACTTCTTAATCCTGTTCAAAAATCATAAGGACTGATTTTCTTCGTAGTTATTTTTTCAGGTACTCATTTATAGTTTATTTCAGAAGTTAAAGTATCCTAGAAAAAGATTAATATATAAGGGCATATAACGAAATTTGGCTGGTTCAAGATTTTAATACATGGTAACAAAATAGTATTGTTCGATTTTGGACCAGTATCGCTTATACAGGCTCCTGAAAAATGTATTAGAAATAATTATAAAATTAACTTCAAAGTTACATTTTTTTCTTGTATTATGAGTACCTGTTTTCAAAGACTCTGGATATGTTATGAATTGTAGTGAAATAGTAAATTTTCAAGCAATTTGCTTGACCAAGATAATCTAATCTCACTAATCTAACCACGGTGGAGACTCTTTCACTTCCCGCTTTGACTCGTAGTCTGGATCAGACCTAGATTCATCCTCTTCCAAAGTGTCATGCCTGTGGCCAACAATGTTCCCTAACCCTTCTTAAAGAGTCTGTACCATAGGATCTCGGTAGGAAGCGGCTCCAATCCCACATCTTTACTCATCCTGAATATCCTGTCACTGTGAAACTCGCGCTGAACATCTTTAAGGTAAGCAGTGGACATCTAGAGAAGGAATAACACCAGATCTGCAAGGATATGCTGGGTCTGGTAATCTGGTTCTATTGTAGTAATAAGGTTAATTAAACATACTCAGCATTTTGGGTACATACGCCCATCCCGTGTACTCCCTCGTGAACTTACACAACACCTACAATTTCGTGTCCCTTATTACTTATTTCAATGTAAACAAAAAATTAAGTACAATTAATTTACGTGAAAGAAATATCATTAGTCTTCCTTAACGTTAAATGAAAATATTTTAAATACATTGTAGTAGAGACCCAATTTAGTATAAAGTAGACTACTCGGTAATTTAACTTCCAGAAGTAAACGTTCTCCTGTAAACCCTTGTAAATTAAAAAAGCTATTAAAAACCGTTATGAAAACTTATTCATCCAATTCATTTTTTTGTCTAAGCAACTGTTCCTAAAATATTAAGTATCCCTCTGGATTCGTATACGTTAAGAAAATCCAGTACTTATTCAGGAAAGTTTTTCAAAGTAAGAACAGTGTCGTTTATGCAGAATAACTCAACCCCGAAGTGAGCTTTTTGAGGTACCTGTTAGGTTTTCTACGAACAGTATTTTTCAAAGACTGTAAAATGGACACTTTCTGTGTAATGATAAGTAGTTGTGATTTTGACTAATAGAACACAAATCACATCGAAATTCCTGTAATATAAACTATTATGTTATTCGTCACAGGAACTCTAGGGGCCTGGACTTGTTTGAATTACGTCTTAGGCATGCTCGGTCGGTTTAGAATTATCACCAGTGTCGGGACTCGATCTTGAGATCTCAAGCGTGCCTTTGTTTATTGCTTGGACTCTTTACCGTTCTCAAATTCTCAGACATACCTGAAATGCATCAAGAGGTTCGAAAACATCGATCTGAATAGTCAAGTAACAGTTCTGCAAATTAAATACTTGTAAACCGTATCTCCGTAGAGTGATAGACCGTTAGTAACTAGCAAGAATATATTTTAAAGTTTAATTTGATAGAATTGAAAATAATGGGTTTATGTTAATAAAAGTTGTGCCCTGATTTAATAATTTTCTGCGCTGTTTGCCTGAATTTGTCCTATTCTTATTTTACTTGTTTTTTTTTTTTTTTTTTTTTTGTTAAGGGTTTCGGCCCCTTCCATTATTCAGGGCCATTCACTTTTTAAAACTAATTTTTATTATTAACATTAAAAGATAAAAAATAAAATCAGTTTCCTTTGAAATTTTGGTAAAATGTGTTACATATTAATGAATTTTTAAATTGTTTCAGACATGATTAAGTAGGTATTTTTCCTTAATTTTATCAAAATTATGTATAAAGAAGACAGCAGAAAAGGTGTGTTTTATCGAAATATGTGAGAAATAACATTAAAACATTATTCTTAATTACAGCAAATCTTCTGAACCAGAAAGTTCACGGAAATATGCGAATATTATACTATACCTGTAATGTAGCAATGGTGCAAAGGGTAGATTCCATATGACATTCACCTTCCTCTTGGTGCAGCGTCTGGGATCTGTTGGAGACTTCCCACCATAGCTACTTTATTTGCAGAAAACTCAATTGCTGCACCGTACTTAGAGATCGTGTCTATCACATCGTAGTGCACTCAACTGTGTACCTAATGCGACAATGAGAATACCTCTTCACCTGTATTACACTATATCTTGTGGTCTAGGTGTCTGTGATGTCGAAACGATGTAACGGGTTCATTTTGAGCTTCTTCATCGAGTTCTTTTGGATCTCTTCAGACGAACATGACTCCAGATTTCAGGAGTCACGCCTGTAACAACGTCAGATGATCCCAGACGCAGCACTAAGAGGAAGGCGAATTGGAGTTTAACTCAACATTCACATACCTGTAATGTTATTTATTTTATTGTTATAATATAACTTCCGCTCCATATTTTACAAGTTACGTCTATATAAATTTAATATCTCTTAACAACTGATGAAGAAGCATAGAACACCCATAATCCTATTCGACATATTGCTTGATATTAAAAATACAATATTTAGTTTTTATTTAGGGCCCCCCACAGTAATACGTATTACTTTACCCAACTTTAAAGCAGCTAGCGTCATTTACGTACTCGCGTCTAGTGCTGGGACACTGCGTTCCATTTTTAGCCTCCGTCATATGTGAACTGGGACTATCTGAAAGTACAATCGCTTTTCCCAGCACAACTTGTGCATGTTGAGACGTTGTGTGCTTGCATTTCATAGTAACAACGTCACCTATCTTCAGGCGAGACACGCTAATGTATTGATTTTCACAAGGCATTAGAACCTGTCAACATATTCACTGTGCGGGGTGTCAGCTAAGTAGTTGCCAAGCATTGGGAATTGGTGAGAAGTGAACAACAAAGAGTAAATATAATGCTTTAAAGGGAAACTTAAAAGCGCAATGCACATTGGGTATTGGATTATAACACTCTGACTTATATAAAATTCAAAAATAGTGTTTTGACATAATTTAAATGACTGGAAAATATAAAACCATGTACTGTTATACTTGAAGTGAAATTTTGCAAACATGGAAATAGATTCATGTATATTACCCTCATTCAGGAAACTTTCTATAAACTTTTTTTTTTTTTTTTTTTTTTTTTTTTTTTTTTTTTTTTTTTTGAAACTTTGTGATTATTTCATTGTAAGACTATGCACATCAACACTGCACAAAATATTGTTTTTAAATTTTCGTAATCTTTAGAATGTTTTCTAAAGAACAAACGTGTTGCAAATCTATTTAATAAATTTGTGAGTGACAACATGCTAGGGAAGAATCGTATTCGTTTATAGAGCGACGTTGCATAATATGTTGCACGTCACACTAACGTCGTGTCATATATAGACCAGCCTTCATTTTACAAGATTCAATAGAAGAATGTCTATAAAACCAAACACGTGTTGAAAATCAGTTTCACATTTCTCACTCATGTTCGATAATATGACAACGTTGACTAATATGATGAAGTTAGAACATTCTCTGAGACCATATATAAAACCAAACACGTGTTGAAAATCAGTTTCACACCTCTCACTCATGTTCGATAATATGACAACGTTGACTAATATGATGAAGTTAGAACATTCTCTGAGACCATATATAAAGACCAAACACGTGTTGAAAATCAGTTTCACACCTCTCACTCATGTTCGATAATATGACAACGTTGACTAATATGATTATATAGTTACAACATTCTCTGAAACCATGTATAATACCAAACATATTGTGTTGCCAATCACTTTCACTCATGTTTGATAATATGACAACCTTGCAAAACACGGGACATCTCTTTATAAAAGAAGGCCATAATTCACAGGAGTTAAACTCTACAACCATGTCTCAGCTGACTTTAAGCTACTGCTAGGTGAAGCGCTGAAGCACATATTATTTAACTTCTGGTTGACAGTTAACCCAGTCTACTCAATCGAAGAGTTTGTACACAAAATCAAAGACGATAGACTTAAACAAAGAAGAAAGCACGATCACAATGTATATTTTTGAAATTTATTGAATACTATAATTTTAAAATATGTGACCCAATTCTCTGTACTTGACGATCAGAAATAAAAAATTATTAGAGAGTGCCGATGGCCGAGCGGTCTAAGTCGTTGGACTTTGGGTCTGAGTTAGAGATAGCGAAGGTTCAAATCCTGTCTGTGACCGAAGCACTTTTTATCAGTACCATCGACCTTGTACTGTATCGACTCTCCCGCTTATTCTGTTTGATAAGATCCTCGCACAGGCCAGTGGCCCATGAGAACGGACAGAATAAGGCTTGAAAGGGGATCAGCATCTCCTAAAGAAAAAACTTTTCTATTCTAATTATTTGATGAAAAGCCTAACATTATTTTCTAACACTCTCTACCACGGCAATAAAGAAGTAAAACAGGACACCTGAGAGAATAATCCTCGTGTGGAGTCGACTGTGAAATCTAATCTGGGCCGGACTGGGCCGGGCTAGGGTTTGTTCCGCTTACTCAGCAGTATGAGAGCTGTGCGCTGGTCGCCAGAATTAAGAGCTATAAAACTTGTTGCTCACTTGTGCCTAACCACCAGAACCTTTTTTCTGGCCTCTGTTCAACGCTCTCGGCCGCGACCCTCCCGACACCCACCGACGCGTGGCGTCGCCTAGCTTTATCGAAGTCATGACATTGTGGAAGTAATTACTTTTTATAAAACTACAATTTTCTGATTTGTTATTATTTGTTTGCATATGTCACAACAATATCTCAGATGCTCCTATAACAACATTTAGTGAACCAGAGTTCGATATGAGTTGTTTGTGGACGATTGCCGTGAAATTGTGGCGTTTTTTTTTTAATTTTTTTATATATCTCCTTTTTACAGGCATCAAACAAACAATGTGACAAAGAAATATGCAATCTAAATAAATAACTGATACGAACTAGTACAAAAATAAGAGTAATAGTAAATTAACAAAAAATTGGACAACAAAATAACAAGAATGCATATAGGGGCCTAGTCCATAAACTGTCAGAATTTGCAAATTCTTGAAATATTGCATAGCCGATTGATCAAGTCGTGATTTGTTTATAATTCGTATAGCTCTTTTTTGTTGTTTAAGTATAAAATCAAGATTTTGTTTTCTAGTCTAACCGTACAGACAAATTTTAAAAAATGTGAGTGAATATATGCGTAATAAATTGTTTTCAACGTTTGAACATTGCAGAAAAAATTACATTCTGTAATGAGCTTAGATCCCTGAATTAATTTTAGATTATTTTTGCATTTTATCATTCCAAGGGAAGTTAATGATGTTAGTTCTTAGCACATGTCCCCCAAAACAGCCTCTTTTTCAATGCAGATGTTTAAAATTTTAAAATGTCAGGAAAAGATGTATACCATGTGGAGTTTTTATCACAAGCAGAACTAACAAACACAGTAAATTACCTAACTGAACACAACAATGTTGAGAAAAATAATTTTATTTAATTTCGAACAATACAAAACAATAGATCAGATACTCCAAATATATTACTTGTTAATAAACAGTATTAAATTCAAACTACTACAAACTCAATTGGTTTACAATTAGATCAACGCATAACCACATGACATTTTAGGTTGTAAATCTTGAATTAAACATCAAACATTTCATATATTTATCTTAAGCCGTCGTTTTGGATCATCAAATTTTGTACTTAATAAAACAATACAAAATTTAAGGAAATTTGTTGTAAAGTTTTGTTCTATATTACATGGTAGGATTAATAAAATATTCATATATTTGGTGAAAAGTTTGAATTTTCATTATTTAGTTTTCATATAACACCAAGTGATCTTATAAAAATATAAAACGTGAGAATATTAACTAATGCATAATTTCTGGGGAATCTACAGTCTTCTCTGTCATAATAACAGTAACCCCAACCTACAACTACTCGTAAAGGTAGTGTTTCCATTGAAATCTGTAAAAAATGTTATTAAACATTGAATAAAATTTCTAAAACAAGAGCGAGCTTTTGGCGCACCAGCAGTGTGGATACAGTCGCACTTTCAGGTGGCCAACCCTTCCATCACTTGTTTGATGGTTGTGTAAATTATGTAGCAAGTATGTGGGTCTTCAGTTGGCCATTGATGTGTAATTACCTCCGTACTTACAAGCACCTGCTGGGCTTACAGAAGACCTTTACTCCCCCATTATGATGTGTCGAAAAGTAAGTTTGAAAAATTGTTTGCAAAATTAGTGGTCACTAGTTTAAAGAATTTTCCGTAAATTCCACTCCAGCATCCTTAGCTCTTAATTCAAAAACGGAACACTGTGAGTTAAGAGTTAATTAAAAATGTGAGAAATGTTAGTTTTTAATTAATCTTCTTCCTACTAAACGCTTAGCAACGTTCTTATATATTATAGTAACAGTGGGTACATAAAATACATATCTTAATTCATTTATCACGCTGAACGAACTGTATCACCAGAGAATCTTCATTCGTGCCACCATGTCACTGTTAATTTTGTTGCCTTAACCACCTTAAATTAGTTTCTTGGTACTTTTTCTTTCATAATTATATAAATAGATTTATTAAAGTTAAGCGTATTTGTACCTCTGAAAAAAGTCAATAAAGATCGATAAAATTAATGTCTGTTTCCTCTGAGATTCTTGAAAAAGAAATTAAAATCAGGTTAGTAATCTTGACAGGACTAATTTTCTAAATAATAGCCAGTTTGGTTTCTGGACAGTTAGACATATAGAGGACGCACTTATAAACGTGTCCTCTGTGATTTATACAAATTCAACTAATATAATAAAACTACTGGTATATTTGTTGACTTAAGGAGGCGTTTGATATGGTTGATCATAAAGTTCTGATAAGTTCAACGAATATAATAAAACTACTAGTCTCTTTGTTGACTTAAGGAGGCGTTTGATATGGTCGATCATAAAGTTCTGATAAGTTCAACGAAGATAATAAAACTACTTGTCTCTTTGTTGACTTAAGAAGGCGTTTGATATGGTCGATCATAAAGTTCTGATAAGTTCAACGAAGATAATAAAACTACTAGTCTCTTTGTTGACTTAAGGAGGCGTTTGATACGGTTGATCATAAAGTTCTGATAAGTTCAACGAAGATAATAAAACTACTGGTATATTTGTTGGCTTAAGGAGGCGTTTGATATTGTTGATCATAAAGTTCTGATAAGTTCAACGAAGATAATAAAACTACTAGTCTCTTTGTTGACTTAAGGAGGCGTTTGATATGGTGGATCATAAAGTTCTGATAAGTTCAACGAAGATAATAAAACTACTGGTATATTTGTTGACTTAAGGAGGCGTTTGATATGGTTGATCATAAAGTTCTGATAAGTTCAACGAAGATAATAAAACTACTAGTCTCTTTGTTGACTTAAGGAGGCGTTTGATACGGTTGATCATAAAGTTCTGATAAGTTCAACGAAGATAATAAAACTACTGGTATATTTGTTGGCTTAAGGAGGCGTTTGATATTGTTGATCATAAAGTTCTGATAAGTTCAACGAATATAATAAAACTACTTGTCTATTTGTTTGACTTAAGGAGGCGTTTGACATGGTTGATCATAAAGTTCTGATAAGTTCAACGAAGATAATAAAACTACTGGTATATTTGTTGGCTTAAGGAGGCGTTTGATATTGTTGATCATAAAGTTCTGATAAGTTCAACGAATATAATAAAACTACTGGTATATTTGTTGGCTTAAGGAGGCGTTTGATATTGTTGATCATAAAGTTCTGATAAGTTCAACGAAGATAATAAAACTACTTGTCTATTTGTTGACTTAAGAAGGCGTTTGATATGGGTTGCTCATGAAGTTCTGATAGGAAGTTATATGGAGTAAAAGTGCTGGTTTCCTAGTTTCTTATATAGCAAGAGACAAAACATACATGACTATTTAATAAAACTGAGAAAAGTATTTAATAGTAACTAAAATCGGTGTTTCAGAGTACACTGTAAACATTTACCAATGTATTATCTCTGCATTTTTAAATAGTGTGTTACCGATGTACACTGAAATTACTCGCCTGTCTAACTTAAATTTTTTTTCTATATTGAAAATGGCTTATATATCTTAAATAGTTATAAAAACTGTTTAAGACACATAACCCGTTCTCCAGGTTGCAATATCATTTCGGGTTTTTAACGGTGTATTTTATTCAAAATTTTGAATCCCTTTACGAAGAATTCTACCTGCAGGTCGACTAGTAGAGGCAAGTACGGGGTTTTAATTATCGCAAACTGGTTGTCAGTGTAATGTATTAGATAGGTTCGAAACACGGACGGAAATTCCAGTTGCCTTCTGAAACTCTCCGCATTCAAAATGTACAGACTGAATGTAATAAACTCTATTGATAACTCAAAATTCGCTAATGAATGAAATACATATTACTTTTTCTTTTTATTGCTAACAGGTTGTTAGTCAACCCTATTTTATAGGTTTCACTAACAATATGCAATGCTGGTTCTTAAAGAAGACAAAGGTCTGCTCTATGTACTTCATTAAAGGGGAATACGGCTACTGATAAGAAGAAAAGGTTTTCTGTTCTAATTATGTTGTAACATGATTTTATGCTCAGTCTTGTTAAGATTTTCGTACTATTATTAAAGAGAACTGTTTGGATAAAAAGATACGAAGAAGCAAATACGTTCTTAGAGAAAACTCCTCCATCGATTTCATGATCAAAACTTTTGTGATGTTTTAAAATACAAATTAGTTCCGTTTCCTGGCCTCTAAGGTTGGTAGAATTTTGACATTGATTACCTTTTTTTAGATCGTTTAGATTCAAGTTTTAGAAATTTACTAAACCAACTCAAACTGTTCAGTAAGATGTTACTTCATACTTGGGACAGTATTCAAATTACGTGTGCGCGAATGCTAATGTTGTGTTTTACGTATTACATACACGATTAATATAAATTTATGGGATTTGACTGGATGAAATTTTAATAAATTTTAGTATGCTAACAATGGACACAACTTTTCACCATGGATAGGATTCACAACAAAACTACAAAGTAACCAATATTTGTTGAAACCGTAAGAATGCTGTGTTTTTCTTCACAGAAAAGGCCAGAAGCTGTGTCCCGATTAATTTAGGAAACACTGATCTCATAGCGAAATGTTTTGTAAAACAATAAAGTCCGCTCGTTTCCTTTCTTTGCCCAATGACTCTTCGGTATAAATGAAGCTCATCCATACAATGGCAAATAACGGTTTTGGGAATGGTGAAAATTTCCGGTTCCCCAGTCCTGGTGGCGGGCCAAACATCGCATGAAATATCGTCACATTAATCAACGAATAAAATTAACTTCACTCCACGCGCACAATAATTACAATCTAAAAGTGTCCGGCAGTTCTTCTTTTTGATTGAAAGTGTTCAAGATACGAATAAGTTTTAAATAGGCATAAAAAATATTAAAATTTGGTCGACCACGTCCAACGTTTCCTTTTCCTCTGTTCTTAAAAAATTAAATTCGCAACTTATTGTATGGACGTAGTTTCTGAAGCTTAATCAGTCTCCTATATTTTTGAGCGAGTTTTCTCTTTGAGATATAATGTGTGTTCACGCACATCAAATTATCGACGAGCTTAAATTTGAACAGAAATTTTTTGTCACGTTATTTCTAATATATTTGTTTCGGAAGTGTTTTAAAGTTAAAAATACTATTCGTGTTATTGCATTTGTAAAGTTGAAAGTTAATTCTCATACCATGTGTAATGAAAATGTTTATCAGCCATCGATAGCTACTAGTCTTTATTTAATCAGTATGATGGATGTATAATGGTAATAAAAATTCAATAAGACGGTTAAAATAGTATTCATTACGGTAAAAAATTTTTTTTGTGGAGGATCAGTAAGTATACAACTTGATACTAGGTAAATAGGACTTTGTTCAGGCATATTATAGGAAATTTATGATAAATAAATTCCTTCTTAAAACACCTGAATCAGACTAGAAACGATAAAATAAAATCATTGTAGAAAAAGCGGGATGGATGTAGTAGATCAACGGAACCAGTCAATAGACAACCAAGTACCGATCAAGGTAAGTGACGATGCTCAAACCGCCAGCAAAAAGACTGTCACCAGCAGAAATCGGTGAGTTAGTTTTTAATACCATGGTGGATTCAGTAGGTACTGTTCCGGCCAAATATGGTAAAGGACTGACCTGCTAGAGTGAGGGACTTTAATAGCATGAGGTGTCCCAAACTATGCAAAGCTGTCCTGAAAATTTTAGCGAACCCCTATGATGTCACCTGAGTCTATTGGGTATCTCCATTGAGCCAAAATAATAAGTAAGTGAGTAAGCAAACTTATTAATGCATCCCAAACCATTTAAAAAGAATTCAAGAGGAACCAAGGTTGATGATAGATGTTGGTAACTATGGATAACTAAAAAACTATCAAATACTAATTTAAGGAAATGTTTATTGTGCACAATTTTTTGTAACGTGGACATACAAAATCTAAGCAATATCACTCTGAGGAAAGTTCTAGTACGTATTCATTTTGATATTTAATTCTTATTCCGGGTTGAGTAATGCCTTTTTCTTATGAGAGCCTGTACACTATGTTTACATCATTACATTACTCTCAGGCTGAAATCTTGGGTCTTTGTCAGCCCACTGAAACCACTCAAACTTGTCTATGGGTTTGTATATATTGTAATATTTGATAGCTCTCTCAACAATTGTGACCAGACCTTCTTGAATTTTTTTTTTTTTTTTTTTAAGTGATAAAGTACTGTCTCAGGGACGCTTTTCTTTCAGTGCCTTCATAAGAAACAGACGCAATCCGCACTGATGGCTGGAGGCATTAGTAGATAAGATAAGATAGGAAAGTTACCCGAAACTGATATCATTCTTGTAAAACAAGGTTAATTATACTTCACCAGAATGTAGGACCTCATTGATTCTGTGTGAAGGTTTCATACATAATACTTTGAAAAGTTTAGTGTGTGCTAAAAAAATAGACTAGAAATATTTATACACACATTTGAACACAATAGAATATTTTATATAAGTCGAATATTAGGTTTGTGGTTCAATAATCCATTATTCTGGAACCATCAAACCTCTTACCCTGTCAAGTGATCAGCTGTTTTTAAATCTTCTTAACGTTTTTAAATCGAACCAGTCAAATGATTGTAAATTGTTGTATTCTCAATGGAGAGAATCCTGCAATTTTTGTCAAAAGTAAATTAATGATTGTGATAACAGTAATTATTATAACATAGCATAACTAAATTTGTATTTACAGTTCAATTCTATGTATTTGTTTCAGTATTTTGTAATAATAACTTACAAGTAATTAGTTTAGTAGTTACTGCAGAGTTTAATATCGAATTAATTACTTTCGTTCAGAAGTTACTTGTTTTACAATTCGAATGCAATAACCACCTCTGCGACAAATCTACTCGCCGACATATCAGCCCACTTTTACAAAGCTGATCTGGCCTCGACAGATGGTGCGTTGTCGGTGAGCTCTAAATGATTCAGAGTGAGTTTTAAATGATTCCTCTATTCTATTTGTACATTTATTCAAACATCAATAGCGAAAAACCTTCGACAGTTATTCTCGAATAGTAAATTCTTCATTTTTACATAGTTGTCACCTTCGGACACCATCTTGGGCCCACCAAATCAGGAAATTACTTTTTCAAGTGTATACGATACCGAAGTTTAGACTATGCTATTAGGAAGGCGTTGTCGGAAACCGTAGTAGTTTACCTTCTTTTGCTACCTAGATATTAGGAAGTTATTAAACCTACTTTACCATTTTTATTACTCTTGAGGCAGTTGTATTTCGCAGAAATAATGTCTTCTTATGTTGGCACAGTAAGAAACCACGGCCAGTTACTCTAAAAATCATTTACTTTGAAAGATTGTCTTTCTAAAACACGATCATGTTTGGCATATCTTGAATATTATATCTTGTGTATAAGATCTTTTTTAATATTAGTAAGTGCAAAGTAATGTCATTCACAAGGAAAAAGATATCAATTTCGAATAACTATGCCCTAAATGGTATTAATCTTGAAAGGGTATTTGAATTTAAGGATTTAGGCGTAATTTTGGATCCTACTTTAACTTTCAATCCTCAGATCTCATCTATTGTAAATAAGGCCTACAAAAACTTGGGATTTATTATTAGACAGTCTTCAAATTTTCATTCAATTTCAACCTTAAAAACATTGTATATATCACTTGTCCGATCAAATTTAGAATTTGCCAATATAGTATGGAATCCTTATTTTGCTAATCGCATTAATTTAATTGAAAAGGTACAAAAAAAGGTTTTTACGATATTTATATTTTAAAGAAACTGGTCACTTTACCTTCGATATTTCATATAATCAACTTTTAAGCATTTTTGAAATGGAAAGTCTTCAAAAACGTAGAAAATTAGCGAATTTACTTTTTCTTTTTAAATTGCTGAGAGGTGAAGTAATGGATTCATTTTGCTTGTCAAAAATTAATTTTTACACTCCATCATTTTATAATAGATCCCAAAATTTGTTTCACATTAATTTTTCTCGTACAATGGCACATTTTTCATCACCTTTGAATACAATGATGAGATTGCATAATTCTTTGCCTGGGGAGGTTGATATATTTTTACATAGTATTAATCAATACAAAAGACTTTGTCAGAGGGATATAAACTGAGCTAGACTATCTAATACCTTACATACACACATTTAACAAATTACTACACTACCAATATTTTTATTAAGATGTGTATACGTGATTAAAAACGCACACACGCGCGCACACACACACACGCGCGCGCGCGCGCGCGTTCTTTTTGTTATGGCTTATCTTGACTTTGTTAATATTTATGATTATTTATTATTGTTGTTATTTTGTTTATAATTTTATTATAGTTACGTTGTTATATCTATATATGTGTATTTGTTATTTATCTTTAGGCTTAATTATCTATTTAATGGAACTATTTTGGTGGAACACTGGACTGGATTGAATTTATTTGAATGTGTGAATATTATTGCATGTCATCTTGATTTAAACATGCACAATGTAATTGGGTGTGTAACCTGTATTGTTGCATGTAAATAAAATAAATAAATAAATAAATATTAGATCATTGGAAACAATACACGGAAAATTTGATTTTACGGGTATAAAAATGTCTATGTATTGAAAAAAAAACTACGTTGTTGTATTATAGTGTGTGTGTGTGTGTGTGTGTGTGTGTGTGTGTGTGTGTGTGTGTGTGTGTGTGTGTGTGTGTGTGTGTGTGTGTGCGCGCGTGTGTGTGCGCGTGTGTGCGTGTGTGTGTGTGTGTTTGTGTGTGTGTGTGTGTGTGTGTGTGTGTGTGTGTGTGTGTGTGTGTGTGTGTGTGTGTGTGTGTGTGTGTGTGTGTGTGGTGTGCGTGCGCGCGTGTGAGTGTGAGTGCGTGCGTGCGTGAGTGTGAGTGTGTGTGAGTGTGTGTGTGCGTGTGTGTGAGTGTGTGCGTGTGTGAATGTGTGTGCGCGTGCGTGTGAGTGTGCGTGTGTGTGTGTGTGTGTGTGTGTGTGTGTGTGTGTGTGTGTGTGTGTGTGTGTGTGTGGCGCGCGCGCGCTTGCGTGTGTGTGTGCGTGCGTTTATGTGTGCATGCGTGTGCGTGTGCGTGCTGGTTACAATCATCTTAATAACCAAAACAAAGTTTGTGTCCTGCTAAATCCATACCCGACGTTTGGTCACTTAAATAAGCATTAAATCATTTTACGTCACCCAGGACCTTTATAGCTTTTTTATGACTCCATAATTTGCTTTCACTGTATGTTACGACAGTTCTCCTAGCCTCCTGGTTACGTGAAGAGACATACGCGACCGAATGCAATCGTTATTTATAACGATACTAGTAGTTGCATTTCATCGGAAATAAGATACATGAGAGGAAGAAATTCAGATGAATCCTCTGGGAGGCGTCCGTCAGAATTTATTCCTTCCGTCCCGTTAGGACTTGACCTGATTATTTCTCCCGAGTCAGGATGTGTTTGTATTTTATTACCAATGTTTTATTACAAAATAATATTCTTTGTTTTGCAAGGTGTACTTACATTAACAACACATATTGTAATATAACAGTCAGTGCATTGTAATAAATAAATCACCCAGTTACTCAACGTAACAATGTAACAATCATGAAGCACAACAATAAAAAATATAAACATTTTAAAAACCTATGTAACTTTATGAACATTATACTAACCTGTCATAAAATACAATTAAACAACTAGTAATCGTTAAGGACGTGTCTATATTTGAACAATTACAAATATTTGTATATTTTTTTATATATTATATTATTTATACAAACATTAGTAAACTATAGAAAATAACATTTTATCCAATGAAATTAAAATATATGACGTAATAAAACGTAACAATTTCGATGTTTTACTAAAATTAGAGTTAAGAATATAACAAAAACATTTATTAAAAAGTTGTTCTTATTCATAAATAATTCAATTCTTGTCATTAACTTACAAGAATTCTATATGCGTTAGAATGTCAACTATTTAAACGGACGTTTCCTGAAAATGTGTTACATATAAAACGTTGCCATTGTTCTTAACTGTTGTATTTGGGTAGATTTAATTAAAATATTGTATTTTACGTTTCAGTAGTATTACGAACCTTGAAGCCGTATAAGTGTTTTATTGTAACACAACAATAATATATATTCCACAGGGTATTTTATTATATGCCATAAAACACTCTAAAGCTTTATACGCACAAAGAATGATTAGATTCGTTCTGACTGTAATTGTTCAAATTTTAATAATACTTTGAAAAAATATTATTTTCTCAAAATACTGTTAAGAAAATTTGGGTCTTAACTTTAGTCAAACCTTATTTTTCTTGGTTAAATTTTATTTTATGAGTTATATTGTTTAAAAACTTTTTAAATGGAGTAAAGTAACTATTGTTTTTTGCTTCACGTATAAAATACCAATATAATAAAACCAAAATGTATAGCTCATTGTTTTAACTATGTTTTCCTTGTCTGATATTTTTGGGCGAAGACGAACACAACCAAATCAGAAGGAACGGGAACTCAGTTCACTAAACGGTCGTTCAATAACGACATTAATAAAACGTTGTGGTTAATGCAAATCTGCTTTGAACACTCGTTTAAAATAGCGCAATATACAGATAACACCGTATTGTTGATAGGCTTTATATTGGCAGTACTGTCTTTATTTATGTACTTAAAGTATAATAATTTAAGATTTTGAGAATTTATAGTGTTACCTCAGTCATATTATCCAAATTTCGCATCAATAGCTGTTTATAGAAACGTTTCGAGTTTTTGGACTTATAAATATATGACCTCACATGCATGTAGTGTAGACCGTAAACAACCTGCATCGTTAATAAAAAGTTATTCTCTAGTGATTTTTTCTGGGAATCCATCAGGTACAGCTATCTCCATCCTTTACGAGTGGGATGGAGATATTGTTATCAGTCAATCTATCTTGATAAAGACCTACTTGTAGGGTTCTGTGGAAGTAAGCAATTAGAATATACAATGCCTTAAATTAAAATATTGATTTAGTTGGGTTTAAAAAATAAAACTTCACACGTGATTAAATGTTAAATTTATGGTTTTGGAGGTGCAACATACCTACCCTCCAAAAACAGGGACTGAAGAATCGTACCCCAAGAAATTGTTGACCTTCAAGACCTCATAAATGTGTTGTAGCTTAAAAAAAACTATTGGTTGCTGTTTTAATGTTTGTCTTGAAAAATTATGGAGGGGTTGAGCCTCTTGCCCCCCCCCCCTTATACACGCCCATGCATCAGACGCCCTGTAATTCCAGGAGATTGCGAACTCTAACTGATAGAGAAAAATATTGAAATCTTCCGAGAAAAATATACTGTTACTGATGAATTTGACATTTTATCACGTGTGGAGTATTTTTTATTTTTTAAACCCAACCTAAATCAATATTTTAATTTATGGAATCGTATATTCTAATTGCTTACTTCCACAGGAACCCTAAAAGTGAGTCTGTATCAAGATAACTCAACTGATAAACGTGACAGAAGTTAGTAGCCGTCTATAACAGATCAAAAACTGACGATTCGTTTTTTTGATTTCACAAGATCGCTGCAAATATTTATGCCCGAAGTAGATAATATGTAAAAGTTTTCACTAGAAAGCAAGGTTTCAAAGCACTAACTAATCTTATTTACTTTACTCTCTTCAAATTGATGACGATTTGAAATTAATTTTAATTTGGGTGACCAAAATAAAAAAGATAACAATCGTTATTATGGGAATGTACTGATAGTCTATCAAACTCCTCGGCATATTGATAATGCAGATTAGGGGTCTTATCCTCAAGGAATCCCTTAGAAATTCACAATTGAAAAATATTTTGATCCACTTACCTTAGTACTTACTTAATGGCAATGAAGAAACATTTTGAACATAGTTCGTTTATCTCAAGAAAAATTCCAGTTTTTAAAACATCATATGGAACAAAAAACTCTGAGCTGAAGAATTGTTCTAAACATTATATTTTATAGTACTGTGGATTTTGGGAACACAATCTCTTCGGCATTTCTGTTTTATGTATTATGTATCTCCAGCGGTATTGCCATCGCCATAATAAAAAGTACCGTACGTGTCAGGACCATCATGTTCATTTCTAATGGATTATAAAGGCCAAATTCATTAAATGATAGCCCCAAAATAGTAAATTATTCAATGTTCCCACAGCTTACTCCCTCACTCGTACCATATCTTTCCACTGCACCTGTCCAGCCCATGTGTCATAGTTGTAGCTAAAGGAAACACTCCAAACACTCACTAGGCTCTGGGACAGATGTTTATAAATTCCTCAGAGTAAATCATATCAGTAGCTAAAAAATCGAGAACGCTAATAGCCAATTAAACTCTAGCCAATCCGACACTTGGACTCTGCTAGCATCCAGCCATCCATTAGAAGAGATGGAAGATGGTTTCTTCTGCATAAAAATGTTCACACTTCATGAGGTGGAAGTCTACGAGGCCTACGTCGACGGCATTTTTGTTCTGAGATCTTTAGCCAAATACTGCCCGAGTCAGGTACTGATTATGGCGTATTATGGACTGATTTATCCCCATCTGGCTTACGGAGTGGTCCTTTGGGGAGCTTGCGCAAACACACATTTTCAAAGAGCATTCAGACTCCCAAAAAAAGCAATTCAAATAATCGCCAAAATCAAATTTAGAGAGTCTTTGCAGGGAAGCTTTCAAGAAATTGCAGCTGTTGACTCTGCCGTGCCTCTACATTTTGCAAACAAGTTTTTTTGTATGAATAAATGTGCCTTAACCAGGGGCCGAGACATACACATGTATGAGACACGTGGTAGAGCAAACTACCAAACTGGGAGGAACTGGTGGTTTATGAACGCCTGCCCTCGCAGGCGGGTGTTCATTTCCTCAGCAGACTGCCCAATTCAATGAAAGATGCTCCAACGCCTAAAGGCGTTTAAGACTCGCCTTAAACGCTTCTTGGTATCAAAAGCATTCTATAATGCAGGTGAGTTTTTGGCATTCGACTGGGAGACCGCTCAATTAGATGACTGACTCCGCTGTACTAAGTGGGTTGTATTGGCGATGAATGAAAGAGGCGTAACTGTAAAATTGTATGTGTGAGTGTGTATTGTTGTATGAATGTCAGAAATTTTAAAACCCCATGACATTTGCCATACAATGTAAATATTGTCGCCGCAATCAAAAAGATTTGATTTGGTAAGCTACTTATTGAGCGGGTTATCCAGGATTCGCTTACACCCTGGTCCAGGTCACCGGATCTAGACTCTCTAGATTCCGATCTGCGGGGGGAAGCGGGAACAAAACCCGAGATATGTGACCGGATAGAGCGCGACAATGCGGTGAGCGGCAGCCGCACAGCGCCCCGCTCCGCCCGCTCAGCCCGCTCTGCCCGCGCCGCCCGCGCCACTCTGCAGCCGACTAATCGAACCCACAATTACACTAATCTCGCTTCCGTCCTTGCCTCATTCTTCCAGCCCTTTTCCTCTTCATAGATCTTTTGTGTGATGCCATTAATTAATATTTTCTTTTGAGTTCCATCCAATTGCATTTACATTCAGAGAAATTTAGGACTAGACCCTTTAAAATCAGCACCCGTTCTTGATTACGTTTTCACGCTAATCCTAACTCCAATTAAGGTCTTTATCCTATTCGTATTGCGCGGTTGGAGCTTTTCAGGACCCAGCTGACACTGCCAATCTTGCTTGGCCTTTTTCTTCCTTCCTTTACGTATGGTTTCGCGATTAAACAATCTGTTAGAATGTGTAGTTTTACAATGGGTGTTACACTTAATAATCACTTACTACTAATAACCTTATAACCTCCTTATAACCACTTTATAACCTTACACCTTCAAAGGACTGTGGCAGTAAGTATCTACAGTTTAAGTGTATAGTTAAAATTTAGACGTGAAGAGCGAGTGCTCAAAAACATTATTTCTAGTGAAGACCCGCTGCTTATATAGCGCAAGGACAACTCCATCATCAGGTGTAGATGTGTGTGTGTGTGTGGATGTGCGTGTGTGTGCGTGTGTGTGTGTGTGTGTGTGTGTGTGTGTGTGGCGGGCTAGGACGATATTACACAAGTGAGGAAATGCCTTATCTGTGCAAGGCTTCCCGTATTGAGTTACACCGCTAACGCCACCGGTCAGTCACAGGCTGACTTCACAGAATCCAGGACTCGATCGTCCTTCCTACCCGTACACTCCCTGGTATCGGGTTGCTCACAAACCTACCTGTGTTCGGCCAAAAGGGTGATCTAGGCAGGAACGTCAAACCAGTATTATCAATGTGAGTGAGAGGAACAACAAAGCTCAAGGCTACATGAAACCTATAACCTCGGGCCCTCTAGCTATGCCAATAACCCTTGCTGAGGGTGAGGAACTCCAAACCCCGCGTGGTCTAGTCGAGTGTAACGAATACCAATAACTCTTGATGAGTGTGAGGAACTCCAAACCACGTGTGGTCTAGTCGAGAGTAACGAATACCAATAACTCTTGATGAGTGTGAGGAACTCCAAACCCCGCGTGGTCTAGTCGAGTGTAACGAATACCAATAACTCTTGATGAGTGTGAGGAACTCCAAACCACGTGTGGTCTAGTCGAGAGTAACGAATACCAATAACTCTTGATGAGCGTGAGGAACTCCAAAACCCGCGTGGTCTAGTCGAGAGTAACGAATACCAATAACTCTTGATGAGTGTGAGGAACTCTAAAACCCGAATGGCCAAACTTAATAATCATATATAAAAAATAGGTTGGTCTTGATGATTTTTAGGAATGCTAAAGCTGGTTGTTTAATCTTAGTTGAGAATAACCCATGTATGGAGATACATACTAGTCGACTATAAGAAGATATATATTTTAAGTAATCAATAATACATACGCAAGTCTCTGTTTTTTTTTTTTTTTTTTTTTTTTTTTTTTTTTTTTTTTTTTTTTTTTTTTTTTTTTATTACAGTGTTTTCTGATAGTATTATCCTGATTAACTCATGTTCCCCCACTCATTAGTTCTTGGGCGCGGGAAGTAACAGACATTTGTAAATTTTTTGTTGTTGTAATTAACGTTTTTCTTAAGCAATTCAGGATTCACAAAACGTTATCCTTCCCGAAATTTTCAGTTGTAAATTGAGATTTATTGAATTCAATTACATATTAAAACTATAAACAAAAGTGTAATGTTAGGGGTTTAATTTAATAAGATGATTGATGTTAGTTTACTTGTGAGTATTTTGTTCGTACTTATACGGAACATAACCTGATTTAGTCTTATATCCTGGTACTTAAAGTCCGACTGTCATGAATAGAGGCAGTCAAGGGCTTTAAAAAAAATTCTCTTCCAGAAGTGGAGGAACCCTTAGCTACGGAAATATCCTTGTCGTTCTGATCCACTATCACGGCTAGGGTATAGTTCAAATCGTGACATTTAAATAATGGACGATTACGATTTATGACGTTTAATTCATTGTCATTTGAGAATTCTGTCACAGTATATGGACTCCCTGCTCAGTACGGCTCCAAGTAGTACCAACAAAAGAGTCCGCCGACAAGCGGTCTATATTTACGCGCCGTGGAGGGGAACGCATTCTGTTTGTAAAAAAATAATTTACACGTTTCTACTTCTTTTAATAGATGTTTCTCCTCCCCCATCCACCGGCTAATTTGTTGTACAGCGCCACTCTAGCTCAGATTTGTCAGCTCTTTTTACAGCGTCCACAATTTATTGCTACACTGGCACTGGACACGACTGTCTCTATCGTGTTCATCAGGTAGGCGCTGTTTGTAGTCAATTATCAACACCATTTCTTTATCATCGCTTAATTCGCGTTGTTAAAATGTCACGATACTGTAGTCAATTATCAACACCATCTCTTTATCATCGCTCAACTCGCGTTGTTAAATTATTAAACAATTTATCCGCTACTAGTTCTTTATCCTTTACAAAATGGTTTATCCGCTACAAGATCTTTATCCGTTACAAAACGGTTTTACCCGCTCCAAGATCTTTATCCGTTACAAAACGGTTTATCCGCTACAAGATCTTTATCCGTTACAAAACGGTTTATCCGTTATAAGATCTTTATCCGTTACAAAACGGTTTATCCGTTATAAGATCTTTATCCGTTACAAGATTGTTATCCGTTACAAAACGGTTCATCCGCTACAAGATCTTTATCCGTTACAAAACGGTTTATCCGCTCCAAGATCTTTATCCGTTACAAAACGGTTTTATCCGCTCCAAGATCTTTATCCGTTACAAAACGGTTTATCCGCTACAAGATCTTTATCCGTTACAAAACGGTTTATCCGTTACAAGATCTTTAACCGTTATAAGATCTTTATCTGTTACAAAACGGTTTATCCGTTACAAGATCTTTATCCGTTACAAAACGGTTTATCCGTTACAAAACGGTTTATCCGTTACAAAAGCTTCATCCGTTACAAAATGGCTTATCCGTTTGATCATCGGCTGGGATATTGCCAAGAAGCCGAGGGGAAACAATGTAATCACCTCCTGTAACAAACTAGATAAGTGATTTTGTGTTGCTATTGTTACTAATTACTAAAATTGTTAATGTAAAATTAAACTATTTAAATCTACTTCCTGAATTTTCTGCTGAATTTACAGTTTACTTTTAAAATATTTGAACCGCCACCAATTTCGTTGCAATTTTCCCACCATTTTTTGATGGGACTGTCATTATTTTAGTTATGGATTTGTAGTAGAGAACAGAAACAAGCAGATAGGAGCATAGAACATTTTAGGAAGCATATTTCCTAATTTCATCTTAAACCTTTGGTCCTAAGACATTGATAAAGATTACAGAAACACATTGCATGATTTATAAATTTATGTGCTCAGAATAGTTTCATTTTGTAATTGATATTAGTAGCAATATATGTGAGTAATATTACGGAAAGAGAGTGCATATTTTGCCTGCCAGTAAACGAATATTTTGCCTCTGTAAGTTTATTGGAAACCGTTGAATCAATGCTATCGCAACCTGGTGTAATATTGAACATTCTTTCACGTTTTTGGGTTATGTACGCCTGTTGAATAAAAGGGTGAAAATTGTTACTTACTTCCACTTTCACAGGTATTTTCTTGTTACCTTCTTGAAAAATTACTTTTATAGCCAATTCTTAAGTAAATAATAAAATGCAAATGTATCAGAGATAAAACGAAAGTATTATATTTTTATTTTAACTTAAATTATAAAACCCTACATCACAAATAATAATATACTGTACTCATATAAACTATGTAAGTACAAGAATTTCCGATCATTGTTCTGTTTGTTTTTTTTTTAATTTCGCTCGTGGTCAAGCCAAAAAAATGTTGCTGGTCCTCAAATTTCATGAAAATTAACTTAGGGAAAACAAATTTTTTAAATATTACAAATTGCCCACCAATCAACGCTTAAAAAAGTAATTTATTTTAAAAATCGACCAAGAAGTAACTTAAACATTGCACATTTTGTATAACAACGTAATCATGTGTAAGTATTTCAAAACTCCGTTGCAAAACTCCAAATGTCCTCAGTTGTAAAAAAAACATCTTAGGTAATTTAAAGATTTTACAGGCATTTCACTGTTATGACGGTTTCAGGCAGTTAAATGTCGAGAGTGCGAAACATCCAGAATTTTAAATTAGTAATTTAACAATAAATCAGGAATTAGTAAAACCAATGAAAATCGTACGTTACATACAACCAACACAATGTACGCGTTAGCAGTCTAAATAAAACTCAGACATACGTTTGAAATAAAAGACGAAACCAAAAAAGTTGTATGAAATGCATAGTTAATGTTAATGTGTATAGCAAGACATGGATAGCAACAACATTCTTCATGTTACTCCTTGAATATATCGATTGTAAATCTACATTATCATGTTATGCTTTATGCCTTAACCAAAGCTTTGTTAATAGCAAGCTGAGTATATCTAAACGTCCTTAACAAATCGTAATTACCAACTCAGGAATCTTTGAATACAATTTTATTAAACATCTGGTTTTAAAGTACTGATTAGGTCAAAGGTTAAAATATGTTACTAAATAATTCGATAATGTTTTAGACTATTATATGAAGTCACAAATCTCGATCCTTGTCAATATAGAATAATCCCTAGCCCGCATGTTTTTGCACTATTACGTTGGTTAAGTGAAGCAATTCGTTCGTTATTTTTGACATCGTTATTTTGTTTTATTTTTTATTGTTTGGTAATTTTATTTATTTAATATTAATACTAGTATTATTATCTTTAAGTCACATTTCAGTGCTGTCCATTACCACGTATTATTCTTCTGTCAGAAATGTTGTATTGTTTCCCAATTTAACCAACTTCAGTAGTTCGAAAAAAGCTTATGTTCTTCACTGTTTACAGCAAATCTATTCTATTCTGTCCGGCAATCAACTATCTGGTACACAAACCGGAAATAGAAGCAAGTGTGAGATATTAGTGATATACCGGCTGCTAATTCTCGACTGGAATTCGCAACAATGCGAACAAATATCTCATAAAAGTATCAACCGACAAGAAACTTCATCACTGCCGGTTAGATATGAAATCAGCGTTTATACAAACTAATATTAGAACCTCCCATAAAGCCGTCAGATGTTTACAGGAAAGATAGTAAACAATGCTAAAATCAAACCACACCTATTTCATTCTTTTTAATAACAGTACTTCATTTAAATGTGACAAAAGCCTTCAAAAGCGTTTGTTGAGCGATAAACAAACAAATCTCTGGCGGCAACAAGAATAAAACGGCTACTGTGTAAACAGCGTGCAATAAACAGTCATGGCCTTTGGGAGAGCTCGGCCTGCCAACAGCTCGCTCCGTGTTCCACGAGTATGTATGACGTGAACACTCGGCTACTGTGTTAACAGCGTGCAATAAACAGTCATGGCCTTTTGGAGAGCTCGGCCTGCCAACAGCTCGCTCCGTGTTCCACGAGTATGTATGACGTAACACGGAACTCTAGGGTGAACACCGCGCCTGCTCTCCAGGTGCCTTATCATATTTGTCATAATTATTGTTTGCTTTGAATTTAAATTTTTGTATAAACACGCGGGAAGAAATGGAAACTGCACCCCATTAGATACAAACCTGCAGTCCATCAAGCGTTAAAAATGAATTGTTTCATTTTTCTAACCTTAAAGAACTTATACTTCTGTAAGTATTTACCTCTATATCCAGTTTGAACCAACCCAATGAAAAATTCTACTGTCGACGAACCATAATCAGTGCCGTATATAGAAAATTATTTCTGAGGGCTAACTCACTGGGTGGTTTAGGAAGTATAAAAATTCTCTAAAATATTAACTCAGAGTTTTCCAACTAGAAAACTTCAAGCTTTAAGATCTCATAAATGTGTCCAGCCTTCCAACAAACTACTAGGTACAATTGTAATTTGTGTCTTTCAAAATTTCGGGGGGGGGGCATGACAACCCTCCCTAAAATATGATTTGAGGAATTTATCTGTCTACGTTTTTATACCGGGTGAGTTTTTTAAAGTGATCCAATAGCTAACTTTTTAATTACACAACTTAGCACCACACTTTAAATTTGGAACTTGCTCAATTTTAAGTTTCACTCAGGAATACACTTTCAAATTTTTTGAAGAAGGCCGCCATTTTCCAATATGGCAGTCAACTTTAAAATCTTTTATGGAACACCCTGTATTTTATGTTGTTTTTAGATTCTACTCTACAAAACAAGACATTTTTGCTTTTCAAAGTTTTTCTATATCTCTAATGGTTCAGGAGCTACGTGGACTGGAAGTTTTCGGATTTTTTCGGACTGATGATGATATTGGAAAATGGCGGCCATCTTCAAAAAGATTGAAAGTGAATCCCTGAGTGAAACTTAAAATTGAGCAAGTTCCAAATTTAAAGTGTGGTGGTAAGTCGAGTAATTAAAAAGTTAGCTATTGGATCACTTTAAAAAACTCACCCGGTATAAAGGAAAAAAGAATATAAAACCCAGCAAAAACCATGCATCTTTGAAAAATCTGAATTTTTATCAATTTTCGAATATAATAACGGATTTTAAACACTGGGTGGCTATTGTTTAGGTTTTCACGTGGATTAATCATAACTTAATTTAAAATATGGTAGATACACTGTCAATATTCGTCAAATTTTTGTTTATGAAAGTTGTTCATTCTTTATTAGGTCCTGCCATTTTTTGTCACAAGTTTACGCAGCATCTTGTGATTTTTTTTCGCCGACAATCTTTTAAAATGGAATCCATAAAACCCAAATCGTTGTCCTAACAGTATAACTGTGTTTTTGTTCAGCCTAAAATCTTAATATTTGATCAATGTCGATCCAATGTTTTATTCTTTTTGTATAAGACTCTCTCTCTCGAGATTGACGCAGATTTTGCAAAAATTTTACTTCGCAAACGTCGTTTAAAAATTTTCAAAAACTGCCTTGTATGGAGAGAGCTAACGAAAACACTTCTAGATGTGATACAGTACTTGGGTATTACGTTTATTTATACTGAAGTGAGCGTCAAGAAATTCAGTTTAATAGCAAAACAGTTAAAACTTGTTCTTCTATATATTGTCTCGAAAATAAAAACATTACTATTTAATTTTTTTTAAATTTCCCTTACACGAGTTTGTATCGTTCAGTTTAAAAAAAATCTTGTGATTTAACTGATTACGGTATTTCAATTATAATAAAAACAATTAAAATATGCAGTAATACGCACTCAAACCTTGAACATTTTGCAAGTGTTTATGACGCCAGTACAATCGGACAATAAAATAATACAGTAATACAATATTGTATAATACAAAAAGTAGTACTATACTATATATAGTAGTGCCATATAATACTATATTATATAATCTAGACCAGTTAAAATGTATCACAAATGTGGAAAGTTTTAATCATTTCAGTCATTTCAAAATCTAGATACGCCAATATCAAATATTCAGGCGAGAAATCAAGTGTAATTTATTTCAGTTCCACAATTTTAGGAAGAATCACTTAGTTCGCCATCCAATTAAATTATTTAAAGCCATCATTATTACAACGTTGAATTTTTGGTAAATATTCAACATTGCGACGCATAAAGAAACAGATTTACGAAGAAACGTGCGTTAAACCGTGAGGCGGGTGGAAAATAGTATTTATGTACATAGAGAATAAATACCGCCAGACATTCCTGAATTACTCTTTTACTTGTTTATTAATAGCCCTCAGCACGATGCCAGATACTTACTTAGTCCGATACTGTTTGTATTTTCACTTCTGCAATGTAACACTTGAAGTTGTTAGTTACTCTTAAAAGTTTACCTATTATACCTTATTTATTTCCACGATAGTTATCTTCCTTCAATACGTAACGGAAGCCTCCATATTGAAACAATTATTGCAACACGGGTAAATAATATATTCGCGGAATTATGTAGTTTGTTTGATGAAACAAAACAATTACAAAGATTTTCTGAAAAGTTCGTAACAGCGGGAAAATGTAGTGAAGTTTTGAAAATTAAACGAGGAAAACGAGAGTGGACGCGGAGTGGTGACTGTGGTCATAAAGCTATTACAAATCACCGCGAATACAGTCGGAGTAGGCTATAAACGAGTAACTCAACTCTGTAGTTATGATCGTTCGGTGAGAATTAACTTTAGCAGAGATTCACTTTATTCCCTTGAATCTACTTTACTCTTTCGTCTTTCATACTACATATGGTTGTTATACAGTGTGTTACAAAACTCTCTGCACAAATTTTAGAATATTTTTCCGTGGGCCAAGAGATCTAAAAACTAAATTCAACAAACGGTCTCTTTTCGTTTACCGTCTCTGCGCCTGCATGTGTTTATTATTTTTTATTTCAAGAACCAATATAGATAAACAAAACTCAAATTTGGTCCGATCATTGTCTCAATTTCACACCAAGAGAAAAATGTACTCAATATTATCACATCACGTTTCAAGATGGCGGATGGTGAAGTTTTTAAACCTTGACACCATAAAATTAATAAGGTTATCACACTTTAAAAAGTTTCTAAATCTAATTACATTGTGACACCCAAAACATAAAGACGGCCAAGATATATTGTAAGTGTAATAAACGTGTAATTGTTGTAATGCACTGCAAAATTGTCGTTGTTTATATGTTTACGACATCATTGACTGTGCATCACAGCTTTAACAGTTTATATCTACATTATCTATGGGCCGATTTTTACGTTTTGGGTGTCAAAATGTTTGTAATTAAATTTAGCGACTTTTATTATTCTTTAAAAAATTAAATAACCTTCTCAGCTTTTATGATATGAACTATCATGTTATGAATAAAACCTATCCACCATATTTAAACGTGATATGATAAAATAATATAACTTTTTATCTTAATTTAAAACTGCAATAAATATAACTGTACCAAATTTCAGTTTTACATCTTTACTAGTTTCTGAAATAAAAAGTAAAAACTCAAAAACACATACATGCAGACAGATGCTAAAGGGAAAGAGATAGACCGTAGATACATGTCATTGACAGACAGTCATTGGCCGTGTCTCACAGATGGAGAGTCATGGATTAGCTGTATTACCAGCTACACCCTGTTAAGTTAATAACGCCTTAGATACATCATATAGCTGACAGCAACTCTATGGTAACAGGCAGAACAAAACGTTCTCGCTATCTCTGCCGTTCTAATAATGTTTCTCTAGTATTGGATTCATTATGTAAACATCGAAAACCCAGGAACGCTTTGTAACAAGTGGAATACCTTATCCACAAACGATACCCGTGGATAATACGTTACCCGTGTGTTGGTCGGTACAACGTCTCTACAGTAACAGGTACTGGAAATCATCTGATAACCGTGTTATCCTGGTAATAAGGTATTAGGAGAGTAATAGAGTTTTCCACCTACAGTCTACGAGTTTACCTCTGGCTCAGACATTCTTTCACTGGTCCAAGTTTCTTCAAATACCGAATTAGTATTTCCATTTTTTGTTTGAAGATTCTTTTTGACGATGGAATGATAGTGAAGAAACAGGATTTTCCGGACATTCCCATCGTCCAGTGACAAAAAAATATCAGTAACACTTAACGTTTCGAAATCTGCAATCTGATCTCTTCTTCAGGTAAATAACTAACCTAATACATAAAACCTGTAAAACATAAAAAACTCATAAACTCTAAAACATGCCCTTAATAAAAACAAAACACAAGACTAATTATTAATACTGAACTACAGAATACAGGTCACAATAAGTCTGCATTCGCCGACCAGCCACCTACAACTGACCATAGGAACGGTCGTGGGTCCTTTTAATTTTTGGTTCATGCTAAATGAACTTCTTAAAACAATACCGTGACTCCACATTGGGCTGTTATGAATATCTAATCTGTTTGATACTGTACTGTTTGATCTGTCATTAACCTAAAGAAGAGGTCAGATTGCAGATCTCGAAATGTAGTGTTATGATTTTTTTTTTATCACTGAACGATGATAAATAACCGGAGAAGTTCCAAATGTCCAGAAAAGTTTTAGTATTTCCTGGTTATCCGGGAATGAAAAATCCAAGGAGCGTTTCAATATGGCGGTAGTTTTACAAACGTTACACGTTTACTTATTTTGAAAAGTATATAAAGTCAATATTCTATATTTTATGTGTGAATTCCTTGTAGTTAAATTTACTACAAACCAAATTATTAGGTTTTTACAATACATTCTTGTCATAATATGATTTTAAGTTCGACTTGCGTGTTAATGGTAGATGTCCAGTTTATTTATTTTCTAGAATTTCCCCCCACACAAACAATGGATACAAAACATTCATTATCTTGTGTAGTCAACTATCCGAAACGCAATTTTCATTTCATTTCTGACGGCTAACTAAACAAGTTATTTTTGTCATCTTCTGTGTTAATTTTCAAGTTAAATATTCTACATTTCTACATTGCAAATCAGTACAGCAACTGGTAACAAATTACAAACTTTTTAACTTAAATTTTATGTGTTGGCTATATTTGTATTTATTAATAAAGTGAGTGATGAAAAAACTTAATTTCAATTTCATCCTGGATGGAGTTTTAAGATATTTTAGAACTTAGTATGCGTACCGGTAATCTACGTTTCATTACTGTTATTTTATTTTTACTAAAAATGTGATCTTTTCAATTTATGAAATTTTGAAGGATTATGATAAGATACTTTGGTTGATTGTGGCCGCGTTTAAATTCGATAAAAATGTTGATAGCTAACTTTAGTATATATCAATTACAAATTTGAGAATTTTCTCTCTTTGAACATAAAAAAGATGTTCCTATACGTTACATGGCTTACAGTGAACATTGAGCAAAATTTCTTCTGATAAACAAAAAATAGAATGAACAGTATTGATTTTGGTGTAAAAAGTAGGTTAATCCCACAAGAAATCAAAAATAGTGGGAAAAATACAAATATTCTTTTAAGATAGATTATGTTTGAAAACCGGGCCATTAACGTAGTCCTAATGTTTTAAGACCCTAATTGTTCCTGGAGAATTGCCAGATTATTATCAAATTCCAGGTACAGATTCTTTTTATAACTAACATGTTGGGAGTGCGGATGGCCGAATGGTCTAAGACGTTGAACTTTTAGTCTGAGTTATAGATAGCGTTGGTTCGAATCCTGTCTGTGACCCTTGCACTTTTTATCAGTACCATCGACCTTGTACTGTATCGGCTCTCCCCCTTATTCTGTTTGATAAGATCCTCGCACAGGCCAGTGGCCCATGAGGACGGGCAGAATAAGGCTTAAAAGGGATCGGCTTCTCCTTTAAAAAAGTTTTCATATGCACTATTGCTAATACAACTCCGCGTAACATTTAAATTACCGGCCGTGTAAGTCTCTTTTTATGCCTGTAAACTGAATGGTTGAAACGTCTGATATTTTTGTATTGTATGGAGATTTTTTTACTGTGACAACTTCCTGAATGGTCTAAAATCGTCAAGTAATAATAACATTTCATACACATTTATTGGGGTTATGCCGAAGAAAGAGCAGCGTGTGTTAATTTGTTATTTGTAATATTAATTTCTCCAGTTTATTCGTTGGACCTGTAAATATATTGAGTGCGCACAGACTAGAACCACAGAGGTACTTCTAAAGAAGACAGATCTACACCGAGTGACAAACAACACGAAGCTGTCCTTACCGAATTAGTCGCAGTTGGCGGAGCTGTATCCTTTCATCGCAGACCTCGACGGGCGGACAGGACAAGGCAGTTGAGAGGATAGATATTAATGGACGCTTGTCAGGGAAGTTAACTAGATCAGCTCTGACTTGATTAAAAAAGTTTAACTTTATGTGTACAAACGAGTAAAACAATGTCGAACAAGGCGTGCGTCGAACAACCCCGCCGCCATGCCTCAGCTGTTGCCCTATCTGGGCCTCCACCCACACCGAACTGAGAACTTTCTACTTGTTTCTTTACTGCATTACCCGTCCATTTCTTTTTTTACGAGGGGCGATAAAACCGGTTGAAACTTAAGGCTCAACAACAATAATTTCTAAGCCCCGGGTGCACGACGGTAGTCCTATACCAGTTCCAGTTTAATAACAATAAACTCGAATTAAGTTGTCCCAGACATCCGAATTGACACTCGGATATCTTTGTAACTGTAATTACGTAATTTATGAGTAATTTCGTTGTGATGAATAGAGCGTTGCGTGCATATACTTTAGTTTCTTATAGCGACACGACTTCCTGATTTTCGTGGGATATCACCCAATTTGTAATCTTCCCTCCATAACCCTCTTCGGATCTTGGTTACGAGACTGTGCAAGCTCCTCTAACACCAGCCGTAACCACGGTTAAGATGGTTCAATTGATGTTTTTACAACTCCACGAGGATTATAAGATTATATTAGGTATACAGGCAATTTTTAGGCAGTCCCAAAAAAATAATCTTAAGATAAACATTATAGTTTTTTACAGTACGAGTTATAGGTCCTGGTGGTGATATTTTTAACGATTTATGACATAAGGCAATTGTATTTTTAATTAAATATAACTTAAGTAAATTAAATTTTTATCAATTAAAAAATTAATAATCACACGAAAATTCGATATTACATATTTGTTTTTTATGTTTTCTTTAGAAAAAGTGTCATAAAGAGCTGTGACCAAAATATTGTATTTAAATGTTAAAAAATATTATTCCAACCTAAAACCAGTAGCACCATCTTCAATCCCTATGTAGGTCCTTCCGCAGGGTTCACTCTTGAAGATGGAATGTTCTTTCCTAGTGTGATTGGAACTTACAATTATGCATAACTTCGACATTGGTATGCAATATCACAACTGTCCCAGTTAGTTGCTTTCTCAGTAATGTTTTTGACGTAACTGTAATCTATTTATATATGTTTACATGATTAAAAATTGCACTGAATTCATAGTGCGGTTGTGGCTTTATCCAATGGTGGTTCTGTGGTTCTTTTCCACAGAAGCAGTTGCACCACGCCGACAAAGGACGACAAAAGTCCTATCGGAATAAAAGGACGATTATATGTGTCTCTGAAATGCAGGATGTTAGTGGAGTGACAGTTTAAAGGGTCGCAGTAAAATTGAAAAATAATTAAGAATCAAGACTAATTCTGTCTCAACATTTTAATTTTGAAACCTGGGAACCTATTTCTCGGATCACAATATTTAGATACCCGAGTTTGAATGATAATCCCCAGTAAAGCTACAATAACGGAGTTACATTAAAATTAAGCTTGTTTATTTCTGTTTTTAACGTATAAAGCAAATTATTTTACACTTCCAGTTTTTATATCGATAACAACCAAATAGGAACCGGTTGTTGGTGCTTTCCAACTTTGAAAACTCATAACTGTGAAACTCGTGATCCCCCATTAAGACCAAAGTTTTGGACGAGATAGTTACAAGTGTACTGTTTTTAGTATACAATTTTGAAATTAAATGAAAATTAGATGTTATTACACCACCATCTTAAATTTTATTCTTGACTGGGCGTGTATATTTAAACCAGTATTTAAAATATTTAATTTATAACACCGATTTAATTAAGCAGTTATTGATTATTAACCGCGGCCACCTGCTCGCCTAAACGCGCAAACCGCCAGGCTGCCTCGGGCGATGTTGCAAATTTTGACGTAACTCCCGTTATAGTAGCTCTACTGGTTAGTTTGTGCTTATATTTCAAACTCAGGTATCTAAACTTTTTTATTCGGGAATAGATATCCTGAGTAAATTACTTTGTTTACCGATTTTACCAGCTCATCCTGACCAGGATACATGTTTTTAAAATCTTCTATAGACCGTTCTTGCCTATTGTAACCTCCACACAGAGGGTTCACTTCTGGATGGTTTATACCTTCCAGTTGAACTCACAGTGGGTACAGCAAAAAAACCGATGTGTCATTTAAATATGGGCAACCTTATACAGGGTGATTCAAAACTAAACGGCAATCTCTCGGGAGCTTATTCTATAGCTAAAAACAAGTAAAAAAGTTCATATAACCATATGCCCGGAAACGCTTCGTTAGCGAGTTACGCCTAGCGAAAGATTTCGCCCAGATTTCAGAACCCTTGGTGAAGTCAGGCCGTATAAAATGGTAAAGGTAGTTACAAAGATACAAATACGATTGTTTTTTATGTTTTTTATATCTGACAAATTTATTAAAATTCGTCCCAGAGCTGTAAATGCAATTACTTTCAGAGATATCTTACGTAAAACACAAGAATTGGTGCAAAGAAATAACACATTTTTGTGTTTAACGTAAGATTACTTCCATAAATGTTAATTAAAGGTCATTTTTTTTCTTAAAACAGATTTGTAGAACATTTAATTCTGAAAAGATTCATGTGAATTACTTAGGAAAAAAATTAATAATAGGTATTGAAATTTAGCTTTATTTAAAAATAAAACAGACGCACAAAAATGCATATTCTTATCTGCATAAAATATTAACTAATGTTTAGGTTGTGAGTAACAGCTTATCATTTATTCACCACTTTTTATCGTCATATTTTCTTTGCAAAGGTTGGCAATATCAGCTGATCAACATTTAAGTTCATGAAGTAATATTTGAATAACCTTTATGGAGGTTTTTTGTATTGTGGCGTGTGAAGATTGTATTTTGTGAGATCCTGAGATTATTTGGAAATATTTTTATACAAGTGTATAAAATATTTTATTAAATATTTATTTTTAAAATATTTTATTAAATATTTTTATAAAAGTGTATGTAATTATCTTAGTAAATAATGGCAGATAATGTAAATGGTATGTATTCGTTTGAAGAGTATACGGACATGATACTGATTTACGGCAAAGTTAACAAGAATGGTTTAGCTGCAGTTCAGGAATATCGTGATACTTTTCCACATCGAAGAAACACCTGATCGCCAAAACATTTGAAGCTGTGGAGAGACGACTTAGAGAAACTGGTAGCTTTAAACCGAAGCGAATAGATACTGGTCGTCAACGTAGCGCAAGGAACTATAATAATGAACAAGCAATAATAAATGCTGTAGAATTATCACCAACCACAAGCACCAGACGATTATCACGTCAGTTAAATATTTGCCAGTCAAGCGTATGGCGGACACTTCATGAAGCACAGTTGTACCCATTCCATATAACACGTGTTCAAGGACTTATTACCGCAAGATCTTAATAAACGGAAGATGTTCTGCCGCTGGTTAAGAAGAAATTGTTTACGACATCAGTATTTTCTTCGGCGTATTCTCGTTACTGATGAATCCTGTTTTACTAGAAATGGAATTGTAAATTTTTCGTAATACCCATTACTTGGGCGTACGACATCCCACATGAAACTGCGACGAGGCATTTTCAACATACATTTTCAGTCAATGTATGGCTTGGTGGCTGGCAAATATTTAAACTGACGTGATAATCGTACTGGTGCTTGTGGTTGGTGATAATTCTACAGCATTTATTATTGCTTGTTCATTATTATTAGTTCCTTGCGCTACGTTGACGACCAGTATCTATTCGCTTCGGTTTAAAGCTACCAGTTTCTCTAAGTCGTCTCTCCAACAGCTTCAAATGTTTTGCGATCAGGTGTTCTTCTTCGATGTGGAAAAGTATCACGATATTCCTGAACTGCAGCTAAACCATTCTTGTTAACTTTGCCGTAAATCAGTATCATGTCCGTATACTCTTCAAACGAATACATACCATTTACATTATCTGCCATTATTTACTAAGATAATTACATACACTTTTATAAAAAATATTTAATAAAATATTTTAAAAATAAATATTTAATAAAAATATTTTATACACTTGTATAAAATATTTCCAAATAATCACAGGATCTCACAAAATACAATCTTCACACGCCACAATACAAAAACCTCCATAAAGGTTATTCAAATATTACTTCATGAACTTAAATGTTGATCAGCTGATATTTGCCAACCTTTGCAAAGAAAATATGACGATAAAAAAGTGGTGAATAAATGATCAGCTGTTACTCACAACCTAAACATTAGTTAATATTTTATGCAGATAAGAATATGCATTTTTGTGCGTCTGTTTTATTTTTAAATAAAGCTAAATTTCAATACCTATTATTAATTTTTTTCCTAAGTAATTCACATGAATCTTTTTCAGAATTAAATGTTCTACAAATCTGTTTAAGAAAAAAATGACCTTTAATTAACATTTATGGAAGTAATCTTACGTTAAACACAAAAATGTGTTATTTCTTTGCACCAATTCTTGTGTTTTTACGTAAGATATCTCTGAAAGTATTGCATTTACAGCTCTGGGACGAATTTTAATAAATTTGTCAGATATAAAAACATAAAAAACAATCGTATTTGTATCTTTGTAAACTACCTTTACCATTTTTATACGGCCTGACTTCACCAAGGGTTCTGAAATCCGGGCGAAACCTTTCGCTAGGCGTAACTCGCTAACGAAGCGTTTCCGGGCATATGGTTATATGAACTTTTTTACTTGTTTTTAGCTATAGAATAAGCTCTCGAGAGATTGCCGTTTAGTTTTGAATCACCCTGTATATGTCCAGGAACGGCACATCACTAACTGCAAATGTTGAGATTCTGGGTGCCAAGGGTAATTCGATAGGTCTAGTCTGCTGCGGGAGATGACTGTTGGAGTTGGTGGGGTTCGTTTCCTAACTTCAGAGGTTCTTGCTAGCCTCAAAAAGGGTGTGCCACCCCCTGCCTGCTTTGACTGGAGAGGCTGGTTCAGAGCTGGCTTCCTCTTCATCCAAAGGGACATGACTTGAGATTAGTGCCTTAAATTTTTCCTCATGAATCTCGACAGGAGGCGCCCCCTACTCTTCCCCTAACCTTACCCATCCAGAATATCCTGTGACTACGGAAGCAACGCAAAGGTCCTTATAGTACTAGGCGCAATTTTCTAAGCTTCTTGTCCTAAGAGAACAACCACTACACAGGTTTCAGGGTAATTGGTGGCTGTCATCACTTTAGGATAGTTCCAGTATCTTAACCTCTAGGAGCAAGAGCCTATATTTCATCCCAAATCATCCCTTTTATCAGTAAAGCTACATTATTTGTAAAACAACATATCACGTTATTTATATTTAGGTCTCCACTGCTCAACACTTGAAATGGAACACTGACACTTCAGTAGTATGTCTTGTTCTTGTTCTGGTGAAATTTCGCCTTGGGCTGGTAAAGCTCACCATACTTCCCTAAAATAGATCACTGTAGCAATTTTCCTAAAAGTGCAAGCACTTCGCAACTTTTATAAACTCACTTGATTGAGAGAATCCTGACTTTAAATTTTCATTTGGAATAGTTACGTCTTAGTACAATTGGATCAAGTAGAAAGTTATTCGAAAAAAGAAACAAACTCAAAGCGGATTAAAGTAGAACTTGTGCATTTCTAACTTGCATAAATAATGTAGATAGGGAATTTCCTTTTCTTTGGTCACGATCACAGAATACCGAAGGGTATATGCTGAAATAATATACATATTCTATATTCTATATTCTAACACTGCTTCTGTTTGGTTCAAACCCCGAAATGGTCAACGAGACCATGTTTAATTTATTTCATCATGTTTGACCAATAAAATATTGCGTTTGCTACAAGTGTTGACCAATACGTATATCTATATAAATAAGTTTGAAACGAAGTTTAACACAATATCTTGTGGTTTAACTCATTTACACTTACAATTGAGCGGCTTAGTGTTCCACGGTGGGTGTTAATTAGTGTTATACCGTCAAAAAGAAAGTTCATAACGGTTTTCTATATACCTTATGCTAAACAGAATTAAAGTTTGGGAGTGCCGATGGCCGTGCGGTATAAGTCGTTGGACTGTGTATCTGAGTTAAAGATAACGCAGGTTCAAATCCTGTCTGTGACCGAAGTACTTTTTATCAGTACCATCGACCTTGTACTGTATCGACTCTCCCTCGATAAGATCCTCGCACAGGCCAGTAGCCAATGAGGACGGACAGAATAAGGCTTAAAAGGGGATCGGCCTTAAAAAGAAAAAAAAACCCTTTAGGTTCTTAATAGAGTGTTAAGTAGTGGTGTATCAGTACGAATGACGTTGAAAGAAATATTCTGTGGTATACAAAGTTTAAGCTTTTTCCTGTTCCACATCGTGTTAAGTAGAGGTATGTCGTTTAAAAGAAAATTTTAAACGCTGTCTTCTGATATAACTACATTAGATATAATATAAAATGTTTCGTGTTTGAAAATAGGTGTTGTCTAGCGGTAGATTAGTGCTACTATCGAAAAAAGATAAAATAATTTTGCTATTATGTGGTATAACTTGAACTATGTGGCCATAAAGTGCTTCATGGATTAACAATATTAGTATCATTTAATTTTTGAAGCCAAATTTAGTAATGTATTGTAATTCTTTAGTACTAAATAATATAAATCTATATTATTTACTGTAATATTTGTTGTTAAAGAATATTATACATATATAACTGCGGAAACTATTACGAAGTTATACAAAGTTAAAAACATTTTCTGTTTTAATTCATCCGCGAAATATAATAACAGACCAACTGCATAGGACTGTGACATTATTTTCCGTTATTTAATAACTACAATGGCATTTGTTGTTAATGCTGTTGAACATATCCTAAGTGCCTCTTTTTGTAATTAAAACCAAAGCAATTAAATATGACATTCCTGAATTAACATGTAAATTCCTACCTGTTGACAATTAATTCGCATCAAATTGATTGTATAGTTATTATTAATATTAAATTAAAGTAAATTACTAAAACCGTCGTAGCATACCAGCGTATCATTATGTTCAAAACTGAAACTGACGAATCATAAACTGTTTCTGTAGAACTGAATTCGTTTGATAAACTTCAGAGTATGTTTAGCGTTGTTGGGCAAGTAAATATTAATTGTTTAAATGAGTTATTATTTAGATAGCAATAAATGTTTTGTTTCTTTTTTGTATGTTGAATGTTTTCAGCATGAGAGAACCTTTTGTTTATTTGTACATCGAAACAAATGTTTATGTGATCCACTTTGCTATCCGATCAGAGATAAATTTTGTGACATTATACGTACATATGAAATACATAATCCTCACACTGTGGGGTCTCTAATAAGATATACCCCTGCCTCGATTATCTCTCTAGACAAAGACATACAAACAGTCGGTGTCATATTTATGATCTCTGACGGTAAGTTCATTAATTAACCTCACTCTTTGGTACTTTACCACTAATGCCGCTCGGGATGTACACAAATTATCTTTCAGCTTGTATAATTTATGATTGTAAATTAACATTAATGTAATGATAAGTTTTTTAGGTTCTAAAATTTAAATGGTTTCCGCATGAGCGCCATTCGGAACTGTCAATACATCTGAAGGTGTGTGACGTCAGTGCTGCATGAACAATTCTTTGCCTCAGACCATTGAAGTTTTGAATCTTTGTGCAACATATATTTAACATAGTCTTACACAGATAACAGCGACATAAATAGCGCTTCCAGGAAGCTATCATCATTACCAAATCGAGGTGTAAATTCCTTACATGTTTGTTTTACCATTATGCCAAAGTGGTGCATCTCTTGTGCCCTTACTTCTTCTCTAGATCAATCTTCCTACTTGGATTCGAACAGTATTCAATAAATCAAACTTATATTCAGAAACAGAAACCGGAGTATATATATATATATATATATATATATATATATATATATATATATATATATTTGTCAAAGTATTGCAGCATAAATACCCATAATCAGTAGGTCTATAAGCAGAAGAAACTTAGCACTAATTTAAAATGTTAAATTACTTATTTTTTTATTGAGTTATTTTAGTTTTGCCTCGAAACAAAGCCATGTTAGCTGTATTAAAAAAAATAACTATATATGATTATGGTTATAAAGTAATAAACGATAACATATTGAAATAAACAGAATTTTTTCCTGGCATTTGCCATCGTTCAGTAAAACAAAAAATCAGTAACACTCCGTTTCGAGATTCTGATCTCTTCTTCAGGTAAATAACTAACTTGTAAAACGTAGTGTTACTGATTTGTTGTTTCACTGAACAATGGCAAATGTCCGGAAATTCTGTTTCCTCCACAATCCTTCCATCGTCAAAAATACACGTCAAACGATATGATGTTGTCAAGTATTTCCAGACACCATCTAGTGTTAACCATTATTAGTCTTTTCTGAGAATAACTACGCACAATGATTCCAGAACCTCACTCTAGCTTCTTTAAAATATTTAATCGAGTTCTCGTTTACAATATGAAGTTTGATTCCAACTTTAATAGGATTGTGGGGCAATTCCAGATCAAAAATGATCAGTTGTTTAATCAAATAAATTGATCAGCTTTGATCCAACCATTTAATTGAGTTTTCTACTTCTCATCATATGTCTATATAGAAGAAATCTGATCTAAGAACTTGATCAAGCTGATCAGCTGGCATCAGGCTTGATCACAGTTGATAATTTCATATTTGATACAAAGTTTATTACGCCTGATTTGTGATTTTCAAGTGGTTAGTTAGAAGATATGTTTGACGTTGTGCACTTAACTTTTTCATGTTACTTTTGTACATCCAGTTGCATACTTTAGCTAACATAAAGCTGGAAATTGAGTTCACCCTACACGATTTAATATAAACAATCTCGGTCTGCCTTATAAGGCACTATAGCAATAATACTATAGTGTAAAGTTTATTATTTCTTTGAATATATGGGGTACTTTAATAATGTGAGAAACCCGCGACAGTGCCATAAAGATTCAGTTTTATACCCAATCCTTGGACTGTTCTTTTTTTTGGAAACAGCTGAGCGCACATTCGAATGTTCTCAACCTTTCACGAACTAAAGAAGTTCGAGATGATATGTACCACTGACTACATTAGAAAAATATAAATTGTTTAAATTTAAAACTTTGTTCTATTTTTATTACATTCGATGAGATTTTAAGAATAAAATTACTTATTTTCTTTCATCATTGGTTAGTCGATGTTTTTCCTTTTGTTAAATAGACGTTTTTGAGAACTTTCCTTAGTTCAATTCCATTATTTCTATTACATTAAATTTGTATTAAAATTATTTCCAATCTTGCCGTTTCTTTTTTATAAATGTCCCTATATTTTAGTGCATCAACTTACTTCATGTGTACATAACAGCTTATATTCTTCTATACAGGCTATAACAGCTTATATATGCCTATGTACAATAAAACAATGGTATACAGTATTCTACTTTGTTAACAACTACTAAGAATAAGATTTATGGCGATATCGTGGAACTATCCGAGACAGTCGTCTTATCACTATAAGATAACGGACTTGTGGATAACTTATCAAGTTATAATCAGGCCTTCTAGAATTTTATTCTATTACGAGATAAGGAGCTATCGTGGGGGATGTTTTCTGACCATTCGGAAAAGACAAATACTTATAGACGTATAAAGACGGGTTTTCTTTGCTTGAATGACTATATTAGTAATAAAGTATCATAAAACAAATTCAAGATTTGAAAACAGCAAACGAACTGAATCACTTATCTTGTAATACTTTTTTATCATGTAGATCGAAAAAATAAAGATTGTAGTCAATCAAGACGTCTTTATTATTAAATAATAAAAATTTATAAGAACCGTATCATAAGTGTTGAACTTATATTTTTGAAAGCTCTCGGAGTGTTATACTCAACTTGAGTTTTTTAATAAGTGGATATTACATATCAATACGAAATAACAGAATTTCAGACTTGTTTTCGTTGTTTTTTTTTTCTAAAAAATTCAACGCTACGTTTCGAAAACAAATATCTGCTCTCTTTTACATGTGTCAAAAACCTCAGACCTTTTGTTAAGCATTGACCACCAAATGAACAAAAATGTGTGTCCACGGTATGCATTACTCCAATGCGTCTATACCGAGCAATGGGGGGTTTACTGGTTTTCAGGTATATATTTTACACGGATAATTTTTCTGCGTTTAAATATGACATTGACGTGCTCATAAAATGACTTAGGCATTGTCATGTCTCAAGTATTTTGGACATGGGTAGATTCCAATAAACGAAACGCAATTTTCTATTTTTATAACATTAACGGCGGCCAATGTCCGGAATGTTTTCAAATGATGCATTGAACACTGTCAGTGTTTAAAATAATTCAAACATAATTTTAAGGATTTAGAATATGTGACGTTTCAAGGCGAATTTCAACAAATTGTAGACAGATAGGTATTATTTTGAGCAAATAATGTATATTTTGATGTTGAATTCGATTTTTCCATTAGTATTTTCCATTTATTAAATTAATTGGAGGGGGAAATTGGAGAACTCTGAATTGGAATTGTGGTTTTGTTTTGGTACAAATCCTTAACCGCAGTCATATTAGACCCTAAACCGTGTTCCTAAATCCGCCCATGCTCAACCTCCACCACAGCCACTGTGGTCGAGACGCCGCAGTGGACGAGCCACAGCGCGAACCCCCGTATAGCGGTGGGTGGGCTTTACATTACACCGACTGTTGACAACTTCCCCCACGAGCCATAATTTAATCCTAATCCACCGTCCCTAACGGACTGATGCGTTTACAATCGTCCCGGTCGCAGTTTTGTCAATCCTACCCGTGGTGCGGCGCGATCGCCCACGACGCCAACACACAATTGGGTTATCGAATCATTTACAGTGAAATGGCTAAGCCACGAGTCAATTCCCGTCCCTTCCGCGCCCTCCTTTATTACTGCCCCTTTTTCTACGCATCAGCGAAAACGCTAATTTGTGTTTGAAAACGTCTGCAGCTCTCACGGAACATCGGCTGGCACACTGAACTGGCCGATAACGTCTGCAGCTATCAGGGAACATCGGCTGGCACATTCAACTAGCCGATACCGTCTGCAGCTATCAGAGAACATCGGCCGGTACATTCAACTGGCCGAAAACGTCTACAGCTATCACGGAACATCGGCTGACACATTGAACTGGCCGATAACGTCTGCAGCTATCAGAGAACATCGGCTGGCACATTCAACTGGCCGATAACGTCTGCAGCTATCAGAGAACATCGGCTGGCACATTCAACTAGCCGATACCGTCTGCAGCTATCAGAGAACATCGGCCGGTACATTCAACTGGCCGAAAACGTCTGCAGCTATCAGAGAACATCGGCTGGCACATTCAACTAGCCGATACCGTCTGCAGCTATCAGAGAACATCGGCTGGCACATTCAACTAGCCGATACCGTCTGCAGCTATCAGAGAACATCGGCTGGTACATTCAACTGGCCGAAAACGTCTACAGCTATCACGGAACATCGGTTGGCACATTCAACTGGCCGAGCACGTCTGCAGCTGTCAGGGAACATCAGCTGGCACTTTCAACTGGCCGAGCACGTCTGCAGCTGTCAGGGAACATCAGCTGGCACTTTCAACTGGCCGAATACGTATGTAGCTATCACGGAACATCGGTTGGCACATTCAACTGGCCGAACACGTCTGCAGCTATCAGGGAACATCGGCTGGCACTTTAAACTGGCCGAAATATGCTCACTCGATGCTATATACAATATAAATGGAACTCTACATAAACAGTGTAAACTATTATGTAAGGTTGATACAAATTTGTTAATATAAAATTGACTAATCCCTGCATAAATCCAGACCGTAATCACCGTCACTTCAGTTATTTGAGCATTCTTTTTAATACACGACTGTGCAACGAGTCAATAAACGTCTCCCCCTTCTCCAAGAGCAAAGTCTCTCATGATTTCAAAATATTGTAGAACAAGATTGAAGGATTAATTGACCATCTTCACAAGGTTTTCAGCTTTTGGTAGATTGTAAATCTTGTTAATTTTAAAACTGAATCTTAAAACTAATATCGTACATTGTAAGCAGGACAAGATGGCTAATTCCATTAATAATTTCTAGTGACATTTTTATACATTGTAAAATGTTATTACAATGTCTAATCATCTAATCAATGTCTAATTGACCAAACAATAAATTTATACCAAATCTGTGGTGATTTTTTTTACTTTTCCCATTCATCCACTGTAACGTAATATATAACGTCAATGTGACCAAGAAACCAATAATGCAATGCAGAACACACGTACACCTATATAATTATACTTATGCTAAAAGTATAAATTATCCCAAAAGTATACGATAATGTTTGTTTTTTTTTTCCTTTTCCTTGAACTACTTTGAACGTGTTTAAACTTGCCTTTGATAGCATTTTAACTACGGTTATTACAAAAACAGATACTTTGTAAACAAAATTATTGGTTTTTAACGTATTTTAAAAATTAAAACTTTGACATACCGCCATCTTCTACTGGATTTTGATATGTACCTATGGTTTGCGGTATTGTTTTCCTTTACAAGGGCCTTTAAAATGATATGTCATTCAATGGGGGCTCAAGTTTTAAGTTCTATACGTCCCAAATCTTATAACAATCCTCTCATGGATAACGCATCTATGATTATATCCTCATTCATCTCGCATGGATATATCCTCTACTTGATATATTTCTGTTCGATTGTTAATGGGGGGGGGGGGGGGTTTTCGGAACACCTAAATTAAATTTCATTTCGACTCGGGAACCTTCTTGATTGACTGATCACAAACAAGAGTAACTTTACTGTTTTCAGTTTATCATTGACACGGCGATAGATTACTAGAAAGAATACTGGGTTTTTTTTGGAAATTTGCCAGCGTTAATGTTACAAAAATAGAACACAATGTTCGAGAATTGGAACTTATCTCTTCTGCAGGTGTCAAAAACCTTAAGGTTAATATGTGATGATGAACTCGCCTAAGCCAAGTTAACAGCAGAACTCATAAAGGCGATGAAAAACTTTGAAACAATGAAGAAGAGGATATATCCCAATCCTCGAAACATAAACGATGACAAATGTCCGAAATCCTGTTATTCTTTTCAAGATGAACATGTTTTCTGTCTGTAACACTAGCCTAAACCTAACAAATCCATGTTTATTTCATGTTGAAACTCTCAATCAAATACCGTGTTCATAATTACCGGTTTTGGCGGAAAGCGGAAATTCATTCCATCAAGTGGAATCGATTTTCTTTATTTACTTCGAAAAACTATTAGTAATTGTTTTTAATCCAGCTAAAATTAGATAATTAGGAAAATTTATAACATTTACAATTTGGTGGGTACTGGATATTCGATGTTTTATGTTTACAAATTATTAACGGTGAGAGTTTTGTTCGTACAATCTGGAAATACCTACAAAAATTCTACAAATAAAGTTTTAGCGGTTGCCAATTCATTTGTGGATTTCATTTAAAACTTCATAACTCTTACGCGAAGTAGGCTAAACTCCAGCATTTTGATTTGAGTAAAACACAGATTTCAAAAAGTCGGCCATTTAAATATTTCTTGGCCAATATTAGCGAAAGTAGCATAGCACTTTTTACTTTGTAATAACTAATGAATTATAAGATTCACTGTTTGGATAATCATTTTAGAGAAATAGAGTAATCTTTGATTTTGTGAAGTTATTGTGAAGTCTTTTATATTAGTTTCTTTAATAATTGTAAGGGTATGAATAACGGTTGTTTTCACCAAAAAAGGGAAAATACAGTTTTGGGTTTTTGTTTTCATTCTACCGTTGTTTATTAGGACATGGACGCGAAGGTGTGCTTCAAACATTCTGGGTTTTAATGACTATATCATATTATGTATTAAGTCTGGTGTTTCTATAACATCATATGATTAATTTATTTTCATGTTATAAGTTAACCTTTGATTTAACTGAATCATTATTGCGTCATCTAATAATTAATATATAAACATAAATGTCTCAAAACCCTGATAATGAACGTCTGACTAATGTAATATGATTTTTTGATAAAGGTTTCACATAAAATAGGTATGAACTTTCTGACCTCTGAGAGCACAGGCCGAGTTTATATTCGGGAACGCCTTCAATTTTGGAATAGACTGTCCATACGACGCAGAGTACTGCAGATCTTGCCTATGTATAAATGAAGGCTCACCAACGTTACGCTCTCGGTACTGGCTTTAATTTCTTATTTGATTAATCATTTGCTTATTGTATTTATAAAAATAAAAGGAAAACCTCTTTAAGAATTGTACATTGTTACTCAAAATCTACTTTTGCTAAGGACACAACTATTTTATTGTTTTTTTTTATTTCAGATTTCGAATCTAAATATAATATCATATTGCGGTATTATCATACCACGATCATAATAAACCCATAATCATCAGAATTCAACCAACGCGACATCAGAAACACAGGAGAGGGCTCATATAATCACACAAAACAATAATAAAACTTGATCTATAAAACGTCGGAACAAGAAAAGTTCCTCGGGGCGACAATGTCACTATCGGATGAAGACAGCCGTGGGCATGGCATATCTAAAAGCTGTGATAAAACCAAGAAATCAAACGAATGCAGTGTGTCCATTTAAACTGAGCCGCTTCTTCTGGGATCTCAGAACGTGTTTCACACCACAGTTTAAGGGTCCGGCATCGCCTTAGTTTATGGGTAATAAAAATCAGTTATTGCGGTTTGCCACCATTATTCGGTACGGCGGTGGACCTGAAAACTCATGAATGTGTTTATGGAACACACTGTATTGTGTTGTTTACAAATTTAAACAATCTTTTTAGATTTTAAAAGGTAGATTCTTGAATGGCTGAAATTATTTTGCAGGCCGAGTAAACAAAGTAAGCGTAAATATTCTTGTTTGGAAAACTCTGCAAATCAGAAATAAACCGGAACACGTTTATGGTCCTTAAAATATAAAGTTGGACAGTTGGAATAAAGCCACCGTCCACATACTGAACAACTTTACCATTTTTGATAAGAACATAAATATTACAAATACTTTTAGGTATAAGTATAAAAACATTGGGTCAGATTCCGTTATATGCCTCCAACGCTTAAACTTTTTTTCGATGAACTTAGAACGTTATAAAACGATGTAGTTGAGTAACAGAACTAACATTCCATCAATCAACAAGCATTTCCAGGTATTGCGATCGGTATTGTTGTCGCTGTTATCTTATCTTTCTCGAGAATTCCGATTACGGCAGGACGCGCGGCATCACATGATTATTTAAGTTTTTTTTGCACGGTACATAATTGCCTTTCCATTACAATTGAATTTATATTTCTGATCAGCTCCTCTAGACTTTGATATTTTACTGATAGGTACTATCTCGAGGGATGTTTTTCTTTCGTTGACATCAGCGGCGGAGTGTTATCAAGAATAAAAACAAGTTTTGTGTGATTTTTTCAATAAAGAGTTTAGTTTTTGTTTGTTAATGTTTGTTTTTGTTGAATTTTTTTGTTTGGAGAAATTCCATCAATCAACCACGGGTGTGGTCGATATAATACGTAAGTTCCCTTTTTTCTTAGCTAGTAACCAATTGTAATTCATTATAATCATCCGTAAATGAAAAATTAGCGTTGGGAGCATAATGTTAGCTCTGTTACTCAATTACATCGTTTTTATAACGTTCTAAGTTCATTGAAAAACGTTTAAGCGTTCGGGGCATATAACGGAATCTGACCAAACATTGTTTTAAGGTGGAAGACCTCTAGTATTGCTGTATGTTACAGCGTGGAATATTGTACCTGTTGTAACAGATAACATCCGCGTTTCAGTGTAGAAGTTTAGCAAATTATAGACAAGAAACAACTCTTGAGACTATTGATTTTGGCCAAATTATAAAAATGCAATTCAAAACCAGTTATTTTCTTAACCCCCAATAAATTAATTTCAAATCTTTCTCTCCAAGTAATTTTAGCGGAGAAGTTGAAACTCATTACAATAAAATAAAGAGGGTCGTAACAGAGATTGGAGGTAGGAAATGAATCGAGCAGAGAGAGGAACACTAGGTGTCATTATCTCATCTGTGAGGTTTACCAAGCTCATTAGTGCCCTGTCCTGCAACGATTTCGTTAACAACGCTCTGCTGAAACAAAACCCATGCTTTGGTGTCTTAGCATCGCCAAAATTTAAAACCTTTGATGCCCTACGCATCATTTTATTCATTTGCAACATTACAATGTTAATGTAATACATATCACACAATAAACTATCTTAGAATCCATTACTAAGCATTACTATCTTAGATTCTCACTTTAGCATCGCCAAAATTTAAATATTTGATGTCCCTGCCAATTATTTTATTCACTTTCAACATTACAATGTTAATGTAATACATATCACACAATAAACTATCTTAGAATCCATTACTTAGATTCTCACTTTAGCATCGCCAAAATTTAAATATTTGATGTCCCTGCCAATTATTTTATTCACTTTCAACATTACAATGTTAATGTAATACATATCACACAATAAACTATCTTAGAATCCATTACTTACATTTTCTATTCCGTTCTGGCGATTTCGTTAAACGGAGCATTTTATTGGCCCGATTTTCCACCACATTCTTTAAGGGGTTTTACAATTTTGTACTGTTTGAATCATAATTATATTTGAACGTGTTTCGAGAAAGTCAGCTATATAAACATTAAACAGAACTGGAGCAAGAACCGACCTTGGGAAAAGATGGAATGAAGTCGTCCATATTTTGAAATAGTGAGGATAAATTTAGTAGTGCAAGAGAAGATTTTGGCGCTTTTCGTCCATAAATCATATTGGTCAACTTTAGTGAAGTTCTAGAAGTTGAGTGAATTGTATACGAAATAAATAAATAAAGTATGACATAAACTGTTTTCAAGTACACAACATAAAAATTTGACAATGGTTTGGTCACTGAAACAAGAAATTTTCGAATAGAAGTGTCTCTGTTGGCCGAAATTTTGACATTGACCTTTAAGACTTGGTGATCTCTTGAATTTTGACATTTCGTTTAACACATGAAAGGCAAAAATTATCATAATACAAAACTTTTTCAAATTAAAAAGAAATGTACTCTAATAAATTTAACAGAAGATGATAAATTTAGAGGTACAAGTTAATACGTAAATATAATTCCACAAATGTTATGAGTTGATCTGATATGCTTCTTCATAGTAGGTTATTAAGGTATGTTTACTTAGGTATGTTTTAGCCAAATAATTTGAATTTTGGAAATTTCTATGAGAAGAAACTCCAGTTTGGAACACGAAATAAAGTAACAATATGGGAACATCCAACCGAGAACTTTTTCGGCGACAGGTGCATATTCTTCAAACATATCAGGTTGAGCGTAAGTAAACTGATATGGGCCTGTGCTATGTGGGCCTTTCTTTCCGATATCTTTGTTGAGAATGTAACAAACTATAGTCGTTTTTTGTTTGTTTGCTTTATATATTCTTTTTCCCATTTGCTATTCTTGTTATTTGGAGGGGACTCCGTGCTTAGGGTACTTCAAAAAAAAGGGACAGGAGGGGAATTTGGTCTTTGATTAATATCTCGCAAATCTCTTATGGGAATATGAAACTTCAGGTACATGAGTCAAAATCCTTTAAAAATGACATTTTTAAACAAATTAATCAAATTTTTTCGTTCTATTGATCAACCAATTATTTTCTCCGATTCTCAAAACTGTAATATGTTATTTGTGAAAACTTCGTAAACAACACAATATTTTGGTGTGTGGTCCCATTATTACTGAAAACGTTAAATATTCTCAATTAAAATAGGTCGTGGCCACCCATATTCAAATTAATTGATTACGTAGGATATTTTTTTGGACTCATAATCAAATATATAACATATAACATAATTATAATATAACAATATTTAGGCCTATTATACTACTAAATGTTAAATACATCATTAAATTTCAACAAACAAAGTATTACCTGTGGAAGAGTAAATCATTAGGGCTATAAATGCACGTGCATTATTAATTAGCATTTCAAATCGCAGTAATATTGTTTGGATTGTATTCTTCATGTCTGAATAATATGGCATGACGGGATTGTGATATCGCACAATGAAAACTCAATGTACTGTTTGTAATTATTTTAAGTGATTCGCAAAAGCTATCAAGCTGCATAGTCTTTGTTTTGATGTATGAGCGAATTTAATGGCAAAACGTCCAGGAAAAGTATTAGAAAATTGTTTTTTAGTTGTAATCAACATTATATTATTACTCGTAGATTTCTCATTTTAATCATAGAAATTTAAAGTACCTAACTGGCCATTGTACCGTGAAATAAATCAAAATGATTAGTATGTACGGATGGATATCTTTAACAGCAACACAATTAAAATACAATTTGGGAGTGCTGATGGCCGAGCGGTCTAAGTCGTTGGACTTTGGGTCTGAGTTAGAGATAGCACAGGTTCTTATCCTGTCTGTGACGGTAAACGGACTGTAGGTCCACGTCAATAAAACTGCCGGAAGCATTTCTTACCTACTTCTTAAAGGGTGGACAGTGGGTCCACGGTCCCGGCCTGGGACCCACTGTCCGACTCACGGGTTTCTTTTGATGAGGGGTTGACAAGGGATCGTCGTACTCACTCTGCAGCACTTGAATGGATGTTTCGAGATCTAAACTCTATATCTGCTAAATAGTTTTCAGTACACTACATAAGACAGGTAAAAAGAATGAAACAAAATTATATACATAAAATAAAGTCAGGTTAGTTACGCCATTTCTAACTTAAGAATGTCTGTAACGATTATAGTGGGCTTTATCGCTCCGACAAGGAGAACAACGATTAAAATATCGTAAGAATGCACAGAAAAATCAGGTAAAGAGAACAAGACATTTATATAATAGTATAAAGAGCCTGTTAACTTTAGTCAATTGTTCTGTGGTAAACATTGTTTTATAGTAGCACAATCATAAATTACCCTACATTTAGTCGTGAAAGCATAGAGTAAGCTTGATAATTAACAACAACACTTCTTTTTTCAAACTTTTTTGCGACCACTGTTGAGCACAAGTAAGACAAATATTTAGATAAATAAACTAAAAGTTTTATTAAAAGTCTACTTTTAACAACTGTACACTTTAGTAAATATTGAGTATGCATGATGAGTACTGTATGGAGACACCCAAAGGAATGTACTATATAACTGTTATATAGTTATAAACGCATAGTTTATTTGAACTTTTGACAGAAGTAGGCTTCTCAGAAGTTTGTATGTACCTTGTTCGAGAAAACAAAGCAATATTAAACTAGGGCTTTTTTATTAACTAAACACCAAATTTTAAACCTTTTAACGGTTAACGATTTATTTTAAAGGGGAATAAAAACTAATAGGGTTTTAAGAATTTGGAGCGTTTGAAGTCCTTATAACTGCTAGTAATTAAACATGTTATCTCCTGTCGTTCGGGATCACTATTTGAAATAACGTTAAATTTTTTCGCAGCGAGATATAGCGATGAATAGCAATTGGAAGTTTGAATGAAAACTAGACAAACTTTTTTTAGCCGTTCGTCGAATTCCTGTTTTGAGTGGATATTTACAAACGTATCGTTAGCGGCATAAGGTCACTATTATGTAAGTTAGTATGTCTGTGTAGGCAGATGTTTTGTTTTACTGTTTGGATTATATGCCAAGAGCCACTATTTAAGGTAATAAAAATATTTTTTCTTCGTATCTATTTAACTTGATTTGGTACAACTTTAAAAATGATATTAGATATGAACTAAATGGTTATTTTAACTATTAACAATGTTAATAAAACAATAAACCATCCATTGCAACTAACGTGTACTACGAGTAACGTGTCTATTGGTATATACAGTATTATACAAACGATGGTCCAATATAAGGAATAACTAATACAAACTTACTGTAGATGTTTATGATTCATTAGGACAATGCCAAATTAATCAGAAAGTAATATAATGCTATATGGAATTCGTTAAGATATAATCCCCTATTAGTAATCCACTTCATGTGTGATAGCTTGAGTAAACTGTGTTAATATTTACTGCTTTAGCAGTACGCTGTGCGAATGTAGTGGAAGCATCATTGACTAGAATAAAGAATAAGTGCAGGTAGAAAAACTAATGCACGGCCAGGTCAGTTTTGAAAAGTAGGACAGTTAGTCCGCAGGTGTCGGCGTGGACTAACTGTCCTACCCGGCAGAAAAGTGACGTCAGCCACCCTCGTCAAACTGGGCGTGGACCTACAGTCCTACAATCGTCTGTGACCGCTGCACTTTTTATCAGTACCACCAACCTCGTACTGTATCGACTCTCCCCTTTATTCTGTTTGATAAGATCCTCGCACAGGTCAGTGGCCCATGAGGACGGGCAGAATAAGGGTTATAAGGGGATCGGCCACTCCTTAAAAAAATTGTTTACTTTCAAATGTTCAATTAATAATTGTAATTTTCTATAATTTTAAAAATAACATTTTCTCTTTTTAGAACAGTTAATAAAAACATGTATAGATATGGTTTGTTTTTAAAGACAATCCCTTGTCTCAAGGGCTTGTTTGTACCTAATGATCCACGTTACTATTAGAAACTTATGAATTTATTAAAAATATGGGATTTTCCTTAAGGAAATCGTGGTAAAAAAAAAAAATTTCCCTCTTCGAGTACCCCAAACTGAATGTCTATTTACTCAAGTTTTTTTTATACCAGAGCAAAGCTCAAAACTTAAATAAGGAATATAATTGAAGAATAAAATAATTATTTATATTAAATTATGTTTACTATTGTAACTGACTTGCCGAATCTATTTAACAAAATATACAGTATTTAGTAATTTAATTTTACTTGGTTATACAAGATACAGGCCGTAGTTAGTAATTAAATTAAATTAATCCAAAGAAATAAATACGTATGTGAAAATAAATACATACACACCGTAGTTATAAATGTAATAAGGTTAAATTAATTTTTAAAATAAAACAAACTCCTATTAATATTTCTGGAAAATGCAATTAATTTAAGATAAAATAAATTAGCTGACTTATCGACTCGATTACGAAACAAACCATAGTTATTAGTTCAATTAAATTAAAGTAGTTTCAAATAAAATTAGGATTAATATACGAAAACCCAAATAGATGTAACCTGCAACTGACTTATCTGCTCCGTTATTGTACGCCGTACAGGCCGTAGTAATTAATTCAGTTCCAATTAAATTAAATTACTTTTATTGATTAAATATATGTGTTAACATAAGTTTAAAATTGTATCTGACAGCGACTCAGCCGTATAAAATTCAATCCATAGTCAGTAATTATCTAAAATTAATGTGTTTGTAAATAAAATTATTGTCAAATGTACAACTGTAGCTGGTTTATTGATTCGCTCATACAACGTACAGGTCTAAGTCAGTAATTCAATAAAGTTTATTTAATTGTAAACAAATACATTAAATATATTCAAATATAATATATTCATTACAATTATATTCACGTTAAATGTACAACTGTGGCTGGTTTCTTGATTCGGTTTTATACAAAATTATTTTAATTTTAAATAAAACAAATATATAAATGTCAAATTAAATGTACGATTTAGGTAACTTATCGACTCGCTCATATAACGTACAGGTCTTAGTCAGTAACGCAATAAAATTAATTTAATTAAAAAAAAAAAAAAACAAATAGATTTATGACAAATTAAACGTACGATTTAGGTAACTTATCGACTCGCTCATATAACGTACAGGTCTTAGTCAGTAACGCAATAAAATTAATTTAATTAAAAAAAAAACAAATAGATTTATGACAAATTAAACGTACGATTTAGGTAACTTATCGACTCGCTCATACAAAGTACAGGCCTTATTCACGATTGTTTGTAGACTCTATGATAGTCATTAAATCAACGGCGCTATGTGAGTATGGTAATTCGCGGGCTCTGGGCTTTGTTGTTTGTAGGACTGAACCATAGTTCATCTCACTTCCCGATGCTGTCCCACAAATACCTATAATAGTGCAGCCGAGTACATGCGACATTCATGACAATATACACAAAAGAATGGCAAAACTTGGTTCAAACTTTCCCATTTTACCAAGTATTTCACCTTTTCCGAATTACCGGAGATTTCTGGGAAATCCGGATTGGTTGTGGCGTCGTCAGTACAACAAAATGAATACGCAGTTCGTGGCACAAGATAGTACAATCAATATTGTCATCTATATTTTAGTGGAAAGTGTTGACGCTTTTACAAAATTTATCGTGTATAAAAAACTGTAAAATAAAAAAAATCTTCGAAATGGATTTATGCGCTAAAAAATCCAAAAAAATCAAACCACCCGTCACGAATTTTCTATTATTGCTTCAATACAAAGTTAAGTTAACACTTCCTCGTAACTTTTTAACTAAATTTTTAAGTCGATGCTATTCTACTTTAACGACACTGCAATAACCGTTATATTCTTCTCTCGGGCCAAAAACATATACATTTCCATTGACACCAACAAGTCTGTTGGCTAAATACTCGTTTTATACGAAGTATGGTGTACGGGAGAAAATGGAATTGAGAGTTCAAAAGGCATTAAAGGATTTCTTTTACGAGTTCGTTTCGAGTTAGGAATCCAAGCAATCAGCAAAGGAAATTTCAGCTTATACCGCATCAAGCATGTTCGTTCGTCTTCTGCAGAACAAGAATTGGATTTCTTTAAGGGGTTTCCAAAAAGTGCCTCCACAGTAGAAAGGAATTTTTTGAAATGTATCCGAGACCGAGGGTTTGACAAAAAGGTGAAAACCGAATCCAAATCTGCCATCCCTTAGCCTTTAAGCTGGACAATGGATTCTTCCACGTCTTTTTGTGTAATGTCTTAAAGCTCTAGTCCGAAACCGTTCACCACACTATCCTTGGATAGTATGCGTTTTTGCTAGCGTATACAAATTCCGTGGCTGAACCTGGATTCGAACTTGGGTCCTGTGAATGAAAAGCTGAAACAGGAATCACTCAGATGCTATGGATACAGACGTTCATGCTAGTTCCATACATGCTAAACAAGTGGAAATTGACATACTAGTGTTATATACACCAAACAGAAAACATCGTTTTAAGAATTTTACATCGAAACAAAATTGATTAATCGGTGAAATTTTTATCTCGATTGACACACCTCTAAAACAGCATTTAGAAAGGCTTTGTATTGTAATGTAAGCAGTCCATAATGAATCGCGTTTATGGAGAAATTCCGAACCGGTTTTGACCATTTGGGGAGAGAACCCTGGGGAAATCCATGTGACTGTGAATGCCCTAAATTCGGCACGTTAAGATCACAGTCAGTCACTTTCGCCTTGCCTTTTCCGCTAAAAAAATAGTGACCCCTGGCATGGTGGAAGAGGTTAACGTTTATTCAGGGACTTATTACAAACGGTCCATCGGTAATTTGTATAATGAAATGTTTACCAACAATATAAAGGAGGGTTGATTCAATGTGAATGTCGAGTTTACACAATCTAGAATCTGGAGTCATGTTCGTCTGCAGTGATTCAAAACAAGTCGGCGACGAAGAAGCTCAAAACGAACTCTTTGCATCGTTTTCTACATCAGGGACAACTAGACTACAAAATATAGTGTGATATAGGTGAAGAAGATGTCCTCTAGATCTGCAGGAAGACATCTGCGTCAAGTAGACTGACTACATATCCCACGTTGGGGAACTGGGTGAATTAAATTGGGAAGTTTTATAGATATCAACGCCTTGCCCATATTTCCTTTCATTTCTGATTACTGTAACTTTTCCAATTTCTGTCCGATTAACATTGTCAAGGAAAAGGAAAAGTTATTGTTACCGTTTTCCAATGTTAAATCTGAACTCATGCCTGAACTTAGTAGGCATACGTTTACGTGTGGATATCCATTCTCTGGGCAGAAAACGATCTAAACCGTAACCCTCTTCCAAAAAAGCACTGCCTCCTTCTCAACAGTCAGCATTGTTATCATGTAATGAATTGTACCTTTGTAGTATTAAATAAATAATAATGTACAGTTCATTACTTTTATGATAAGTATTGTGTGAAGGAAACAGAATTTTTTCCGGAGATTTACCATCCTATATGGAATGATGTTCTCCTTTACTCATACTTAATTCCACACTTTGATATTATTTAAAAAAATGTATAAAACCCATACAGTATACCTCCTCCATACCAAAACATCCATAGCTTACAGCAGCAATAAACTAAATTGTGAGAAGTTTCAGAATGTACTCCTGATGGGTTCCAATGGTTGGTTTTCCTGTCAGAATAAATTAAGTGTCGGATGAACATTAACAAGTTGTACGCATGGCTTTCAGGTACTTGGGCCTGGTGGGGGTGGGTCCACCCATGCAACAGCACCCCAGTGCCGGCACGGACTTGGAGGACCCGGAGTTGGCCGAAGCGAGGGCTGTGTGTGGTGCACTTCCAGGCCTGGTGGCACAGCAGATCGAGGTGTGCATGGCACACCCAGGCACCATCCGGAGTGTCAGTGACGGCGCTCGCCGAGGAATAGAAGAATGCCAATTCCAATTCCGCAACGAGCGCTGGAACTGCACTACCAGCGTAGACGAGCAAAGTGTCTTCGGATATATTCTTGAAAGAGGTATTGATCATATCGTTTCTGAAATCTATTCTTTGACGCTTATTGCTAACAGTGGATATTACAAAAGGATTACAGGGACATTGTTTACTAAAAGTAAAGTAAAGTAAAAATGCCTTATTTTACCAGGCGAAATTACAGTTAAGAAGCCCTCTCTAACACAACCTGGGGACCAACGACTTAAGGGTGACTTCCGAACCACCACCAATGGCCGGGCAGGAGGGCTGCTTGCAAGGACAGGATCGCTCAACGGTCATCCATCCAAGCAGCAGCCACGCTCGACGTTGCTTGATACGGTTATCTCGCGATAACCGCCGTACCCGCTACACTGCGCCATTAGCACAGTACTGTAGGGAGGCAGGAGCTGGAGGCCGCCTTATACATAGATCATTTTTATTTATTTGTTTTTTTCACTTAGGACAAGAAGTTGAAGAAACCTCCCCATTGCACTTAGTCCTAAAACGAAATTTGCTATTACTTTCGGGGTGACAGGAATATTATTAGCATGCGTAAGGTTGATGGTAGAGGGCGTCTTCTGTCTAGATCCCTTGAGAAGGAATAAAGGGGTCTGTATCTCAGTCATGTCATCTTGGGAGAAGGGAAGACAGATTCCAGGTCAGAACAGATAGCGGATAGTACTCTTCCATGTTTAGGTTAGCAATAGCCTTTGACACAAAGGGAATCAACACTCCAACAGTCATCCCCCACAGTAGACTAGACCTATCGACCCTTTTACCTCGATGTTGCAGTATGTGACACCCCTGGACATCCATGGGGTTGCCCAGATGTAACTGACACATCGGTTTTTTTCTGTACGCTGTGTATGTTCAGTATGAACCAGCCATAAATGAACCTCCTGGGGAGATACCATTGTGCAGCCACTATAAGTAAGAGCAGTGGATACTTCTCTCATGCCATTTGGGAGTATAGTTGCTCAACACACACTCTTACAAGTTAGCCCAAGGTCTCCAAATATTTTTCATGACTAGATATGAATTGTATTCACAATTAATATGTAGACTGGGGCTGTTATTTTGTGTAATATGCAGAAGGGAGGGGCAATTTTACTACCACAAGTGGGAATTCCATTGCAATCGCCTCGGTTCAAGGTTACAATTTACTCAATTAATGATCTTGAAATGCTATACCCTTCATGGAGAGTCTTGCAATCTGCCAATTCGTATTTGCCCCTTAAGCTACCTAATTAAGTGGTTTGTATTTCAATTAAAATATGTTGAAGCTATACAAAATTTTCTATAATTATATCATACTGAAAGTCATCTTATTCCGGTTAAGAATTGCGAATTGCGCAGGAAGCAAGGAAACAGCGTTCATCTACGCAGTGACAAGCGCTGGTGTGGTGCATGCTGTGACTCAGGCCTGCAGCTCCGGGAATCTGACGGAATGTAGCTGTGACGCAGGCAAGCAAGGACAGGCGACCCCTGAAGGCTGGAAGTGGGGAGGCTGCAGGTAACCTATAATAATCATAAATATCTTTAATTTTGTAGGTTCTTTAACGTTACTTTCTTGTTTCACGATTTAATGTAAGCTATTTTATTTCTTTGTTTAAAATTTGTTATTGACGATGGAAGGGTTGAAAGGATAACAGGATTTCGGACATTTGCCATCGTTATAAAGGGTATGACACAACGTTTCGGTGATTGGAATCTATCCTCTTCGTCAGGTGGGAGAGGTATTAATACATACAAAAATGACGAACACAAAGAAGTAAAGAAGGGAAAGAAAAGGGTTCAAAGATAATCAAAAGTTGCTTGGAGTCTAGTCTAGACGTTGTTACTGCACAGAATGCAATCGTGTGATTGTTATCCTTCATACTTGCTATTATTTGTGCTCGGGACTTGCATCCTGTGCAATGACAACGCCTGGACTGGACTCCAAGTAGCTTTTGATTATGTTTGAACCCTTTTCTTTCCCTTTTTTACTTCTTTGTGTTCGTCATTTTTGTTACGTATTAATACCTCCCTCACCTGACGAAGACGATAGATTTCAATCCTCGAAACGTTGTGTTCTTTTATAACCAAGAACGATGGCAAATGTCCGAAATCCTGTTATCCTATTTTATTTGATTTTATTGTTATTTGACCCTCCATCTGGAATCTCCTATACTATCGGTGACGTAAAACTGTTCATGACTGCACAAGTGCGGTAATGGGTTACGGCTGACCAATACGTGTGGTTAGAATAAGGGATGGATTTTAAAAATACATATAACATTACCATTATAACACTTTACCTCGTTAATTTTATAACTTTAACCGTTAAATAATTGATAATAAAAATAAAGCCTTTTGTTTTCGGAACACCTTGAGAACACAGGTGTGTTGAATATTTCACCTAACGGTAAATTCACATGCATTCGTCAATCATAGTACTGTTTGTCCCGTTTTCGGTTAGCCAGCCGATTCGGTCTACCTCCCAGGCGTGAGACACGTAACACGCTTGAGACGTTAGAAACTGTTTTAGACGAGTTTTGAATATCTTAGGCATGTGTGCATTTTCCAGTGGATCTGTTGAAACTGTTGAACTGTACGCCTGTCTGTGGGACAAGTGCCCATACACCACCGTCCTGTGTTGTCCAGTCCGGTAGTTGTCTCTACCTCTGGTCTCATATGTGCGTAGTCACAGCTGCGTGAAGGTATACATTTGAACACAAAAATAAATTCAATCTGCAGTATGTACAGGCAGGGAAGTGTCAATATTTTTGGAAGTTGATTTACTGAAATCTCTTTTTTTGTTTTGTTTTTTTTTATAATTCTGACTGCTTTTTTTAAATTTGAATGCATTAACAAATTCATAGTTTGCTCAATTACTCCAGAGTGTCCCCCCGTTGGAGCGGGGGGGGGGTAGATGAGTCAATAATACGCCATTATCATTATCTGAGTTGAGCAGGGTTTGGATAGTGATCTCAAAGCGTAGATGCCCGAGGACAATTTAGCACAAACGTTGTTAGAATGATTGTTCCAGGTTAATCCACGATCGAAATGGATTCCTAGGCACTTAGTAGATTGTACTTTAGGCACTTAGTAGATTGTATAGGTTATTCGCTTCAATCATGACGTCAAGAATCTTAACATAATGTACAAACCGAAATTGATGAAGTTTGATCTAGTGGAGTTTGTTTTTTCCGATTCAATGTAATAAATTATCATAATTACGTTTATGCTCAAACAATGTTTAAGTTTCTTATTGAAATTCCAGATTATGTAATAATTTAATAACTATTGTTTCAGCACAATCAATATAGCCTACAGCTCTTACATGTACTCTCCAACAAAAACTGCATTTAATGTAAGAGTTAATTTTTATCAGAGGTGTTTATTCTAAAATTGCAACCATTTATTTTGTTTTATACTACAACAATTTAAACTGTATTAAATTTAGTTCAATGAGCTTTAAAAAGTTTAAAAAAAACCCGTCTTATCGTATTATTACATTGTTTAATGTAAACCTATAAAGTATTTATTATTACTAGTTTCACTTGTCTGAGTGTTTTTAATGAATTTGGGAGGAAACGATATATTATTTAACGATAACCCAAATTCCGCCCCCTAGAGGTGACCGCTCGTTCGTTGGAGAGTCATTGACTGTACTGTCCAAGAGGGGAAAGCCACTTTGTAAAAGCCCAAAATCGATCGTCTGCCGCGCTACTTGTTACAGATTTTGGAATAGGAGGATAGCGAAATGGGGATAAGAATATAAAATTATAATTTTTCCTCGAGTAATAATTTTCAGCTCGGCACGTTTTGAATAGTATTTATAATGAGATTCAGTCAATGAGAAAAGTGAAAACGACGATTTCCAATCGCATTAGGGGCGACATTCAATATTGAATCTACAGAGTGTTTAAAAACTCAACGGCTAAACATCAAGACATGTATTCCTCATATAGAGAGATGAAAAATGTTATCAGGACAGAGTCAAGAAATGTGTATTTACTAAGCAATCCCATCATGTATTTTAATAAACACGCGCTGTCATATCATGTTTGCTGTTGTAGTAACATGAGACACGATTTATAATTGTCACACAAGTAGCCTAAACATGCTGTAAATTAACTTGAAATAGGTCTAAATACCTTTATTCCACTTATGTTGATTTATTTAGTTCGTAGGGTATCAGGTAACAACCATAATGCCAGCGACGCATTATAAAATGCTGTCAGAGAAGATGCAAGTACATCACTGTAATTAAAGAGGACTGATGGGGTATCTCCATCAGGGCCACAAACAACTTTCCAAAAGTCCAGTTCGCCCAGTTTCTTTTTAAACTCCTCTCCCGTGAAGCTACTAATTTGGTCAAGTTTCGGTGTCATCACACCTCCTCTCAGGGCACAGGGATGGCAGGGAGAAAACGGAAGAATACCTTGCTAATAGTTTACATTTTCCCAGTGGGATCGTCCATCCAAATTGTAGTTGATGAACTACCTTCCTATCCGTGAACGCGTTGTGGTCTGTCAGCAGTAAGCGCTCACCGGGAATTTTTTATCGTGTGCATAACTCAATGACACAAAGAGCGGGGCCTGTCTTGAGCCAGGGGAGTTCACTATTAAACATTGCCTCCAATACATGAGTGTTCCAGTTGCAGTATCAGATGTAATGCGCACGTTGTAATACTGAAATAAAAAATTTAATAAAACTGTAAACATGCATTTTCGGGTTCGTGTTTTCAAATTTTCCCCCTTATCTCTAATGAGGAATTCATTTCTGAAACGTTGTCTCAGAGTTTTGAAAACGGCGGTATCATAAGTATAATTATTACATGTGATAATTAGTGAAACCACTTCGTGATTGATTTTTTGAGCAAAATCACAAGTAGAAACCAAGAAGGAAAACTATAAAATGGGGTACTATGTTTTTTAGTCCACACCAGACCTTGCAAAGTCTGATATACGACACATTAAACTGTAATCGTTATTAAAAGAGTTTTTATCTTCTGGGGAAGTATAAATAACCTTAGTTTTACAAGAATTGGGGTCGGGTAACTTTCTTATCTTATCTTATCTACTGATGCCTCCAGCCATCAGTGCGGAATGCGGCATCACGTAAGATATAGTGCTCATCACGTAACAGAATAAAATTCTAGAGGCTGTGATAACAAATGTCTGAGAGAGCTATACAATATTAAAATGTATAGAAACATTGTGGTTTACTATGGGATAACAAAAAAGATCCGTAACTTGATTTTAAATAAGGAATGTTTTGTTCCATTGCGTTTTAATTTTAGATCAAAACATGCCAAATCAATTGTTACAAGAACTGTAAGTGTTTGTGAATGCAAGGTTAGCTAATCTTTTAATAAGCGGGTATAGTGTAACTTATGCGTTATTTTAACTGAATTACATGCATGTTATTTACACCTTCTGAGAGCTTTTAAAGTCACGTACGACACTATGTCAAAGTAAAGTTTCACATTCCGTGACGAAACAGCCACCGGCGACTCTCCTCGGAAATTGTATTTGAAAATTGCTGAGAATGCTTTAATGTGGTTTCCCTTACCTGTGTGGTCTTTGCTATGTCCCTCCATTCAAAACCGTGTACACATTCCCCACCGAACTGTCCTTCACTCTGTAAATAAAAAAAATTATGTCCTCGGTTAGTCCTACATCTGCCGATTTTTTCCTCTTGAACCAGATATTAGTTGGAAGTAACATGTGCACGATTACTAAACATACACATGCAAATTAATAATAGACAAGTGAAGTTGAACCATTGTTATTTATTGACAGTAAAACAATGTTCTGTAACAATATTACTTTGAATAAGTACAGTGTTTGAAAGAATAGCAATAACAGGTTTATACAATGTAAAATCATGTAATACAATTTAATTTGAATACAAGAGTTATGTTTAAAATACATAACCATTTATTTTTCATAATTTTCAGTATATTTTAACCTTATAATCTAAAATACTCAGTAGCCTGTTTACAGTTTTCTGTGTAGTTAATTTTAATTAAAAAGTATATTAACAAATTGAATTTCTTAAAGAAACCCTAAGTACCTAAATTGTAAAAAGTTAAATGTAATCGCAAAACATCTATAAATTAGACATATATGAAATTTCTTCAAAACGTTACCATTAATAAAATACCTAATTTTCCGTTAAATTTTACCTAAATAAATTAATCTTTTGTTACTCTTAAACATAATTTTTTAGAACAAGGAAAAATTGTAAAATCCATAATATACCGACTGTATGTATTTACGATATCATAACTTTTTAATGGCAGTGTTACTTGTTTTAAAGTAAAGTTTGTCTTGCCGTCGCCTGATGCTGTCTTGATGAAACTTTCAGTTGGTAAACTGAATTAATATCTGATGCAAATGAGTCGGTAACAGATGCTGCATTGGATGGCTCTTGGCAATTTCAAGTTGACAGTCTAGATTGGATTTGCTGTAGTAGAAGCTTCCATTTTTACACCAAACCCAAGTTATTATTGACTTGGACAATAAAGAATAACTTTTCGCATTTAAATCAACAACACTCATTCTATAGCTTTATTCCCATTCTTTACTTTCATAAAAAATTATGTTATTTTATCACCCCGAATCCAAAAGTATTATATATTGTGGTTATTACATCTCTCTTTATGGAAAGAAAATTAGGATTATTGGTCAGTTCTTTGAAGTACATATAACACTGACTGCAAATAAAAAAGTGTATTGTGATCTTTGTTTTGTAATTATTATTTTTTTAATAATATCACAGTGTGCTTAGTGGGATGCAAGAGTTTACTATAATCTAAAAATCTAAGAACTCTTGGTAAAAATTTTTGATATTGAACAGTTATATAATTTTAAATACATATATTTATGTAACTTTGTTCCAAAAATATCACAGATTTGTCTTACACCCTATAAATTTATAGTCATATCTATAATATATCTTTTAAAAGTAGTATATAAAAATATTCAAAGAACTTCCAACGATTTGATAAAAATATGAGCATTCTCAAATTGATTGACTACATATTTACATTATCAAACTTATTCAAACCTGATAACTTATTCAGACAGATAGGCTGCTATCAGAGACAGTCAGAGATTATCATCTTTTGATATGATTTGGTCAAGTGTTGATCAGACCTGATAGATCAAAATCAAAGTTTATATATATATATATACTTTGATCAAGTGTTCATCAGACATGATTGGAGGTTCCTTCATGTATCAGTTACTATTGTCAATGTCAACACAACTGTTGTTCATGTAAAACTACAAAGAAACAATATAGTTATGTTGTATGGTGTAGTATAGTTGTCAGTCAGCACTGAATGATACTACAGTATACTGATATAGTTTTGTATGTGTTTCAGTGACAATCTTCAGTATGGAGTAAACTTTGCTCGCAAATTTGTGGATGCGCCAGAGAGGATAAAGTCCACAGGTTTGTCTGTAAAAAATAAAAAATCCTGGAGTGTGAGGGTCCGAATGAATCTTCACAATAATGAAGCAGGAAGACAGGTAAGGTTAAAACTTTATACCATTGTAACCCAATTTTGAAACACAGTAATTGAACCATAGTGGTAGTTCAATTTCAAAATGATTTTAGAGTGATTGGCCATTTATGAGTAAATTTGCTATGAGGGTTACCACTACAAATTTTCCATACCTCTCACCCAAGCCAAATTCCAGGAGCGCGCTCCTGGAATATGTTAAAATACTAATAATGTTAAGAGTGATAAGCTTTACAGCCCTCTGAGAGCATATTATTATTATTTTATTCTCTACAAGAACAGCTATAACTTAAGCGAAAATTAAACCTTTTTGAAAAACATTTCAAGAAAACCATTATTTGCTGTCTCTTTTGCCCGTAACGCAGGAGCGTGGAAGCGACAGTGGCTTACTCTATCTATCAATCCCTATGGTCATTCCGACAAATTACTATGCGTGTATCGTGTTTTACTGTCATCAGCTGTTATAGTTAAAATATCAAAACAAATAAAAACAAAACTAATTACGTGGTTCAACTATGAATATATTTTTACTTTAATGTGAGTTAAAATACACCTTGAATATTTATATTAAAGGAAGGGGGGTTTCAACCCCCAAAACCCCTCCCTGGATATGCCTATGGATATCCATAGAACATTCACATCTATGGAACATCCACCCCAAAAAGCCCTTGAATTTGTTTTATATATATATATATATATGTATTATTTTAATTTAGTTAAATAACTAAATTAACATATAGATTACATATATCATACAGATCCGGGTTCGAGTCCCGTCGGAGCAAGTACTTTTTGTGATTCAATGTTTATTGAAAAATTAAATAAGACTATTGCCATTTATACAAATTTGATTAATGTAAACAAAAGTCGTTTGACAGGTATTTAGTTTTCCAATCATATGTTAGTTTAGTTATTTAAACGCATATGTGACAGATACGGCCAAATACAATATAATTGAATCATAAAAAGTAAGGGCTCTGTGGTGTAATGGTAGCACACTCACCCGGCAAGTGGGAGATCCGGGTTCGAGTCCTGGCGGAGCAAGTACTTTTTGTGATTCAATATTTATTAAAAAAAAAAAAAAAAAATATATATATATATATAAAACAGCAATATAACTACACCACTGGTCCTAGCACTTATCCCATGGGTTCATAACACTCTTTAATAATTAACAAAAAAATGTAAATGTTTGCCTTTCTAGCGTCCTGCTCCTGCTCGTAAATTTTATATTGGTTTTCTTTGTCCTAATAATTAAACCTTGGCAGCTCTTCGCTGAAACTGCATATTTAAATGTAGTAATTATATACCGCTCACGATGAATAGTTATTAATTTTACCATGGATTAACGATGACAATGATGCAGATTTCTTCATGTCCAGGTGGTTGCGTCTCTAATGCGAATGCAGTGTCGATGCCATGGTGTCTCCGGCTCCTGCGAGCTCAAGACTTGTTGGAAAACAATGCCCTCTTTCAGTGAAGTCGGAGACACGTTGAAACGCAAATATCGACAAGCGGTTCAGGTAACTTCCTACTATATGTTCATTTTATCAAAATACTGCTGGAAGCAAGCTTTCTAAAAATTAGTGTAAGTTTTTGGAAATGTTTTGTAACCATTGTTCATCATTTTCTATAACATTTAACTACGCAATATTATATGTATAAGAGATTTATATGTATTTCAAAACATGCAAAATAAACTGAATATTCTACAAATATAATTATTTTCATCACATCAACCTTAACAGGATAACAATAATAATACTGATCTAACTGGTTTTTGGAACTCCTTAATCACTGTAGGTTTTTTTATAAACTTGTGTTGCCATATGAGATATGTGTAAAAAGTTTACATAAATTCAAAAATTCAGGAAATAAATAGAATTTTATACAAATAAAAAAATACATAATTGTAATACAAATCTAAGATGTGAAACACTTCAAAAATATTTTGTTCAGGGAGGTATTTATCGTAACCATAGAACGAGCCAAAAAATAATCCCTTTATTTAGAATGTGGTTTATAAGATTAGTAGTTTATAGCAATACTGTATCTTTTAAATTAACAAATTAAAATAGTAACATTATTTTGCTAACAATTTTCTTTTTGCAAACTGGGCAACAGTAAAAAAAACACAATACTTTGTGCAGGATATAAAAAATGTTCCGAGCTCCTAAGTTTAGTTTTTACAAATATATTTTTTAAAAGAGTGTTGAAAAACAATAAGAACATTGCAGTCCTAGTCATGTTCCAAGTACATTTTAAATATATAATAAATTAATTATGAACTATTTAACTGCATAATGCTTTTTTATAATTGTATGGATAGGATTGCCAGCTTTTTTTTATAATTTGACATCATCTTCTTTGTTGAAGTTGTTATCCTATTGGTTATTTCTAAAAATTTTCTTAATATCAATGAGTAATATAGAATTTTTCCAAATTCTTTTGTTTCCTCAAATTCTGTTCTGTTCAATGTTTGGTTTTGTAACTGTGTTCTGCTATGGCAGATATTTTCCTATCCTGAAATTTCATATACCTATGTGTTCACTAATTCGTGTAGGTACTGAACATTTCGTATCCCCCATATAGACAGAACCACAAATACATGGAATTTCATAGACTGTACCCTTTACTATCAGCCTGTGATAAAGAAGAAAAGTTTATCTTTGCTTGATAATTGTGAACACTGATTAGATAAGCTATAACCAATCACGATGCAATTCCACCTGTACAAGCTGATATGTGTTATTGGCAGTCTCAGTTTAACATTTGTTGATGGAAAATGACTCTCCACTTAAAGGTCAAAGAATTAGTTTTATATTATTCAAGAATTTAATTCTGTTAACAACGTTCTGATATGGTGTGAACAAAAATAACTTAGATGATAATCCTTTTAATGATATAATTATACCATAAACATCATTTACAGTTTATAACTCTGTTATACGGTTTCAGGTGTCTAGGGGAGTTATAACAGGATCTGTTAAAACCAAAGGAAAGAAGCGATTACGGCGCAAAAGCAAACAAAGCAGGAGATTACCAGTGGCAAAGGGAGACCTGGTGCACATTCACAAGTCACCGAACTATTGCGTGCAGGACCCGGTCAAGGGGATACCTGGTACTCAGGGACGTGAGTGCAATAAGACCTCAACTGGACCTGACTCGTGTGACCTCTTGTGCTGTGGGCGAGGTTATAACACTCAGGTACTTCACCTAATTGTTTTTATTTGTAACTACAGATTTTCCAAAAGTATCTCAACCCTCCACTTGCCAATTTGACAATTCTGTAGAGCTCATTGGGTCACCAGGAGATTGAACAGTGCAACAAAACTTTAGTACGATATGATAAGATACGAAAGGGCAAAAATAATACCCCCGTATTACAGAGACCCTGAGGATACATTGTGACTTAACACTGAAATCTAGACAACCTAGATAATCTTGAGGCCCTTAAGAAAACCCTAAGACGTCCCTAAGAGCTAAAAGTCCCACCTCAGTAGATTTTAGAAATGTCCTGTCCAGCAATCGCTCATAGTCACAAATTATGTGTACAGCAGTAAAGCTTTAGTAAGGTTTTACAATTCCCTTCAGATTCCTTCTAATATAATTCAAAAATTTGTCAATGTACTTTTTCATGGTATTGAAAACAGCAAATGTTATTTCATGAAAATGGTGACCTGTTATCCTTTCAAATCATCCATTGTCAATAATAAACTATAAACAAGGTATCTTTTTTATTCTCTTAGGACATGAAGCTTAGACATTGCATTAGTCCTAAAAGGACTTTGTGCTGCTTCCAGAGTGATAGGATATTCTGGATGGGTAAGGTAAGGGGTAGGGGCCGCTTTCTGTTAAGATCCATGAGGAAGAATTTTTGAGCATTAATCTCAGTCGTGTCTCCTTAGAAGAAGGGGAAGCCAGCTCTGAACCAGCCTCTCCAGTCAAAGCAGGCAAGGGTGGCACATCCTTATGTCTAGGCTGACAACCTTTGATACTTAGGGAGCCCCATCACCTCCAACAGTCATCTCCCGTAGAAGATTAGACCTATCAATTTACCCTTGCACCCCAGAATCTCTACATTTGCGGTTAGTGATGTGCCGCTCCTGGACATCCATAAGGTTACCCAGATCTAAGTAACACATCGGTTTTTGCTGTACCCGGTGGGTTCAACTGGAAGGTATAAACCAGCCAGAAGTGAACCCTCCCGGGGCAGAAATAATCTTTTAGTTGTTTGAAGCGTTTTGTATTCCTACATTTTGATAAATGTCAGCATCAATTTGTGTTTGAACCTAGAAAATGGTAGTTTTCATTGACCAGATTCTTAAAGAATTCTACAAAATTGTATTCTAATTTCAAATTTACTCTCAGATCAGTGCATTTTTTATTTACACTATAATATTTAGAGATGCTATTAAATTATTATCAAACTGTCCTCATGTAACCAACAACCCCAAGTCTTACTGTTCTTTCTTGAATAAAGAATGGAAACATCCGTTTTGGTACCCATGCGTTAATTATGAGTGTTGTGTGTATAGTTTTCCATATGAATGGGCCAACTTTAACTATATTCGGAATGCAGTCCGCAAAGTATACTTATTATTACTTTGTTAATTCTTATTTAATTTTAAAATATACTTTTACTTAAAAATAAATAAACTCCAAAAAGCAAGAAATTATGATTAAATTTTACTGTTTACAGTTTATTGGATGTTAACAAAATTGCTCATTCAAAAGTTATAAAAGATTGAATTTTTGGTGAAATGCTTTGTTAAAACTGTTGTAAAGACTTTTTGAATAGTATTATTTAAATTCAAATTGGGATGTAAGCCTAATTTTAGAAAACATTTCAAAAATTATGAAAACATCGGCATAGACTTACTCGTGTAGAAACGATATTAGCAAACCAAGGTCCAGACGGCGGCGGCGACCAGAAACGAGTGCGTTTACACCCCACACTCCACTTTATGTGGTAGACATGTTTGCTTACAACATCATTTTTAAACCTGAGCGATCTTAACCTGTCCCCCAGGAAGGACTGAAATCCAACTTACAAGACCCACTCATACTCTAGCTTCATAGTGCTAATATTCACATATTCATTAATGAATACAGGTGAGGAGTTTTTAATACTAAAACTTTGGTTTTAATTACATAGTTGTGATAAAACGAAGCTCCATTTTTACTGTAATACTACATTTTGCACATTGTGATGAACTTTGTATTTGGCTGTATTACGTGACAAACTATAATGGTTTTTTGGTGAATTCTACTATGAATCTGATTCTCACAGGTGGTAATATTTAGTTTTTATGAGTTAGAAACACTGTTTTCCCACTAAAGTGTAAATTTGGCTTTATACATTTTTACAATTTATTTCCACAGAAACAATTATTTAAATGAATGAATGAATATTTATTTATTTCCTCATAGATACAAAGATCTCAACATACATGCAAAAACAGGAAATGATCTCCACATGGCCATAGCCTGTGTGTGGAGATCGAGACGCGATCAGCAGCATGAATATGTACTCATCAACATAATAATTAATGTAAATCTTCGTATGGAAAAACAACATAATGACAACATGAAATGCAACTTTTGTATGCTCGTAATATAAGAAAAAACAAATACATCATAGCTACAACAAAGCAAGTGTTTGACAATAAGATGACAACCAGATAACAACCACAGAAATGATAATGTGATAATGGATGATTAATATATGATATCAAGAATATAAACTTAATTTATCCAAGATAAAAACATTATATCGGTTAATTAATATATCATATATGTAAATACATTACATATATGTTTAAAAAAGGTACTATTCTAACAAACATTGTGATGAAAGGATTATTTTGTAACCTATTATGGTTTTCTTTTTATAGTAACTTAACTAAATAAAGTACCTACAAATTCACTTCAATTCACTGCCGACTAAAGATAACATGAGTAGCACATTGGTACTCCTTTACCCAAATAAATTAAGGCATTAATCATGAAAAATAAATATGTTTGTCTAAAAAAGATGCTTTTCAAAAAAGGCCTTTTTATTTTGGTCAGTTTGGTTTATTAAAGGTTTTTATTGAATCTTTACCATTTATAACCCATCAAGCGGTTTAAAGTGGCAGAAACCAAACCTGTAGAAAAATACTGATTTTTTATTTTGCGTGAAAATGTAGTGGTGATCCAGATAACGTCCCAATCCAGACTTTATGGAACTTTGTGAGATAATAAAATACAATATCTATAGATGTAAAGGGAGCTATTTTGTGAGATATCTGTTAATATTGACTTTCTGTCCGCCAGGTAATGAAATACGTGGAGAGGTGTCATTGCAAGTTTGTATGGTGCTGCTACGTCAAGTGCAAGACCTGTGAGACCCAAATCGATCGTCATACGTGCAAATAATTCTCATGTATCGCTGTCACAAATTAGTTAAGTATTAATTTAAGATAGGATAAGATGTGTGCAATCACATGTGTTTTTACTGTCATCGACATTTGCTTGGTTATGTATCAGATCAACGTTGCGCCTGCAGTAGGTTTAGAAGAAACTTAGTGTATCGGTGTTCCCCACCACATCAGCCGTTCTACCTCTTGTCTTGTCTCTTTTCCTCTACTTTGTCATTTTCGAGTCGTTTGCCTCCTTCTAATTGTGCACAAAACTTTGTTTTAAAACTGTCTTTCCACAAATTAGTCTGTAATTAATTAATTGGAGTGTGTACGAAACTCAAATGGTTTTCCCGTATTTGGAAATTTCAATTAATTTGTAACCTCACGCTTTTTGCAATTTTTAAGGCCCTCAAACTTTTAAGACTGTACTTATGGCTGTAGTCTATTCATAATTTTTAGATTAAGCTAAATCTGTATATAAAATAAATTCAGAAATGTTTTAAATGGAAAAGGTTTCTTCAGCTGTACAGCCTTAGTACTGTGAGCGGTATTACCTGGAAAGCGGTTGCGAGGTTTCAGGCCATTGATGCTGTTGTTTATTTATTTGTATTGGTATAATTTATTATTACTTTATAAATAGTGGTCAGTAATCTGATCTGTTACGTAAAATACTCAACAATTATGGTGATTGGGCGTAAATATGAAATATGGAAAATTCAAAGAAAGTTTACTTGTTGTTGCTGCTTAGTAGAAATCTGAATAAACAGACTAGCGATGTAACATTATTACCAGATAGTGGGGGACCTGCTATAAAGTTTTGTCTCAACCAAAATGTAAAAATTCATCATCAGGTTAAGCAAACAAATTCACCGCTGGAAAAGTTAAAAAAACACATAGGAGTATTCTACATGATGCAACTGGCTGTTGCCATCCCGGCATTTATTTTGGGTTAAGGCATCCAAAATAAATGTGTGTTTCGGCCCTGTACAAAAATGGGTAGTCCAAAATTTCAGCTGAGTATATAATATCTAAAATGTAAAAGCATCAAATTTATAAAATTATTTTAAATATATCTTTTAATGTTTATTTTCAATAGTCAATTATGTAATATAATACATATGAAATGGTACCTTAGTGATAACAGAAATCCTGATAAACTAATATTTAAAAACTGTTATTCTCTTAAACTTATAATTTGATTTTATCTTTTACACTGCTTGGTAAAAGAAAAATCTGACAAGACAGACTTGGTAGGTAACAGGATTTTTACCATTGTTCAGTAATACTACATTTCGAGATCATCAATCTGACCTTTTTTTCCTGTTGGATAACTAATCTAACACTCTAACAACAATCTAGGTTAAAATAAAGAAATCATATAGAAGTGCTGTGCGACATGTAAGTCAGAAATCATGACAAACATGTGTTTCAACTTCGCGCACACTATCTCCAAGACATGAACTTAATAAAACAAACATTAATTGTTAAAACTAAACTAATGAATACAGGTCACAATAGGTCTGTAAGCAAAATCCAAGCGCTGATATGGCTAACTGTATCACTGAACAATGGCAAATGTCAGAGAAAATCCTTTTACCTTCACGATCTTTCCGTAGTTAAAAACAAACATAAAACAAAATATGGTTTTTAAAAATTTATAAACGTATTTTTGATCAATACGTAAAACATACAAATCACAGAAAAGCGACAAATTCTTTTCAGGACACGTAGTTTGTAATGTACACCAGAAAGCGTAAATTTGTGTATTAAAACTATATATGTCTCTGTTGTGAAATTTTGTAACTGTAGATGTTTTAAATGTTGCAAAAGTTGAGTTTTTCTTATAACTACATCATATTTTGGCACACACTTATGCTAAGATCAACATGTTGCATTACTGACGATGAAACAAGGACTCACTTTAGTGAGAATAAGACATACTGTAGCCACTCCGTTTCAAATTTGGATCAGCAAACGAATTTTCGCTGTCCATTCACGACAGCAAATATTACTACTATTACAACAAATTATCTTACAACATCAAATGTATACTGAGGTTAAATGTACACTATTTTATTTATGTCATTATACTAACATTTAGTTGACTTATGTGACAAAGCCTATTGTAACATATGTTATTTAACAGCAATAAAGAATTTGAATTGAATTGAATACTCAAGTTGTCAAAGAGTTTAACATCATACATATTCAGCTCATATCACAAATCAGCTGTCACATTTACATGTATGTTTTCATTCATTACCGAAATTTACTTGAGGAAGTTTCTTGCAGAAACAATGGAAATGTCACGTATTGCATAATATTGTCATTACGAGAGATAAGGAGGTTTCCTTTTTTTTATTGTTATTCGATATCTAAATCTGTGCTGAGCTGATAATGAGAGAAAGAGAGACTGACAAATTTGAAAAAATTTATCGCATACAAGTAAAATTATTTGTTTGCAAAATACAATTTAAAAAAGCCCACTCATAAATCAAATACAATTATAATCTGTAATAATTACTATTGTAATCTACTTCAGCCATACTGAACATAACTCTAAGCACTAATTTACTGTATTTTTAGTTTTATTATGTACAAAGCGAAAGTGTGTATAATGGGTAAATGAATTTAACTGTAATTTAAATATTTATTTTTACAGGAGGCAAATGAAACAGTAGTTGTAGAAAAGTTTTATTTTACTGTAATTTCACCCTGTGTGAACTCTTTTGTAATTATATTATTGTAACCCTGTACGTCAATAACATGTAAAATTGTACAAGTTCCTTCTACTACTAAGGACATTATTTCTAGATTTAATGCATTTTAATTATTATATTATTAAGAACAGTATTTAAAATTTATAAAATAGATTTTAAAGTGTATCAATTTGTGATTCATATAGTTTTAAACGATGTTTTCTTCTTAAACATTCTGTAAAAATAATAAATTGATCTTTTGATACATGGTGTTTATTTTATATTTTCAACTTTTTATTCCTGACTGTCACTTAAGTCACCAAGTGTGTTTTGTCATATCTCTACAAACCTTATAGTGTTGAAAATACTGTTAAAGTACTCTATAAATAGAGTAATTCACCACTCTGGCAATGAATTTGGTTTTTTAATCAACAACACGGTCTTCAAACTTTTCAAAAGTAAACATATGAGTTCCAGAAGAACTAAAAGTTGAATTTGTGCACACTTTTAAGTGATAGACCAAAGACAGTTTCAATTATTTTAAATCTAAAACTAATCTCGGGGACTGAGTTAAATAATGAAAAACACGGGTAAAAGATGATTTTGCACAAAAATCTATAAACTTAAGTTATATAGTGTCTTAAAGCCTTGTATTATTTTTTAATATGAACAAAGTATAACGGTTTTAATAAATACATTTTAAAATACTTCATGATCTTTTAAAGTAGTTGTAGTTAAATATATCTGAAACGTAGGTTTTAATTAGTATTGGCGTACTTAAACAGTAAACATTGTTCAATAATAAAAAATGAAAAAAAAATGGAACAGTGGCAAGGTGAGGTGGACTACTATTTCACCCAATTCCTGCGTGGACATGGATACCTCAAGGCTCACCTGTTTCGTATGGGCAAAACCGGACTGCATCTATTGGCCAGGCATTGCCGACAACGCAGAACACACTTTCTTCACTGCTCGCTTTTTGAAAGGCCTGCCACAAGGCAATACGCACTGTTGGTGGTGTGTCTGCTAAGTGATGATAGAAGATCAGGAACACAACCTGTTTGTCGCACTTTGTCCAGGACATTCTCCACATAGAGAAGGCTGATCTGGATCGTCACTTGGTCTAGACCTTAGTTCCTTGAAGGCCAGATCGACGCGAGCTCTGAGGGCTTAGGTTAAAATCAGACCTTACCTGAAGTAAATGTGATTAACAGTTTCCAGGTTAGGATTCTGAAGTTTTTAGTAGGTAGTTCACGTCTTTTGTGAGAGCCCCACACTACAGGCTGGTCACCTGTATGCATAAATGCATTTTCATGCCTGTCCCTCAAAAAAATATACTTCTTAACTCAGCGTACTTAATTCAGTGAGTTAAAAATTACGCTTACATATTTTGGAGTCCAAGTATTTAACATTTTCAGTACCAAACTACCGTGTTCTTAGCCTATAAATGATTACATGATTCGATCTGCTATATCTTTGATTATATAGAAGCTTTAAGAGCTCTAAAAGCTTATTTATTTTGTGAATACACAAAATTTAAAGAGTATTAATAGGATTTTCAAGTTAAAAGGTTTCACGTACAAAAAATAATACTTTATAAATCCATGTTTGTTTCAATGTATGTGGACTAGATATTAATTCGAAGTCAGAATACACATTTAGTTATTTTTCATTCTCTTCTAAGTTTTACCGACTTCAGAGTGCTTTATTTTCCTTTTCTTAACATTAACCCTTTAAGGAGTGTGTGTAAACGCTACATAATGAGTAAGGACGTCATATGACATATATTCTTATAGTGGCCCAAAGGAATACAGACGTCATATGACGTTTAGCCTCTATATTTTTGTATTATCGTAAATGCATTGCTATTACTAATTGACTTTAGGTAGATTAGTCTGTAAAGTGTTTCCATCTATCGGCAACATACTTAACTTCCATGTTTGTACTCGCATTCACTTGTAATCTGATTTTACCAACAGACCGCAGTAGACACCTGGTAGAAGCCACCGACTCAAGGTCGCGTCGCGCGCATCGCTTTGCTGTCAGAATATGCCGCCACATTATACTAGCTATTCCTTGTATACTGCGTACTGTGGCCATATTTATCTTGTGAGAGTAACATATTTGTTAAACAACCATTTAGTTTGTTACTGTTGTCCAAATGGCAGACAATACTGATCGAGTCTGCCGTAGTGAGGAAATAAGACATTTGATTTTGAAAAAGTACTGAAATATTGACTTGTAGAACACGTAGTCCTTTTATTAAGCTTTCAAATGTAAATAAACATTTTTTAAGAGATTTTAAAGATTTTAATTTTTTACTCCTTTTGTTATTTTTTTGGATTATATCTCTTACTCATTTTAGACTATCAAAGGAAGACGTCATATGACGTCCATACTCCTTAAAGGTTTAAATTTTACTGACCACCCTGAGCGTTGAACCTGTGGTCTCCTGGTAAGACAGCTGTGAGAGTTTACCTGTAAAGCAAGGCAAGAATAGACATCAGGTTATAAATCAACCACCTAATAAGAAAAGCACTCTTTCAAAATTTAGAACAGTTTAAAAAAGCTACAGATATTTTTCAAAATTAAAGACTGTCAGTTGGAGGTAATGGAATACCAGTTAAAAAATATTTAATTAAATTATTTAAATTTTGTAAAGATAAAATCAAGTTACCGGTCAATTTGAATAGAGGAAATAGTGTTACAAATGTTGAGTTTAGCTCGATTTCACCTTAGTGTATGTAGCGTCTGAAATCTGCCACTGCCACAGACTTGACTCCTGGAATCCGGAGGCTACATCTGTATGAAGAGATCCAAAAGAAGTGAATAACCAAGAAGCTCAAAACGAACTCTGCATCGTTTGATGAGTCATTGAAAACACCTCATCTAGATTACACTTGCAAAAATTCTCTAGCAGCCCTTTCAGCCATTATTCCTGGACCAAGGAGAAACCAAAATATCATATCCAGAACTTTTAAAAAACTTGATGATTAACCCTGATCTAATTACAAAAAACAAAACTGTTTTTATAGGCTTATTTCCAAAATTGCAACTTAAAAAGTTAAAGGTAAATTTTATTTAGAAATTTTAATTATAAATTCAACTATATCAAGTTTAAGAAAATCAGTTTATAAATTAGGAGAGCATTCAAATTTTTAATTGCATAGTATACCATGTCATCTGTCATTAATTAACAGTACTGCTAGTAGTCACATAAGCTGTTTTAATTTAACTACTCTAATTAGCTGATTAAAACAGTAAATTGTTAAATTTATTAGCAATCCTATATAAACAAATTTGTTGTTTTTGTAATTTATGCATCTTTTTATTAGAATATGTTTTAATTAAAAGAAATGTAAATCCTACAATTGGTAAGGATATTATGATCACAGCTTGACAGCATAATGTTTTAATCAAGTTCTTGAATAGAAACCTAATATGTCTAATTAAGAAATGTTTTGAAAAAAGTATCAGAAATACAGTATATACGGTTTATAAATTGCGGCTATACAAACATTTCAAACTATTATAACTAAAAAATTATAGGTTTATTGAAAAAATTGTAAGAATAGTAAAACAAGGCTTATTTTTTTGAACATTGTAGCCAGCACCTTCAGAAGGTGAAGGAGAGTTACTGATGATAGAAAAAAGTAGCTTTTGTGTCCAACAACTGTGTAGAATTTATTTTTTTCTACATCAAACCTTCCCGGGACTTCTGGGTAACTGTTTGAGAAAATCTGAGCTACCCAGCAAACCGTTATATAAATCAGTTATACCATGTAAGAATATAACTCATGTAATAATATATAGGGTTTAGGAATAATAATACGAAGTAAATATAATTTTAAAATTTATTCACTGAGACACAAAATATACAAAATACACTGTATTCAACTTCGATTAAATTCAATTGCACCCGTTAACAATTTTATAGAATGCCTTCTTTTACATAAATACAGATATATAACTTAAGCTAATCTTATAGCTTATACTATAAATATATTTTATACTTAAGTATTATAATTCGGAAAATTATTCATTGGATAATTTTTACTCGTTTAAATGAAATATACCTCCATGAAAATAAAGCGTAAACAGCACTTTATAGAACTAATCCATGTGTCTGCAGTTGCTCTTACTCCAGAGCATTGACTGATGCTAATCTTTAATTGGATAAATTCTATTGTCTGGATAGTAAAGATTTAAATCTGTCATGTCAACTAGAAGATATGAATTCAGTTAGTGCATTAGCCTTAGTTTCAAGATTTTAAATACACAAGTGCAAGATTATTCTTGGAGGTGTGTGTAAGCTTTGTGTCAGTTTATCAGTGAGTCTTTCAATAAATCAGAGACAGTGAACAAAGTTATATCAACGATTTAACAAAAAATATCAATAAAACCATTGGTGATTTTCATTTAAATTCAATAATAAAATTTCTTCTGATATTATAAAAATAAGATTATTGGAGTAATAACTCTACAAATTAAGAGATCCTGATGAACCAAATCTGGCAGTTCTAATCAAGTTAGATTCAGCTAATAGCGACTACTTTGTAAGGAGCTGTCAAGATAAATATTGGTCTGTAAATTTCCTCACTGTTTGAGATGAAAAACTGGATTGATTGAACAGCTTGACACTAGAATATAGGGTGGTACCCAAATGTTTCTGGAACAGCTCTACATGGGACAGAGCTTAAATAGTAGATACTTCTTAAGCTTGGCAAATATTTTGTGGCTTGATGCCCACCGTCCAATGCAGTTGTTGGCTTCACCTCGGATGTTTGTGTCCAACCATGCCAAATGTTTTTGTGAAAGAAGTTTTCTTTTTTTTCATCCAGATTTAATTGAACATCACAGTGGTATTCTAATTTTTCTGCTTAGGATAAATGTGGTTGACCAGGATGGTGATGTTGGCTCAAATAAACAAGTGGTGTATATTTAAAAGATTTAAATTAGAACTGACGACAAAAGTCATTCTGAACATTGTTCAATTTTTCCAAATTACTGAAGAATATCAAAAAGTGTTTGGTATTTGGACTTGAAGATTGATAATTTACCATTAAAGTTATTCGTTACTTATCTGGAATAACTTGACATTCGGTCCTGCAAAGTTTGTTAGCAGATATGGGAATGAGAAGGATTGAAATGAATTTTGTGCTCATCATTTTCTATAAAATATGATCCAATAACCTTGCTCTCCAAAATTTACTCACTTGATTTCTTCTACTTACTATCTTTCTGTTTCCCAAAAATGAAAAGTGATACAAGAAGGTAGATGAGGTAAGAATAGATTATCCAAGAGATAAGGTGAGGATCAACAAAAACTGATTGCAAAAGAAAACTTCCTGTGGGCCTTCCCAGGGGTCAACTCTGAGTGACATGATCTTTGTTTACTGGAAAAGGTGCATACTAATCAAGCTCCATTTAGCACAATACTACTCCAGGAACTTTTGGGTACCTCTTCATATACCAAAATCCCACCCCATCTAACTTTCAAGCGGTTCAAATTGTTCAAATCTCATTCGGGAATATGTAATAACGTACCTCGAGGGAGTTTTTGGTGGATTTTTAAATTGTCTCTCAGTAACCTAATAGGGGTGGGGCAAACCCAAAATGTTAAATAGGATGACCCATTGAGCGATACCTTAAATTAAAGGTCTTGATAAGAATGAGTACCGTTCGAACAAACAAACAATTTCAACACCAACTATGGATAAAATCAATTTATATAAATCTAATTTTCACTACTCTTTTTCTTTTATCAAGCCTTTTAAAATGGGGTACAATGGGGTTACTGTAAAGATGTTCTATTTACTCCCATAACCCCTTCTTTTTTACAGTAAGCCCCACTGTGTAAAATTTGAGTTAATTTTAAAAGTCATGAAAAACATTCCCAGATTATGTTATTACATACTCACTATTGAGATTTTAAAATACTGAACTGTTTGAGGGTTAAGGTAGGGATTATAGGGACACCCAGTTATTTAACAGCCCTGCCTGACATTATCAATGTGTAAGCTCATTCCTTGAAGTTATTTCATTTAATATATACAATATATGGATGTTGGAAAGTCCTTCAGGAATAGGAGGGCATTGCTGCTATAAAATGTAATGATCCCTTCCAAAGCTAGGGCTAGGAGAATTTCATTGTATGCTTGTGCATCAAATAAACTGGCATATAAAACTTGAAGGCTGATTACCCAAAGCAAAATAATAATGATAGTAAAGATGATGTAATAAAAATATTAACTTTCTTACAAAACTACATGGAAATGTATCATGTATACCTTTACACATTTCCAAAAACTATCCTTATTATATTAATGTAACTATAAACCACAATATTTCTAATAACTGCTACATTACTAAATTCATACAGGAAGATTTTAGCTAAAATATCGAGGAACTGTAGTATTTGTTGAATATCTCTACTTGTCTACTTGAAATGTGTACTGAATAATACTCTATTTCGTTGCAGATTTAGGATTGTTATTATTTTAAATTATAAAAAAGTACTTTTTAGAGATGTGCAAGTATTGGATTTTCCAATATGATCTTATTAACACCCAAATGCCTGATATTGATATTTTACAAACAAAAATCCAGGCTCACCACAAACACAATGTAGCAGGAAGATGTTGCTCAGTGCAGAACGATCCAAAGTCACAATGTGCTAAAGGTAAACAAGAAATTGGCCATTAATTGGAATTACAGAATGGAATTCGCTTTCAAATTCAGCAATACAGATGTAATAGCAATGAAACGACAATCGTTATTATGTTATTATAAATGGACATTGGCTTATGGAACTGACAGAAGTAAAGATTTTTACTAAGTATTACAAAAATGTTACTAAAAAACCGTGTAAGTTTTTGTAACACAACAATGTGAGTTTTGATCATTTTCAAATCCTTGCCAATCACTGAATGATAATAATGAAATTACAGAACTGCTAATCAACAAACAAATATCTTTACTCAATATCATTTACTCTCAAAATATCTACACTCAATGATTCGGTTATCATTCATTATTTATTGGATAGTATATTTTTCCCTCCATGTAGACAAAGAAGCTGAGAAACCTCTCATTTCAATTAGTCCTGAAAGGACCTTTGTGCTTGCTTCTAGAGTGATAGGGTATTCAGGATGGGTATGGCTGATGGTAGGGGTCGCTTCCTGTCAAGATCCATGAGGAAGGATAAGGCCACTATTTGGAAGAAAGGAAGGCCAACTCTGGCCTCTTCAGTCACAGCTGGTAGGAGAAGCATTTCCTTAGGTCTAGGCTAGCAACAGCCTTTATCACCTAGGGAGCTCCACCAACTCCAACAGTCGACCTCCACAGTAGACAAGACCTACTGATTTACTCTTGCACCCCAGAATTTTGACACTCACGGTAATAGATCCTGGACATCCATGGGATTCCCTAGATTTTAGTGACATTAGATTTTTTCTGTACCCGGTGTAGGTTCTATTGGCCGGTTGGTTGCCAGTGACTTTGGTAATTTTAATAACTGATTCTTGCCCTTGCCATTTCCAGTTGTTTCTTTTGAAAATTGGATCTTAATCAATTTAGAATTTCAGATGAATACTGTTGACCGATAAACAAAGTCAGAGTCACTGGTGAAGATCATTGTGGCAACTAGAATGGAAAAACTGTTTATAAACGACTAAGAGAGGAAACGATTCATAATTGGATTGATAATTGGCTGAGTGCTGAGCAAAACCTATCACTCGCGTTGCTGGAAAAATTTCATTTCCGTCAATGTATCTGTCTGTCTTTCAGCACATTATCTTGAAAACAAATTGACTTACAGAATTCAAATTTTACATAAAGCTTCATTTATATATTAGCAACACTGGGTTCGTTGATGGCGCATGTCACTCTATAGAATTTGGCTGAGCGTTAGGGAAATATTTTGTACGTTGGTAACATGACCACAATGATAAAATAGTAGACTGAATTAATTTATAAAAACATTGAGAACAGTAATATGAGATTTTAACATTAACATATTAACACATGTAGAATATTCAAACATGAAACATACAAAATAATAGAGTGAAAGTCGATGTTAAAATTTGATGACAAGATCTGATTTCATTGCGCTCTTGCGTTGTAGTGGTCCACCAGAACTTTTATTATTTAAACATTGCTATGAAACCTGACTCAGTGAACGTAAATGTGAATGCATCATGTGGCAAGATATCTGGATAAAGATAATCTGCAGATTAAAATTTTACATGAAACTTCATTTCTATATAGACAAGAACGAGTTCTGTGATGGTGCATGTCCAACCATCGAATTTGGCTGAGTGTCATTGAAGTCGATCACTCATTAGGCTGATACAATTTCTTTTTTGCCCACAGCGAAAGTAAAAATTCCTTTTTTGTATTATAACTGCCTGTTAACCGACCCCAGGATATCTTGAGGATGAAATAAGCTGTAGCTTGAAATTTTGCATGTAACCTTAACGAAGCCCGTTAGGCTGCACGTGGTGTGGTGTACTCTTACTATGTCATAAATCTACAAAAACACGACTTGCACATCTTTAAATATTGTTAATTAACTCAGAATAAAACTTACCAACAGCGGAACTACAGTTTTCACACCTTTAAAGGCACAAGTATTTGTTTGTAAAACGTGAAACTTAAAATATATTACTTACTCCTAAAACTTGTTACTTACCGTACATTTAATACAAAACGAAAACTACATTTTACTCAACTGGTAAATTTTGGTGTAAAGAAAATATCAGATTAAATTTTACAATCAGACCTGGCTGTCATAGTAACACACACAGGGTTTTGTTGTGAATCAGACATAAGTGGTCTGAAACTGATGACTTACTCCAGTCCACCCAACCTCATAACAAATCACCCGTTAATTCTAAATGAATAGATAGGAATTGTTAGAAACTAAACGCTACTAACACTACATATAATACAATAAATGAAAATCATCTTGCGGTGTTGGAAAAAGTAATTTCCAATTAAACTAACGATTAATTTATCTTAAAGTGTTACTCATGTAATTAAAAATTAAGAGAGCTATTTTGAATAAATAATTGGTGTTATTTAATTGGTACAATTAGTGTAACTAGGAATAAAAATAACACTAAAATAAAATAGATTTATAGCTTTAAATCAATGAGTGTTTTTAATTGTTGTGTGAAATGTAAAATGTAGTAACTGTATGTTTAAATCATACAATCTATTGCCAAACGTATCAGTAATTCATTTATAAATCATGACTAGTAAAACATAGTGAACAAAACAAAATTGAAACACGATTTTAATTTTTTACACAAGAAAACATCAAATGGAACAATTTTAATTTGAAGATGAACAAGAAATCATGACATAAGTGTAAATAAATCCTTATTTACAACCTAAGATATATTTTCACAATACAAGTCTGTTATTGAACATATTGATGACAAAATTGATCTATGAATAAACTTACAACACTCTACATATAATATAAATAATGATATCAACAATTACTATACTTATCATCATGATTATTTTTAAAACATTGGCAGTTCAAAAGACTTTATTTGGAACTCTGTCCCCTTGCACCTGGAATTAATATTTTGGTCTTATTTATAAAAACTGCATCATCTTCGAGTCAAATTTTAATATTCAGTAATACTGACCATAGTCAAATAGCTAATGTTGATGTCTTATTGTGAACATTACGTCTTATTGAGTAATTGTAGTAACTAACACGATTTCAAAGGATTTTGAGAACATTAATCACAACACAACTTTGTGTAACAAAACAGTTAACTTCTGAATACGCATGATTTCAAAGGATTTTGAGAATATTAATCACAACACAACTTTGTGTAACAAAACAGTTAACTTCTGAATACGCATGATTTCAAAGGATTTTGAGAACATTAATCACAACACAACTTTGTGTAACAAAACAGTTAACTTCTGAATACGCATGATTTCAAAGGATTTTGAGAATATTAATCACAACACAACTTTGTGTAACAAAACAGTTAACTTCTGAATACGCATGATTTCAAAGGATTTTGAGAATATTAATCACAACACAACTTTGTGTAACAAAACAGTTAACTTCTGAATACGCATGATTTCAAATGATTTTGAGAACATTAATCACAATAAAACATTTAACTTCAGAGTTCACCCAGGCGAGACATCAGTCCAGAGTTCCATATTGTATCACAATTATTAAAATTATTCGCTCCTTTGATTTTACAATACTGAATACATCCAAAATATTTAAAAAATAAACTATCAAAAACAACAATTTTATAACACAATCATAACTTAAAACAACATGAGTAATCGAACAGGAAAAACGAAGATGATCAAAATTAAACAACTATTAACACTAAGATTGATTAAACACTAAAATTCATGAACCCACAAGAAAGAACGTATTTTGCATAACAATTAAGGTAACTGCAAGTGAAACGTCAGAATAATACTCGAGCACATATGTGCACACTAGCGGGCCAGCTGAGTGATCAAGGCTGCACACATCTCAAAAAAGAACATGATGTTATGCCCAGGATACAGTTGCTGGAGCTTGTCAGGATCTGTAAATAAAAATTTGAACAAATGGTTATATAGTGTTATAATTTATGTAAATCAATCCAACTATTTATAGGGGTACAACTATATTTATTGAAAAGTGTAATTTCTTTTAAATTAAAGAGTATTCATAATAATATCCTTTTCTACAAATAACGTAGCTATTGGTGAAAGGTTGATTCGATGTGAATGTTGAGTTCAGCTCCAATTGTGCACTTGACGAGACAATAAGAACACCTATTCATCAAGATTATACTAGATTTTGTCATCTAGGTGTTTCTTATGTTGAAACGATGTAGAGATTGTTTTCAGCTTCTTCGTCACCGACTGTTTTTGAATCCCTTCAGCTGGATGTGGACTCCAGATTCCAGGACTCAAGTTTGTGACAGTGACGGATTTCAAATGCTGCACTAAAGCAGGAGATGAAATGGAGTTGAATTCAACATTCGTAATATTCTTTTATTTGAAAATTACCAAAGCTATCACACACAATTTTGTTATACTGTTATACACTGTTATACACTGTCATAGACTGTTATACAATTTTGCACAGTCTATGACAATAATAACCCAGCTACATTTCAAATGCAACCAAATTGAAACATTTTATTTGTCAATATGTACATAAAACGGCACAAAGTATAATAACCTAAAACTGAAACTTAATTCTACTGGAACAATTTTATTAACCCTTTGAGTGCCAAGTATTTATTGAGTGAGTGTACTGAAAAGTTCCAACCCTTTTGAAGGCATTTTGCGGTTTCAGTAAAAAATTCACAGTTTGAGTTATTTAATGCTATCAACATACTTTTTGTTGTAATTCTTTTTGAAAACTCTGCCTAATTAACATAAAATGACAAAGTTACCATAAAATTAAATTTAGGAATATCAAAAATGGACTTACGTCAAAAAATTTCAAAATTTATTTAAATTTCATTTTTCAACCTAATAATAATTACAAAAAAAATCTATCCTTTTCTTTGTCCATATCACTGGAAAGGGTATTCAATCGTCTATAAATCTTGAAAAATGTATATCATTATCTTCAATAATGAGTGAGTTATACAACATTTAAGAAAATAATGTCATTGTTTCCGGTAGCCATGTCAGCAACAAAATGTTCATATGTTAGTTCTAGATTGATTTTCGTTAAAGTCAATTGATCTTAAGTGTACTATAACAATTTATTTTGATAAGAACAGTTCTTCACAAACAATTTAATATAATATTAGTTAAAAAATATAAAGTTTTCAATTTATGTGATTTTTTTTCCGAATGTCCGGTAAAATCGGACGTTAGCATTTTTCGGCCAACTTTTGACGTCCGGTAAGTCGGACGTTAAAACTTTTCAGACAACTTTTGACATCTGGTAAAATCGGACGTTGGCATTCAAAGGGTTAAAAAAATATTCATCCATTAAACATAATGTTGTAGCCTGCAAATAAGTTTTAGTATTTACTTGAATTTGATAGTTTCCTTCAATTTTCGTATAACCTCTAGTTTGTTGTTATACAATTTTCCTCCAGCAAATGTTATCTTTTCCTCATTACATTTGAGTTTGATTAATGGTGTCCCTGATTTCTTGTGTAGTAGGTGAGATTTTGGCCCATTAACAACAAGGCTTTGAAATTCTGTTCTAGAAATTTAAATAAAAGCGTACACTGGAAGATGAACGTTGTAGAATCGGATTTGGTAACAATTAAAGGGGCTAAAACATCTGCTTGCTCTGTAATTGCAGACAGTTATTACCATACCTGTCAGTCTCCAGAAGATGTCCTGAAATTTCAGAGATCGAAGGGTCCTGAAAATCACTGATATTTCGCCATTGCCAATGGATACGGTGTAGAGAAGACAGTTAACACACGAGATGATATTTGGTTACTTATTGAACAACTAACTACACAAGCAAGCTCAAAACACAGAGAACGAGAAAACCTATACCTACCAATGCACACTAACAAATAAACACTGCAATAAATATTGATATAGTACAGCTTGTTTTACAATAAATTTCCTTGTATTATACAGGGAATAATGACTTAATCTAAAGTATTTAAGACTATAGATACAAACAGAAAATACGGATGATGGTTAAGCTGAAAATGTTCAGGTAAAACACATCTTAGAGAGGCTTTCACAAACAATACATAAACAACACTCAGGAGATACATTATTTGAAGTGATAAATTCTGGTTATCGGGTTACAACTCAAAACTCTACTGTTCATAGTACAAATGGAGTATGTTGTCCAATTGGGCGGAATTTTACATCTGAAATACCTTTGTATAAGGACAGTAGTACAAACCTTATTGATACCATGCTTATTTTGCATCCATCTTAAACTATGGAATCCTTGCATGTAGAAACTCAAGTAATTCTGAAACAACTTTGAAACTCAAAAAGAAAGCAACAAGAATTCTCACAAAGATCTTCAAAGATCACAAAGATTTTGAATTTATTGATTTCAAAATTCTTACATAGTACTGTATCTATTGGTGTTTTTATTGAAGAGCAATATACCCACGGCCGAAACAGAAGAAATAATAACTTAATTAAACCTGTAAAACTTCGGCCCAAACTTTTTAAATATTCTCCACACACAGTATATTGGAAGAAATATATACAATAAAATTCCCACATCAATATCAATGGTCAAATGTCTTACAAAATTTAGAACAGAATTTCAGAAATGGCTTAAGAGGAAAGCATTTTAATCTTCTGAAAAATACTTTAATATTTAAATGGCTGTAAAATTTCCGTCTTGTAATGTTTTTGATGTGTGAGAAAATAATTTAGATTTAGATTTCATAGGTTAACAACTCACACTAAGAATTAAAATAAATCTGTAAAAAAAGTATTTATTGTAGGAGACAAAATGAACGTACACACAACACACGGACACGGTAACATTTACAATAACATTACACACAATAACAACATTACAGTAAAAACATTTTTGTTTAGTTTAGAGGTTAGTGTATTTTTAAAGTAATTCCAAAATACTGGCGTTATATATAAAACCGTACAGCCTTCTGATTTAGATCATTCTTCTTGAAAAATCCTGTGTATATCCTAAATAAAATAAAAATCAATACATAGTAAGAAAATAAAGTTAACTAATTAAAAATTAAACAAAATCTACTTGTGGGCAAAATTAGTGCATCGCCTAGTGATCCATCTCAAAAGTTGACATACTTCTCTGATAATTAACCATCCTCGACAAACTCGCTGTATTAAATTTACTGAAGTTAGATAGTTCAATTTAGTTAGAAACTGTTTTTTTAAATTATGATAACCATTTCAAATGATAATTAATTCCAGGGGGTGCATTAATTTTGTCCTTAAATGTAAAATTAACCCTGCAAGTGCCATGAGTCCTGATTGTAATCTAAGGGGGGTGCTTCTATAAAGTTAAAGCTATGATAACGTTCTATCCAAACACACTTCACAATAATCATTAAAAAAGTCCAACAATATTTAATTTTTAAAACTCGCTTGTCTCTTATACAGTGATGAACCTTATGCAATCATCATTTTAATAACCACAGTGTAAATATGTTTCTTATTTATCATATTCTATACAAAAGTGAACTGAATTGTTAATTCTTATTTATCATATTCTATACAAAAGTGAACTGAATTGTTAATTCTTACTTATCATATTCTATACAAAAGTGAACTGAATTGTTAATTCTTACTTATCATATTCTATACAAAAGTGAACTGAATTGTTAATTCTTACTTATCATATTCTATACAAAAGTGAACTGAATTGTTAATTCTTACTTATCATATTCTATACAAAAGTGAACTGAATTGTTAATTCTTATTTATCATATTCTATACAAAAGTGAACTGAATTGTTAATTCTTATTTATCATATTCTATACAAAAGTGAACTGAATTGTCAATTCTTATTTATCATATTCTATACAAAAGTGAACTGAATTGTTAATTCTTACTTATCATATTCTATACAAAAGTGAACTGAATTGTTAATTCTTACTTATTATATTCTATACAAAAGTGAACTGAATTGTTAATTCTTATTTATCATATCCTATAAAAAAGTGAACTGAATTGTTAATTCTTATTTATCATATTGTATACAAAAGTGAACTGAATTGTTAATTATTATCTATCTCACAGTTTTAAACAGAGATTTAATTTCTTTATTCATAATTTCCATATTCAAGATTAGATAATTATTTATGCCTTAAGAAATCTTGTATTTTTGCACTGTTTGTAAATATTAACAAAAATAGATTTCTAGATTTGCAATTACCTTTCTGATATATTGCTGAATCTATGCTTTATAAAGTGTTCACCGTTAACATTAGTTGTTTTTTTATTTTTATTAACTGTGTTTATGTGTTACATATATGTACAATTCGCTGAATATCTGTACCAACTTTTGTAATGCTTTCGTAACAAAATTTTAAATATGTTATCAATAAACCTTAATGCTAACACTGAAGTACAAAATATTAAAAATTAATATTGTTATATCTTCGCTAATTTTTCAATGATACGTAAGTGCTAAACATTTTCTTCCAGAATACGTATTCTGAAAACGTACACATGGAATAAGTTGAATCATGTAGTCATAAGTTTGAATTGCATAATGTTTATCGAATTTCAAATAAGCTTAACCCCAAAATAAGCTCAGCATTACACTCTTACAAGCATAGCACTTGGAGGGTGAAAAATAAAAATTAGTAAAGGAAGAAACCTGGATATCCAAAATGAGTAGGGATTTCAAATTCTATGTCGGGATTCTTTGGAGCAGCTGGAGGAGGTTTAGGGATACTAGCAGGACGAGGTTGAGGAATTTCAGGTGGTTTGGCAGCTCGACTATTTTTAGGAGTTGGTGGTTTGGCAGCTCGACTATTTTTAGGAGTTGGTGGTTTGGCAGCTCGACTATTTTTAGGAGTTGGTGGTTTGGCAGCTCGACTATTTTTAGGAGTTGGTGGTCTGCTCTTTCGTCCCGTCGCCCATTGCCACGGTGACGACACTGTTTCACACACACAGCCCCAGACACTAGATATGTACGACATGACTCCCGTACCACCATCACCTCTGGACACCTCTTGAGCACGAGCAGGCCTATATGATCCTGGATGATAAAACAAGAAATGGACAATTTACAATTACATTGCAAAATTACAAAAAGAAATAAATAAAATTAGTTATTTAACGTAGCCATTAATGGCTTGAATGTCTATCTGGTACAAAAATTGGTAGCAAATTCACAAAATACACTTTTACCAGACTAATTAAGCTCTGGTTCTTGAAATTGTTTGGTTACTGTTAACTGAACACAATTGGAATACTCTTTTTTATAAACTTCTAAAAAAAACAATTCCAATTCAGAAACAATGAAATTTTTTAATTAACGACTAATTTATTACCCATATATTTGCTTGCATCACCAATACCTCTTGGAAACACTTGAGCTTGAGCAGGCCCATGCGGTCCTAAACGATGAAACAAGATGTGGACAATTTACAATCACATGCAAAAAGAAATTAAACAGAAATGGTAACAAACAAACTTCGTTTTTTATGTGGCTATTGACTACTTAAACATTTAGCTTAAGTAGTAATGGAGGCAACTTCATAAAATATACTTGTCACAGACAAACTAAGCTCTGGTTCTAGAAATTGGTTGGTTTCTGTTAACAAGACACTAATAAAATACTCTTTATTCATAAACTTCTGGAAAAAGAATTTTCTCTGCTTAACTTTTTGACTAATAACGCATCTATAGAAAGGATTTTCCCATTTTGTTCCTGTATATAAAAGAAACCTTCTTAAAACCCAGGGCCATCCACTTGTAAACGTACGGCAAGTCAGTTTTTAGAAAGTTCCCAAAGTGAAGTATTATGTCTTTTTAAGTTACGTATGTATGAGGCATATTCCTAAAATAACATCCATTAGTATTCGTATAAGGGGGGAGGCACAGATGCATGGAAGGACAGTCCTACCAGACGCACAAAACGTAACAAAAATTACCACTCTTAAACATAAAATAAATTAGACACGCTTTTATAATAAGAATAAACAGTTTGTTAGACTGGCTTGGGCAGGAAACAAAGTATACTGTGACATGCTTAAGTTTAAATTTGAACAACAATGTAATAATTATCAATATGAAAGTTTCAAATCATGCCAAGCACTAACTAAGTTAGAAAGCACTTAAGATTGATGTTCATTTTACAATCGTAATATAGATGTAAAAAGGCTTTGAGCACAAACGTGCAGGTATGAGCAGCAACGGATGTTGCTGCTTGATTATAGTTCAAAGTGGAATTTTAAAGATAATTCTCTCTTTAGTCTTTAGCTTTAAAACGCAATATAGAAAATTATAATGCTAATATAAGTAGCAATCGGAATCAGCATCCTTACCTCTTGACAGGTGAGAAAGGAACGAGTAGTAGTCAGATTGGTGAATGCTACGAGTAGTACGTTAATAACTGTTGTTGGTATCAGCAATAACTGCCCACCTTACCTCAGCCCGGGCAGAGCCGCGAGAATCCTACTGTACAAGCACATGCAGATCCAGTCCACTGTCTACGCTGTGAGATTCCTCTATTCCCCCTATCCATGAGCCTTGAGGAGCATGCAACAAGTCTGCCATGCGCATGCGTCGGCTAATAACCCGCTTCAAATGATACTTAATTTACCTCTTATAAAATCCCAAAATCTACCTTGAATAAATGAAATTATACATTTTGTAACCATTAAAATACTTCAATTTTAACATGTTACACTCTCCGTCTTTGTCGGAGAGATTCTTTAATTTTGTTTCAAATAAATAGTTTCCTCTTTCCTAAGTAAATATATACTACAGTATTAAATTAAAATGAAATGATTTGCACTCCATTGAAATTTAAACAACAACAAAAAATTAATTGTATCACAGTTAATTACAGGAAAAATAAAGAATAACATAACTTTAAAATTGATTGTAATAAAACAGAACTTATATAAAAGAAAAAATTATAGAGAAAATAAGAAATATTAAGCTGGCAACATTATAACTTTTCAGTTACTTTCTTTTCATATAGTTTCCTATATGCAGAACATTGTCATAACCAACTTTCGGATATCCGGATTGCTCTTCCATCAGGCAAAACAATCCGGTTTCTTCATCCTGGGTTGCTGATAGCTCCGGTTTACAGGAACTTACTGGTAGATGGAATTTTGGAGTAGACTAGTTGTTGTGAGCCTTGAGAAGCATGACCAAGTCTACCCATCGAGGAGCATGCACATGCATCAGATAGTAATCACTTCCAATGCTAAAGGTTTTCAAAAATGTTTAATTTACACCTTATAAAAACTCATAGTTAACCTTGAATAAATTAAATATGTAAATAAAATTATAAATTTTGTACCTGTAAATTACTTTGTGTCTGTTATAAAGCGCATGCTGTGATTGACTTTTGTGCGCAAAAGGGTCTTTAGCCTTCAGCCATCATAAGTTGTATGGACTTACAGTATTGATAAAAGAAAGATTTGATATTTGTGATGAAACCACAATGGCTGCACAGATGTGCAACGGAAAAAATAAATTTTTATAATCTTTAGGACAAAAATGGAATAATTTTGGTTTATTTCATGTATGTAGGTAAAGAATTACAGCTAATGTATGACATCAAACTGAAATGTGCAACTCAGAATCAACGATTCGAGAAAATATTGTTTAACATAATCCTCCTTTATGATAATGCT